>NW_026590701.1:6032735-6242979 GCF_907164565.1 Psammomys obesus | reverse complement strand
ATCTATCTATCTATCTATCTATCTATCTATCTATCTATCTATCTATCATGATAAGGAAATGAAGTATTCTGGTTACATTCCCATTGTTTGAAAGAAGAACCTCTTCTCATACCACTGGTTCTTAAAATATTTTGAGTGTCAAGATGCTTGACACTCAAAATATGCAAAAGTGAGGAACTTTGTGACTCTCTACTTGTGCATTCAATTTTGTATTTACTTTCAAAAAATTCATGATTCCCTCTGACACCATAGGAACCCTCTGCTTGGAGCTTCAGCAATTTTAAAGTGATTTTTCTAGAATAAATATGGTGAGGCAATGAGTGTGATAGAGTGTGGTTTAACATTTGATTTACATTTAGAACTGCAGAATGTCCCAGGATCACTAGGGTCACACTGATGATACTGCCCACCATCATTCAGGACAGCCAGTGTGGAAGCCACAGAACACAGAACTGGGTTCTCACCTGAAAATCTTTTAAAGGGGCTCACTTAAGGATTCAGAATGTTCTTTTTAACTTTTTTTGAGAGACATGTTGTAATTAACATGCCAAGTAAGAACAATGTAAACTTTGTAGTTATTTTACAAAAATCAGAAATTTATGAATACTAAGCATCCTTTATGCACCCAATAAAGGCATTCCAAGGACACATAGCCTTCATCCCACTGAACAGGGCTGCCAGAGGCAATAATTTATTAGCTCAACTTAAAACCTCTTATTTTCTGCATTCTGGGCTAGGAACAGAGACAATGAAACATATAAATCAATCTCTTAATACACGCAAAGTTAATAAAACATGTCCTCCAAAGTTTGAGTATTATTGAAGAATATGCATATGAAAATATTACTTTTAGCCAAACTATGATAAATACTATATTTGGCCTTAATGTATTCTTCAAACACATCTGTTATACTTTAAATGTCCTTACTAAAACATGTTTTGAAGTTTAGTTTCCCGTGTAAAGAATTAAAAGGTGGGACCAAGTATTATCTTTAAAAACCAAGTGGGTCATGAGCAGAAGCCCTTACTCAAAACTGGGAAGCTGCCAGAAACACAACGTAATACTCTCCAACCTTCATTACTGTGAGCTAAACAAAATTATTCTTTTCTATATTTCTCATCTGCAGTATTCATTTTGGGGACTAGAGAACAGATGAGACAACACTGCTCAGGAAGCCTCTTCAGACTTGCGATAAACACACACTTTTGTGTTTCAGTACATCAGAGGTCTAGGCAAGCTTACGGATGTAATTATCACCTCAAAGAAAGTCCAGGGTGGTACGCTGTAGGTAGACAGCAATGGTTCTGGCATCCTGGGTCCTACATACTTACCTTAGAGAGAGGTTCAGGAGGAGGAGGCGGTGGCGGGGGTGGAAGGTCGAACATGGGGTCTGCTGGTGGGGGTGGTAACACGTCCTCGTAGTGGCTAACACCAACTGCAGCAGCTCCATAACCAGGCAAGGCTGCATCCTGTCCGTCTGAGGCCGACACAAGGGCTGAGTGATGCTGGTTCTGAGAGGACTGTTTCTGAGCCTGGATGGTTCTCTGCTCAGCCTCACTTATATCTGCCACCAGATCTGCCATGAGGGCATCTAAATCTTGGTCTTCCAGTGCATTTAAGGACTCTAAGAGAAAAAGTAACATTAATGGGGAGGGGAGGAAACCTCAACTATTTGTACCTGGAAAAAAATGAAAGCAGTTTTTTAAAGATCAATATCTACATGGGGGGGATCATTATTTAAATGTTTATGGTACAATAAGAAAGGTTGAAAGTATTTTCATCTGTGGGTATGTGGGACTCCTGACATAATTATATTTAGTGCCTAATGTGAATGAGTTCCTATCAAGAACAAAAGGTGGGAATGTGTTCTGCATGGGGGTGTCACGCTCCAGCTACAGGGTCAGGTAGAGCACATGAGTAGATGCCTATGGTAGGGAACTGTTAGATATTTTAATGCAAGAGCCTTGGGCTTTGAAAAAGTAGAGGAGGAGGAAAGTGGACATGGCAGAAGGGGAATTCTCTTGAAGCATTTGGAGGGGAGAGCATGGACATACAGAGCAAACCTCTGTAAGCTCCGCAGGAAACCTTCCATTTTTAAGTGTAGGATTAATGCAGCAAATGTATTAAAGAGTAAATAAAAATGAGACTAAGTAGTACAGATTTTATGAAGACAGTGGGCTGGGTGAGCTTTTATAAGAAAAAATGAACAATGTGTTTCAGGGAGGTGGGGAAGGAGGCGAATTTGTTAGAACCTGTTCTGAGTGAGCTGCTGTATAAGCCACATGCATGCTCTGCAAGTTGACTAGATTGCCTGGCACAGAGGGAGTAGGGCATCAGCAGAGTGCACTGGAGATCAGGCACTCGCCACATGATGATGCAGTGAAGACGGGGTGGGCCCAGAATGAGGAAGTGCGAGTGTCAGAAATGGAGCCAAGCAGAAAGCAGAAAGCCACACAGCACAGAACATCAGAATAGTGGTTCTGGCACAGTGCTCATTTCAAGATTTGTTCATCAAATGTGTGAAGCAGGTATTTTTTTTTGTAAACCATTTTTGCATAAAAATATTATTTTAAAATGTTTTCAGAGACAGAGGTGGCACCTGGAGCTGCTTTGGGCTGGGGCGGGGAGGCTGCATCTCATAAAGTTGCCCTGGGGACAACCCCCACCTGCAGGAACCCACTTAGAAGTTGCTGCGATGGGTAACCCACTAGGGCACCCCACTAGGGAAGAATTGCCTGTCTGCTGGACTTCCCATCTGAAAGGGGCCTAAACCAGCTGCTGGAAGCTGTCGCTGTGGAGTGCAGCCGGGCTGGGGACCGCTTTTGGAGAGGAGGAGGCCATAGTAATAGGTGCAGTAGATGACCCAACCACTGACTGCTGGAGACAGAAGAGAACAACCCTGTGCCTGTAGGAGAATTTAGTCCCTTTGTGGGCTTGCTCCAGAGTTTCCCACAGTGTCACTGGAGAGGTCACTGGTGCGAAGAGGTCAGTGGATATCACTGGATCTCTAAGACAGACTGGAGGACCCAGGAGCCCGAGGCATGCAGGCTCAACGCTGGCTGCAGGGTGTGGAGCTCTGTGAAGGCGCTAAGAGATGACAAGTGTGGGACTGGGAGCTCTTCCACCACCAGGAAGGATTTTTCCAGCAGATACTGGAGCATTACTCTGTGTGAATGGCAGGCGAGATGGTGGGGTCTTTGTGCATACAAAGACAAAGGCTGAACGGTGACGGGTGTCACGGCTATAGGGGTCTACCCATGGAGGACCCATGACCTTGTGACCGAGTTGAGGAACAGGGAAAGAGGCGCTGAAGGGCTGTATTCAGCCCATGTGAACACACCCTCAGGGGAACTGGGCACCTCAGAGTCTGACCTGAGACTTCAAACATCCAAGTTTCTGCAGGCCTGTAGTGTGCCTCTCTTGTCCCAGCCACTGTGGCCCGCAGGATTCAGACACCAAGCCCTGCCGTGTCCTGCCCAGCCTTTGGCTGAGGATAAGTGGCCCTGCAGCTCTGGCTGATCCGATGCTTGGCTGTTCTGATAGGTGACCGAGAAGCTAGAAGCCTCCAGGAGTGAGTCCCACCCTTGGCGGTGGAACCTAGGGAAGAGTGTGCTGAAGGAAGAGTGAGGGGCTTTGACATAAAGCCTGATTCTGCCTCCCTCAGATCTGAACAGCATTAACTTCCGTTTTGAACACTTTCTGTTCTATAGATACTAAGTCTTTTGGGAATGGGAACGTCACGAATGCCAACACACAGTAAGCGAAACCCTGTCAAGGCTGTAAGATGTCATGTGAGTGCTGTGTAAGGGCTCTCAAACCCACGAATTCCTTCCCTCGGTGGCTCTAATCTGATGCCTATGCTATCTTGTTCTTTGGTTGAGAAGGGATATCAGAGAGGGTGGGTAAGAAGATTGTGTATAATTTCTCATCCAAACTTAAAACTTTTAGCATTAGCGGCTGGAGAGATGGCTCAGCGGTTAAGAGCACTGTTCAGAGTTCAGTTCCCAGTGACCGCATCTGATGGCTTCTTCTAGAATGCAGGCATAAATCTTTTTTTTTTTTTTTAACTTTTAAGAGTAACGAGTGAGGCTGGTGCTATATATAACTTTAGATGACAATGGCCAGGAACTATGACTTACTGGGACACCAGCCATTGCTGCAGATTAACTAGGCAGTTGAAAGGGTGTCACAGTAATAGATATCTCTCAATAGACCCTGAACTAAAGAATGTGCTTTTGTCCTTTGACTTCTAGCACACAATGTACATGTTGTATAAGGACTACCATTTGAGCCAAACAACTGCTATCTTGGGGCATGCAGTTGTGCCTGTTTCAACCAACCGTCCTCGCTGTACTTGCTGACTGTTTCTATCCCTCCTAGAGGAGATCCTCACCGAGTATCCAGCCTCTTGCTACCACCTTTTCTCTGCACTTGTCCTCCAGGAAGGCTAGAAGAGGCTGGGAAGACTAGGGTGGAAGGGGATCCATCCATGTAACTCTTAGAAATCCCTCATCCACGCTGGGTGATAGCAGTTTTCAGTGTGGCCCCTAGAAAGAGAATGCTTACCCTCCAGTAGGTAACCCTTCACCTGTGCTAGAAAAAAGCCCAATAAACTCACTGGCTTCCAGAGTGAACTTTGGTTGCCTGGTGCCCCAGTGTGTCTTTGGACTTTAAGAGGAGGGGCAGGATGCTGCTTATGTCTCCCCCTGGGAAAGAACTTGAGAAATACTGCAATACTTAATAAAGTAGAATGATCAATAAATATTTACATATTTGATTAATGTTGAGTCATGTTTGTATGGAGCTGGAACTGGGGACATGATATTGCCATAGGCAGGATATAGCACTTGGTTCTGTGGGCAGTGAGAACCTAAGGGGTGCAAAGCATTAATGTGATTTCAGAGTTTTGTTTTAGAAAAGATACACAGTGGACGTTTAACACTGTTACTCACGTAGGATTGACACTCCTTTTTAGTGGGACCCCTGATTGTTTAAGATTTTCAAGTGAACGGTGCACCTTGGTAGAAAGTACATGTCTCTTATAAACGGTTCCTGAAGATAAAGCATCCACCAGACCCTTCATTTCATCCCCTTAGTGCCCTCAAGAGATCATGTGATCTAAACTTGGAGAGTAGACACTGCTAAGTTTGACTCTGGAGTTAAGTGACATGAAGACAGAACTTTTGCATTCTATGGTTTATCCTTAGCTTTTAAGTAAGTTATCTGCCTTGTTTCTGTAGCTTCCCCCTTTTCTTTTAAAAATGTAATGTAAGAGAGATTTGACCACAGTACAAGAAAGAGATACATTAAGGAAGCACAAAACAAACCATGAGAACAATATCTAACAGATATAATAAGAAAAAGATACAACAAGAAACAATATAGTTACAATGAGAGAGACAAAAAATAGGTAAAAGATAGAATAAGAAACAGCATGCTGACAGGCCTTTAATCCCAGTCTGGTCTATAGCCAGTTCCAAGACAACCAGGCTACAGAGTAAAAATCCCATCAAACAATGAAGTAAAGAAAAGAGAGAGAGAGAGAGAGAGAGAGAGAGAGAGAGAGAGAGAGAAGGGAGGGAAGGAGGAAGGAAGGAGGAAGGAAGCAGGGAGAGTTAGAAACCATCACTACATTCCATTTAGAGAGTAAAGCAATAGATAGGGGACTCTTTCTGTAACATGTGAAGATTTTAATAAAACATTTTAAAATGCATGCAAATTAGAGAAGAAAAAACTATTTTTATTCAAAGATGACATGAGCTTTATAAAGAAAATCTTAAGGATACTAAGACACCATCAAAACTAAAAGTGTGCTCAGCAAGATTGTATAGGATACAAGATCAATACTCAAAAATCAATTATATTTGTACACATTTGCAATAAACAATACAAAAATTAAAAATATGTTTTCAGAGAAATAACAACAATTGAAGCCTGTTCATAATTTCCTCATATGGCTGCTCACAACTGTTAATGTAAAACTTTTAAACAAATATTATTGTAAATTATTATAGCTAAATTATACATAATTATAAATACTTTAGTAATAAAATCCCTATAATGATACTTATATTACTGTCTAAAGAAAAGTTCATTTTACATTAAAATGCTCTTTAATATCTTATTAATATTTAAAAAAACCCACATTTCTGATAAAGTTTAAATGTGTTAATATAGACTAAGTATTATAGAATTACGTAGTGAGGAATAGGGAAAGAGAGATGGATTCTATTCTCTATTATCCTCTAAATAAGTTTGGGAAAATATTTTTAACTCATTTTAATAACACTTAAACTGAGGTCAATAAAATTGTATCCTCATCAAATTTATTTTTCTACACACATTAGGAAGTTGGTGGCTGTATCCTCTCCTGAAGTCATCCACTAATGAGCATCTTGTTTCTTGCTGCCACATCCTAGCACTGACTATGTTTAAAGGTTTAAGAGTTTACTCTATCATCTTTGCTACTTTTTTGATACTAAGCATCAAGTGTTTAGAAAACAGAGAGTTAACGACAGCAACAGAAACAGGGACTAAACTTAAATTTTAGTGGAACTAATGATAAAGCACACATTTGTAACACTTTCAGACCCAGATGCAGGCAGATCTCTGAGAGTTCACAGCCACCATAGTCTACACAGGAAGCTCCAGGTTAGGGAGGACTACATAGTGAGACCAAGTCAACAAAACAAGTAAAAGTAGAAAAACCCCAAACAAAATACCCACTGGAACCTCATGTGTAGGTATCTGTTAATCATTGCTGTCATAATTCCACAAAAGTGGACTACCTTTTAAAAAAACGTCATGAATGCTGTTATCTTGGTGGACATGGCTGGCATGAATTGTGTGGTGAACAGAAGAGTATAGAAAAAAGAGAATTCTAGAAAGAGGTGAATTGTAATTGACCAAGAAAGAGTCACAGGTGCTCTTGTGAAGAAAATGCTGCAAAGGACAGAAACAATGAAGCTAAATGAGAAGCCAGGACTTTGGGTTCTGTACTGAGCTTCTTTGCAACTTTAATTGTTACATTTTTGGGGGGCATTGAAGGTCGTCAGCTATTCTTTTTCAAGAGTTCCAGCGAGGCTACCCTTGTGGCCAAATGACAGCATGTCTGACTCCAAGGGTTCCAGAGAAGTCTTACTAACTAGGAAGTGATTATTTCAAGATTTATTATCATTTCAATGACATCCAATCTCACAGTTCTCTGGAATAAATGGTAAATAGGATCTTGCTATAAAGTAAAGCTTTGGTCTCAGGGACACTGAAAGTTTCAAACAGTAAGTTATATGGATCAATTAAAATACTATACCTGGACAAAATGCAGTATGAGTCAGTTCCCATTTATATATTATCAGTTGTATTAAACACTTACTTTTTATCTGAAGAGACAGCCCCTTACTAACATCTTTTGATACCTTAGTAATAAGAAGAAACTTTGCTCATTTGTTTTAAAAGGTGAGGCTATCCTGACACTTTTCATAAATGGAAGATGGTCTTCCCTTTCATTTAGGCAAAAATATCTAATAGACTTTTCTTAACTCACTGTAAACCCAATAAAATACAATCTCCAGTCCTGGACTCACACACTATTTACCAAGATTTTCTTAGTTTCGTGGTCACAGTACAAGTCCATGGAGACATCACTCACCATTATGGCTTCATATTGCTTAAGACACAAGTTTCCGTGCTTACCATTTAAATCCTTAAACCCCACACTGAAGTTAAACTCTTCTCCAGGTGGCTTGGGGTCCGGAGGAGGAAGGGTGTCTACTCCCAAACTCTGTGAACATAGAGCCCACAATGAGTACTCACAAAACCAACTTTCCTGAGCCAGAACCACTCATGATGTATGCATTTTTCTCTCCAAACATACTCTCAGACAAAGTGTTTTTACTTGAAAAATGTTTTATGAAATTTTTTTTATTATAGAATATTTCAGCTTAAAAACCTATTCTATAAAAAACAGTTTGAAACAGCTATGTTAGCTGAGAATAACAAGAATGAAATAGTTAATTTGCTAAGCAGCAGCAAAACGTTGCTGTCATGACGAAGGCACTCACCATATATAACTTTATAAGGATTTACCTAGTGACAGCAAAGAAAAAAATGTTTGGTCATTCAGAAGAGAAATTCTTCAACATCAACCAAACCTTTCAATTATTTGCTTACCCCAACGGAGTTAATGTCTGATAACTCCAATAGTGACTGACAAACAAGCTTACTCCAGGAGGGCCCTGGCTATGCCAAGCTACTGCTCCACCACTGAGCTGCATTCCCAGCCAACAGGTTTTACGTTTGTTGATTTTTGATATGATAATCTCATTATTTATCTTCTTGCCATTTTATGTTTTACAGCTTCTATCTTACATAGATGTGACTTGAATTTTAAGATTATAAGCACCTTTTTCTCTATGTTCTCTCTCCTTTCATATATTTAGAACTTTGATTCACGGAACTCATTAAGTTATAAAGCATGAGCTAGAGCTAGAGCTCTCCAATAGACGTGTTATCCTAACATCATTTATTAAATCATGACTTTTTTTTGTATTTACCTGGAAGGGCACCTGAACAGGATATGTAGGAGAGGGTAGGAAACATAGAACAACAAAATTTGGGAGGAAAGTAAATTGGGATTCTTCATACTCTTGTTTCAACTTCTTTGTAAGCTTGAAATTGTACTTTTTTCAGTATTACAATGACATTATTGCATTCCCACCAACTTTAATTTTTACTTATTTTAGGATAAATAAAGCAAATACCACAGTTTATCCATCACTCCTAATCATACCTCTAATCTCAAGGGGAAGGCCAGGCACAAAATCCAGACAGGGAGATCATAACAGCAGTTCTTTGAATGACTGGAGAAATACCCAACCTTCTCAGAAGAAAAGTGGACAAGTTCACATTACAGGCCAGATCTTAGACAACTAGAAGACTTCCTTGTCCAAGCTCAATCCTTAGGACCCAGCTGGGAGACTCCCACAAACCAAGGAAAGTCAGGACTACATCAGCTTGGGCACAACAATGACAAGACCACAAATGATCTTGTGTGTGGCAGATCCAAGAGATGAGATGAGGCCCCTTTCCTACTCTTGAGTGATGGTGAAAATCCTAGACTCTGACCAGTCAGGATGGTCACTTCTTCCATTAGCCAAAAACATGAGTAAATGCACAGAGAAAGAGAGTGATGCTCACTGAAACTCCCCTTCATAAAAGGAGAAACAAAAATCTGCATCCACAGAAATGTGATGTCATAAATCCCACCCTCAAACAACACAATTTCCTCAAAGCCTCACATTTTGTCTGCTCTTTTAAAAATTAAAAACATTAGCTAGGCACGGTGGCACATGCCTATAATCCCAGCACTCAGGAGGCAGAGGCAGGCAGATCTCTGTGAGTTCAAAGCCAGCCTGGTCTACAAAGGAAAGTCCAAGACAACCAAGGCTACATAAAGAAACCCTGTCTGGAAACAAACACACAAACAAACAAGCAAAACCCATTCTATTTGTTTATGTGTGTGGATGTGCACAAGCTGAGCACGGCACTCGTGTGAAGCTCAAAACCAACGTGCAGAAATCAGTTCCCTCCTGCTACGTGGGTCCTGAGAGTGAACTCTCGGATTTGATAGCAAGTGCCTTTATCCACTAAGCCACCTCCGCAACCCTTGTCTCTTCTTTCATAGAATCCAAATTTGCATGAATTTTTTTGGGAATAGAAAATAGATGCTAACTAAAAATGGTTAAATTTTCCTAGAGCAGTTTGTCTTCCTCTTTTTTGTAGAGACCTAATGTTCTCATCTTCTTTAGATTATTGTATCATTTGTATGTTCACATTGCGTGTAGAAGTGATCAGTTTAGTGGTCCCATAAACTAAGAAACATTTGTAAGAACATTAAAGACACAGGAAAGCTCGCAGGCTTTTGTGACATGAGTCAGCAGTCCTTGAGCCCCTGACTGCTGGGTTCTGTCTGACCTGACACAGAGAGAGCAATCTAGTTTGGTTGGCTGCTTTTCTCAGCTAGGTAGCGCCCAGCTGAGTGGCCTTCATTCTTCTCAGAGAGTACTGAGTTCTAACATCAATTCAGAATGACGCTGTAGTCCTTTGAAACACAGTATTTCCTTAAAGGACAACACAAAAACATCCTTCTGGGTGCCATTTTCTCAGTTAGTCTCTACAAGGTAAGTGCAGGGTTTGGCTCAGAGGTGTTCGTTGAAGGAAACATGGGAATTCTTCCAATGGAAATAACCATCGACACTGACATAACTATGTGTATGCCTGTTATATTAAACCATGTGGTCTGTGGAGCAGAACCAATAAAAACTTTACTGTTTTCTCTCGGCACAGTTACAACTACGTCAGGGCATATGATGTTGTCAATTTCTGACGTTTTTTAAAGACAACACTCACCTCAAATTCTATAATCCCTGTCCCCCATGGTTTGTATGCTTACCTGGGTCAAGAGATCCATCTCTCCCAGCAACGTGCTGAACATCTGGTCTATGTCTTCACTGGAGTCGCCCATCTGAAACATGAAGAGACACAGACATCAGCAGTCTCTAAAACCTATCAGGAGATACAGGCGTTTTCATTCTTTCCTCCACCACCAGGCAGGCCATGAAAAGAACTACACAGAGAAGAAAGTTCTGCATATCCTGAAATTGCATGTCTGGTTGTCATCTAATTTGATGTTCAAGGTTGAGCTACATCTTGGGACCTGCTGCAGAGCAAAATCTGAACTTGTTTTTCAAACTTAAACTACCATCCTTGGGGCCAGGTGAGAAAAGTGGTCATTGTGGGACTCACCTTGCCACAGGATTCTTTTATAAGAGAGAGAGTCTCATGCCGCTCTTGATGGTTATTTTTGATTGGGTTGAAAAAGACCAAGAAGATACATGAAGCACATTTCTGAATGTGTCTATGATGTTTCCAGAGATGAACAAATTAATTCCTTGATTTATTTATAATATAGTAACACTTTAGGGAAGTGATGGAAAGTAGGAAGTGGGCCTCATTGAAAGATGTAAGTCATCATGGGTGTGTCCATGCTGGGTGCAGCTATAGCTTGCCTGGCCTCTCCCTATATCCCCTTTCTCTGCTTCCTGTCCAAGGAGTAAACAGCTGCTTTCATATTTCTGCCACTATGACAATCTGCCTGAATGTACAGAGTGAAGAAACTGCACTAAAGTTTCTGAAATCATGGGTCAAAATAATATTCCCCTTTTTTGAATTTGTTTAATCACATATTTGCTCACAGAGATGAGCTAGCTATTAAGATCCCATGTCAGAGGATTGTAGAATTTTACCTCCATTTAAGAACACATGAAAATGTAATTGCATTTGAAAATGCCTGTGATTAAATGTATTTGCCAATTATTTCTATGCTTCATAAAGATATCTGTGCAATAATAAGAGCTTAGGTATGTTTATTTGTAAGTACTCAGAAGCTCCAGAGTAAAAAGAATGGAAATGAAGTATATTTTTTATTACAGCTTTTTTTTTCCTTCTAGAGAAAATGAAACAATTGTGCAAGAAAGGAGAAGTGCTAGGTTATGACAAAATATAGAAGAGCACTTTGGAAGGAGTGGGCGACTGCTCTGCTTCCTAGCACTTTTAGGCAAGGCTGGATTGGGAAATGAAGAGATAAGAACATTCATCCTCCCTGAGGGCTTGGAGGGTGCAGTGTGGCAAAGGGAATAAAATGTGTTACATGTAAAATGAAGAGTTTACCAAGATTCCCAAGGATTCTAAACACTATAAGATACCACAAGACTAATGCCAATTGCAGTATCAATAGTCTGGTGAGGGTAGAGGATCAGTATGCAGTACAGTCAGACCTGTGAATCCATTTTTTCCTTATTAGGGAAACATGTTTGAAAACAATTCTTCACTGAACACATCAACATTTTTTCTTGGTAACACTCCCTGATAGCAACTATCGTCATATACTGCTCAACAACTCACGATGATTTTGTCATGAACAAAATGCATTAACCACTAGGGACCTGGAATCATATTGGTTGGCAGTGGTGCAGCCATCTTAGTTTGTGTAGGTCTACTCTCTGAGCTCACAACAATAAAAAAGCCTAAACATGCATTGTTCAGAACATATTTCCATTGCTGACTGAGAGGGAGCTGTCACTAAACAGCATCATAAGTGACCTAAAATTAACTAAGAATACAGGAGGATGTACATAGAAGCATAAAGGATGCTGTATTTCGGCCAGCAGTGATTATTTGAGCATGGATACATATATGCTTCTGTTTTATATGTACACGCACATCTCTATATTTTCTTCCATAGATTATTTTTAAAAATCATTATTTTCCCCACACATACATTAATATACATGTCAGGTCTAAAAGAGCAAGTGTTTTTTAATGCTTTCATTAGCGTATATGAATTATACATAATAGTAGGTCTCATTTCATACGTGTCCTCCACACTGTATTTTTTTTATCATTCCCACCCCCATTATACTCTCAAGTTCCCCTCCCACTCCGACTGATCCCTTTCTTCTTCATAAATAGCCCCCTTTCTGCTTTTGTATGTGTGTGTGTGACCCAGTGAGTTTGCGTTGTTTATGGAAACACGGGTACTTCACCAGTACCCACACCACTGAAGAAAACTTCCCTCCTCACCAACCATTAACTGTGTGTAAGTCCTCACGGAAGAGCGGGTCCCCTGAACCCTTCCACAATATGCTGTTCTACGACAACATATTGACAGGTGCAATTCTGTGCAGATCTTGTGCAATTAATCACATCTGCCATGAGTTCAAGAGTGTATCAGCCATGAAATGCCTGGATGTCCTACTGGTCTCCACATCTTCCAGCTCTTACATTTTTTCTGATTCTTACCCCATTAGTTCCCTGAGTCTTGGAGAAGGTGATATACATATCTCATTTACGGCTGGACATTCCACAGTCATTTTTTCTCAATATCTTGACCTGCTGTGAATTTTCAGTGTAACTGTTGACCACCACATAAAGAAATATGTTTGACTAAAGCTGACAACAGCATTAATTTATGGGCATAATCATGGCTATTCTGAAGGCAATTTGATGGGTATATCCTGTCCATTTGGCAAAACAACCACAGAAGGACCTATAACCTTCCCAGCCATAAGTTTTTGCTCAAAATTGTGTTAGCAGATGTGAATCCCTTCTGTGGAGTAGGCATCAAATCCAGTCAGAAAATGGTTGTGTGGAGGTTTTAATAAGAATGGCCCCCATAGACTTTTATGTTTGAATACTTGGTCCCCAGCTGGTGAAACTGTGAAGGATTAAGAGCAAAAGATCCTGCTATTCTGTCACTTTAGTTAGTGTTCTCTCTCTGGCTCTTTATCTGTGTATGTGTTTGTCTGCTTTTTTTCCTCTCTGTCTCTGTCTCTCTCTTCTTTATGGTTGTTTCAACATGTGAGATCTCAGCTACTGTTCCAGTCCTGTGTTTGCCATGCTCCCTGTCATGCTGGCCATAGACTCACTCTCTGAAACAGCAAGCCCCACCCCCACCCATTAAATGCTTTCTTTTCTAAGTTGAAAAGAAATGGTGTCTCTTCACAGCAACAGAAAAGTAACAGTTGGTTATCCTGTAGCAGACTTGCCGTTATTGCATGGATGAGCTTATTTTGCCCAGCCCAGTAGGCACACAGGGTCCACAGCTGAGCAGGACCATCCATTCCCGCCAGCCTGGACCACACTTCTGGCACTGTAACAGTTAACCAGCAAGTAGGCAGCAAGTTCTAGCTTGCTTCTCTACATCCTGTGACTACAGTATGTGGCATAGTCAGCAGTGGGGTCTTGCCATAAAGACTTGCTGGGCCACCAAGAGCAGCAGCAATTCCTTGTATTGTTTTGGCCTCATGAGCCGCCCTGACCAACAACTCCTAGGAAGGTAGTCCACCTAGACACTAGCACTTTTTTGTTTAGTAATCTATGGCTTCAGCAGTGGAGAAATGGCTCAGTAGTTAAGAGCACATACTACTCTTGCAAGGAACCTGAGTTTTCTTCTAATCACTCATATGAATATGCTCACAACTCTGGCTTTGACCTCCCTGGGCACCTGACTCGGGTGACAGAGCCCGCCTCCCCATCCCCCAACACATACACAGACTTAGAAATAAAACAAACCCTTTAAAGCAAACAGTGGCTTTTTGTAACAGCATTCTCTATCCACCTAGGGCACCTGCATCCAAACTCTTCTAAAAAGTAGTTTTTGATTAGCTTATAGCATATCAAATTTCCTAATGTCTTTCTGGCACATAGTTAGTTTCTATAATGTAGGTCTAAACTATCAAGACTAAAACATTTGTGACAAAGTCTCACTATGTAGCACGGGCTGAATCTGTAAATATTTTCCAAATAGCCACCCTGAAGAGCTAGCGTCTAATTTTTTTTTTCAAATTATTCTCAGCAGTAATGTTGGCCTTTGGCATTCTTACTTATTTTCCTTACCACAGCCTTCCTTCTTCCAGTTCTAATATAACAGTTTATTAAGTCTTTGAGAATTTCATACATTTATACAATGTGATTTTATCTTAACTGTTCTCCTCTCCTCCTCCAATTTCTTTCAGATCCATACCTTAACTCCCAGCTCTCCAAAGTTTTCTCTTTCTCCTTTTTAAAAAAATAACTTACCAAGTCTAATTTGTGCTGCTTGTGTACTTATGAGTAGGGAGCCACCCACTGGAGAGTGATCAACCTGTCAGGAGCTACCCCTTCCATGAAAATGAATCTCCCTCTACCAGAAGCCATCCACTGTCAACGGTTCCTCAGCCAGAGGTGTGTGCTCATAAGCCCCTTCCTTACTCCACGCTGGAATGCTGACTGGTTTGATCTTGACTGCAACAGCAAGATATGCCATAGGCGGAACAGTGGTGTGAATGCAATGGGAGCCAGCTTCAGCTTGGACCTAAGGCCCATGACATGCGAGGAAGCACATACCTAGAAGTGCAAATCTGAGTAAGAACCATAGTTTGGGAGCTCTTTGGCCTCAGAGGTGATCCTGCTTCTACGATTCTGCTAACTGGACAGAGCCTCAAACTGCCCTCTAAATCCATATCTTTAGGCCCATACGATAGTACAATTCTCACAACACATCAGAGAAGTTTCTTTGCACAGCAGACAGCAGTCAACACAGACATTCAACTGGTAAAAGTACAACCCCCTCCCCAATTTTAAGAGGGAAAAGTAATGTTTCCCTTCTCTTATGATACACAAAGCTCCTTGAATATAGTCACTGACTATGTTCAATAATCATTTCAAGTTTTAAGCTTTGTATGTTTTCCATTATGGGATAGACAAGTGACTTGTAACCTGTTCCTGCCTTTTCCTTGCTCTCACCCTGTCTACACTACTGTCTCTGATTTCTCAGAAGATATCACCATCAAAATTCTGCTGCAAATGTATAATCACAAAATAATGTTTAATAAGTTACACTTAAAACCTTTTGCACTCTTGGTAAATCAGGCATTTGATACAAAATCATTTTTGTGTTGTCTGTCTAGCATGGAACTTGGGATCCTTCTGCCTCAGTCAACTGAGAACTAAGATTTTAGGTGTGGGAGACCACTCACAACTTTGAGAGCTTTTTTGTTGTTAATAAGGATAAATTTTGTTAATCTGTAAGTTCAATTAACTTACATGATTATCCTTTCCTTCAAGAGAGCCTTATTTCTGGAATGGATGGATAAGAGCCACAAATAGTTCATGTATTACACACACACACACACAAGTATGAGGACAGAAGGCTGTGTATGTGTGATACTTTCCAAAGGTCAAGAGAGAGAACGCCCGTCCATGAGGCTGAACGTGTTATTGGGGTGGAGGTGCTGTTGCAATGAGGCACAGCATTGCAAAACAAGTCGTGTTCACACCATGACTGGGTGGAGGCAAAATCTTTTCACAAGTATGTAATTTCTGGGTTCTTTTTGTGCCTTGGGAAGAATATCACATTGTTTGTCAGAAGAAAACTGGATAGTCTTTTCTCAGAGTTATTATGATCTTTTTCTTTCCTGGAGAAAGAAGGCCATGCTGGAGGAGAAGCACTTCTGGGCACTGGCCTTCTCCTCCTGCTCAAATATTTCCTAGGGTTCAAATTCAAGCTTCAGTTTTCACCCCAAATATTTTCTCATTTCCACATAAAGAAACTTAAATCATGTATATTTGAAAATCTAAGTACTGTGTTATATATGTCCAACAGATTATATACTTAGATTAACCTCACAAATTTAATTCAGTTTGAATGCAGTCTTCATTGTCTTTTACTTAGTAAATGCATGCAAAATCATGCCATAATTTTGAGCCAAATCAGAGCAGCCATTATTCTACCTGCTGATAAAAGCCAATTTAAAGGCCCTTGGGCATTTCCAAACAAACAGCTCCCACTCACTATTTCTCTTTCTGCAGCCTCACACCCCAGGTTTGGCAAGTGAGCATGTGTCACTCATCAGTCTGAGTTGTGGGGTGGTCTTTTCCTTTTCCATTTTCCCACCCAGTGAGTCAGAAAACCCCACTGGATTTCCTGTGCAGGATTTCTCCTTTCCTTTATTCTTACTGCTTGGCCATATCTGAAAGCTTGGTCTACCTGCTCCTCCAGCTTCCAGTCCCCATGCCTTCCTGTTCTTACTGACAGCATAGGAACTGCATATAGTCGTGGACTCGTCAGTTTCCTGCTTAAACACCCTGCGTGGCTGACCACGGAGGAAAGGCCAGCATGTCTTCAGACTCTTTCAGGAGTTTCTCCTACCCACCTCTTAAGGCTAAGTTCTTGCTATTTAGGGTCCTTGTTGTCTTGTGGCTTTGTACACTCTTTTTGTTCCTGTGTATACATTCCCTATAAATAATACCCTCTGTTTATGCCTCCTTCATGAATCTAGTTATTCAAAATTCTGCTTTCATGTCAACTATTCAGTGGCATCAACATAACTACTGGATATTTGTTCTCCATTGTCCTAGGCATACTGTTAATTCTGCCCTCAGCAACTACCTTGAGATGGAATTTAACCTCCCTGTGCTTCCGGTTCCTTGTCTGCAAACAGAGAGAATACTAGTATACATCTCATAATGTTGCTGCGGCATTTGTGTAAGGCCACATATTGTACTGTCATGAGCCCTTAGCCACAGCATTTGCCAGAATAGCACCAGGGACTGTTCATTACCATCTTAGAACTCTTCAGAGGAAAACGAGCTAGCGTCCAGTTCATAAGCTACACCAAGCTCCTTGACTGCCTACACACCTGTGGTGCCACCTCAGACATGTGACATAGCAGGGCTGGATGGTCCTCAGAGGTCACCAGGTCCCATCCTTCCTCTGACTGGCAGGTCAATTAAACAGAAAGTCAGCTTTAAACAAGTAAAAGTAAAACCTGTGTACTTTTAAGAGATGTATTTGTCTGTGTTGTGTGGATGTGTGTTGCATATGTGCAAGTGCAGGAAGAGGGTCCCTGCGGCAGTTACAGGTGGTTGTGGGCCACCCGCGGTGAGCACTGGGGTGAGTTCTCAGGAAGAGCAGGAAGCACTCTCAGTCACTGAGCCTTCTCTCCAAGCCCAGAAAGCCTGGTTTTAGCTGCTGTGACAGCTCCAGGCTCGCTTTGAAGCAGAGTTGCTTTGAGAAGAACTCTATCAGCCCACAAGCAACTTGACTGGCACTACCAATAGACTTTCTTCTCTTCTAAACCAACCCCAAGCCATCAGTTTTACAAGTAATAGATTACTTAACTGTCATTTAATACATGAAACAGGCTACTGTCACTCAGCATTCAGGAGGCCACGGCAGGCAAAACAAACAGACAAGCAGGCTGGGCATGGAGGTTTGAATCTCAAATCCCAGGACTCAGGAAGCAGAAACAAAATTCAAAGCTGGGTCTACTTAGTGAGATCTTGTCTCAAAAGTACAAGCCAACAACAGTAACAAAACCAACCAACAAAAATTTTCAAAAAAATAAAAAAGAAAAGAAAAAGAAACAGACATTTCTTACACAAATAACAACAACAACAAAACAAAACAAAACAAAAATGAAGTAGCTTTGGGTTAAAAGGGTTCTTCAGTGGTTAAGAGCACTTCTGCTCTTCTAGAAGCCCCAGGTTTGATCTGCATGGTAACTCATGACTGTCTATACCTCCACTCCAGGGGGTCTGGAGCCCTGATTGGACTTCCTTAGACACCAAGCACACATATGGTACAAAATTACACATGTAGGCCAAAAACTCATAACATAAGTAAAAATAAATAAATCTTCACTTTACAAACTCAGGTCCCCAGTGTTTAAGCAAGTTTGCCCACTTTGCCAGTAGACGGGGGCTTCCCGTGTAGGTTTCTGAAACTCTCCTGGGTCTACGCCAAACAGCACATTTACATAGCAAATGATTATATTTGTTTTTTACATTACAGGTGACCAGCATTTTGCATCTATAATTTGCTTGTCAGAGAGGAAATAAAATTAAAGAGAAACAGATTTAAAGATCTGAGGATCTCTTAGCAACATTTTTTTTCCTGATTTTATAATTTAAAAAAGTTGAAACTAGCTAGCTGGTAACAACTCTTCAAGAAACATCTAAACATATTATAAGGACAGGTTATCAAGAAAAAAAAATGCTTTTTGAAACTACTTCCATGCAATTCAGTATGATGTCATACGCCTGTAATGCTGGCACTTGGGAAATGAGGACAGATGATTTATGAGTTTGAGGGCAGCCTGAGCTACACAGCAAGTCCCAACCAGTCTCAGCTATATAGTGATACCCATTCGCAAAAAAAAAAAAAAAAAAAAAATTCACGGCTGGTGTCACACTTGGTTGGTGTTACATTTGATGTGTAAGAAAAAGTGCAGAATCTAGCCAAATACACATGCTGGAAGAAGCTATGCAGTTGTTGCTTTATAATGTGCTTAGAAAACAACTTGGACTGTTAAATTTGACCTACTTTCTTCAGTAGAATTTCTTTTTTTCTTTTCAAAATGTAATGATAGTGTCTCCTGAAGAGGATGTGGTTCACAGAACAGCACAGCAGAACACGTGGTGGTTTAAGGTTGCAGCAATGTTTAGAGGAGCAGGAGGAAGCCAAGGTAACAGGAAACAGGAAGCAGAGGGTCCTCCAATGCAAGAGAAGACAAACTAAGTCATCTTGACAAAGAACTAAGACAAAGGAATTTAGGGGGACTATTTGACCCACTTTGCACAGCATGCTTGAGATCAGTGAAAACCAGCTACTGAGATTGCTGGACAGTCACTGTGGTCATGAGAAAATATAGACTGACCACACTAGTCACAGGGGGAGCGTGTGGAGAATGTATTTGTACTTCTGTGTGGGCTCATGTACCAATAATATCCAATACAACAGCCCATTTTCACAATGATTTCATGGGACAATGAGACAATAAAACATTTGTCAAAAGAAAGTAATCCTCGAATTGCATGACTTCTGTCAGTAACTTAAACATTGAGAGACTGCCTTCCCCTTCTGTATCTCCTCAGACTTGGGCAGGAGCCTCTTTGTGACGAATCCCATGGGCTTTAGACCCCATCTTCTGCGCCAAGAAGGAGAGTTCAGGTAACAAATACTGTGTGGAGTCATCTTGATCCAGGCTTTATAACCATCTCATCTTGTTCCCAGAGGGCTAGGAAGGCTAGGAACTGATGGTTTTGTGGCTCCAGCCCAGCTGCCCAGTTGCCCTGGGCCCTGGGAGTGGTGTATACTCTGCCATGTGTAATGAGAGCAAAGGCTGTGGTTTTCTCAAGTCTTGCTCCTTGGCAAGAAGGCTTTGCAGAAGAAGAAACCATACAGGAAGCAACAAATGGGACCTCACTGCGGAGCGCTGTAGGGCTAAAGCAATCCTCTACTGAACAATCAATCATCAAAACTAATTGTACACCAAGCATGTGACATATGCTATTAATCTTAAGACTTAAAAGGCTGAGGCAGGTAGAGTGAGTTTGAAGCCAGCCTGAGGAACATAAGAAATTTGAGACCAGGCTGGATCATAATACATGATCTTTTTAAAAACAAAAACAAGCCAACAACAACAACAAAGCTCTCCAAAACAAAAGAATTTTGAGCAGCTATATTAGAGAACAATTAAAACATTTAGCACCTCTACTGAAGACCATATTCAAGCCCATCCTCTTAGGAAGAGGTCATGAAGCTAAGACAGCAGGAAATGTGTGAAAATCAAAAATTAAAATTTATTTGATAGTTTTAGAAATTATTTGATAGTGTTTTTCATGTAAAATTGATTATGTGTTATGATTTCCTTCCTGCTCAAAATAAATATTTATGTGTATGGCATGTGTGTGTCTTCATATATGTATGCTTGTGTGTATGTGTGTGGTATGTGTGCTTGTGTGTATGTTTGTGTGTATGTGTCTGTGTATATATGTTTGTGTGTGTTGTATGTGTGTGTGTCTTTGTGTAGGTGTGTAGTGTGTGTGTCTTTGTGCCTTTATGTACGTGTGTGGGTGCATGTGTGTGGTATGTGTGTCTTTATGCCTTTATGTGTGTCTCTGTGTATGTGTCTCTATGTGTGTATCTTTGTGAGCATGTCTCTTTGTGTGTGTCTGTGTCTTTCTGTGTGTCTCTGTGTGTGCCTGTCTCTCTCTTTCTCTGTGTGTGTCTTTGTATGTGTGTATGTGTGTGTATGTGTGCCGAGGATAGGACCCAGGACCTTGCATATGCTAAATATCAGTGAAACACAACCATAGGCTCTATTTACTTTGGTTCTTCATTTCTCATCCATAACTTTTGCTTTATGTTTTTCAGAAGTCAGCCTCTAACATTGTATAGGAGTCATACTCCAGAGAGCCATTCCTGCTAACCTCAGCAGCTTCTTCTTCCAACCTGCTCCACAGGCCTCTCATCCTCCCAGGCTTCCTAGTTTCTCTGGCCTCAGGGTACACTCCCCTCCCCTGCACCCCCACCTCCAGGGTCTCCTGCTGACCCCTGCTGTGGTAACTTCTGTCAGCTCCCAAGCTGGTGTTAGCCTACACAGTCTTTCTTCCACATCTTCAGAGGTCTAGTCAGCACCACCCTGGCCCTCTACCTCACAGATTTTTATCTCTTTTAATGTTTGCCGGTGTGTAGCTGTTCTCGAATACTCTAAGCATGTGCTGTATGTGTGCTTTGCTATGTGTCTGGAACATCTGTTTCACACTCACATAATAATCTTCTCACTGCTCTAGGCCTTTGCTCAAACCATCAAGCAATCCTTCATTACAGAGACCTTCCCAGACCAAGCTCAAATCAACTCTTTTCTCCCACCCCTGTTTACAATCTGTGTTCCCCCATCCAGTGTAAGCCCAATGTGGGGTTGACTGTTTGTTATAGTTCTTGTTATAGTTCTAGTGAATAGAAAAATGTAGACTTTGATAGACATCAAGCGAATAGTTGTGAAATGAGGGAGCTCCCTGAGGGCAGAGATCAGGCTGCCTTCCTCATCAGTGTGTTCCTATGGCGACATAAATGGATCACCTTGGTCAAGGAATGACTTACACATCCATGTTAGAGAAGTTAACAACTTAAGGGAGAAGGTAGGAGAGAAGAAGATAAATTTTATTGTGTTGTGTTATTTGAGAAAAGTTTCTATGCTGCAGCCAGGCTGGTTTTGAATTCATGATCCTTTTGCTTTTGCCTCCTGGACACTGGGATTGTGGACCTGTGCTACCATTCATGGCTATTGGGGAGATGTATAAAACAGAGAATCACTCCACAATCAGGGATGGGTGGTATAGGAACAGACAGTGGCTATTTCCATCACTGGGATGATGATACAATGTGACATTTGCTGAAATTACTATCTCTTCCCAGATCACACTCTAGGAGAGCTGAGAATTGAAATCGTTGAATGAGACTCTTCAAAGCTCAGCATATTCAGAAGTAAAACTATGTGACACATGTCACTTAACACCTACAAAGGGGGTGCTTTAAAAGAGAAACATCTGAGAGAGGCCTCTTTAACCCAATGTTCAACTTAGGATCACGGGTGATGGACTATGTGATGTGTTCCCTGCCAGTTGATATTTTGAGGACACAACATTTGCTCTATAGATCTCCTTGGAAGCATTGATCTTGCTCTACATCCAATCAGAGCAATCAGCCAGACAAATCCAATTTAAGAGACATTCTGCCAAACAAAACATTTGGTCTGGACTTCTAATTTTCCTTTTTAGATGTAATTTCATTATGTAGCCTGAGTTGGCTTTGAACTCACAATCTTTTTACTTCATCCTCCTGAGTGTTGGAGAAAAATGTCTCAACTTCAAAAAAAAAAAAGATATTATTAAGATAGTGGGGAAAATGAGTATAAGTATCAGAAAGAGGATTAATTTTAATTTCCTGCGTGTGATTATTGTACTGCGGTGTTTGTGTGTGTACCACAGTGTGGTAGCTGCTTCCTGCTTGTGTTCTGCAGAGAGATGGTGAGGAAAACAGAAGTGTGAACAATAACTGGTGCTAGGTGAAGGGTATGTGGATGTGTATTTCATTACTCCTATTTGTTGAAAGTTTAAAAACTTCAAAATAAAATTTTAGAGAAAAAAAGAACCGAGTTAAGCAAACAGACAAAGAGGAACAGAAGGATAAGTAGACGCAGAGCAGATGTAAAAAAATCTCTGTTGGGCACTGTATATTATTTTACCTAGTTTTTGTAAAAAATGGGTGAGATTGGATAATTTTATTCCCGTCTTCATAGATGAGGAGCGTGTGTTCAGAAGTCTGAGTGATGTGCTCAGATCAAACAGCTCACATGGGGTTAGATGGACGGTCACTCTCGAGCAGATGAATGGCTGTGCAGACGACTCATGGCAGGAGTGTGTGAGAGAGAAACACAGATGGAACATACTCTTCAATTAAAGTCTGACGACACAAGACCACACCTTTGCACACAGGACAATGGCATGTCTCAGTGTGGGGAGTCAGACAGAAACAGGATCTTGTGGAGCCATGTTTCCACCCCAAAGGGGCTCATTCACACTGTCTGGATAAACTTGTAGCTGTGGATAACACTGAGCAGGGGTCAGGATCTGCTGTGGCCTTGAGAGCATCAAAGGCTTGGGAGGAAGCAGATAAAAGCACTATAAACATTGATTTAGGGAAAATATGTGAACATCGATTGGGTCTAGATGCTATGCTTTCTGAATAGCACAGACTTGTGAGTGGTGACTTCAAAAGCAATCTTCTCTCTCCTCCTGACTACAAACTAAGGTGGAAAAGGAAGAACAATATTACGGAATATAGTTTAAAGGAATGTTCTATGGGTTCATGTGTGGGAAATGTTTTATTGTTGCCATGCTGGGATGTAGCAGACTCTCTGAGACACAGCTTGAGGGGGTTGTGGATGGCTCACTGGGGTGTCACCCTCAGAAGGGGGTGATGGAGCTCCTACAAGAATGCGTTATATGAAGCTCCAGGCTAGCCCTGCCCACTCTCCGAATTCCTGTCTCACAATGTGAGTTATATTTCACTCTTTCTCTGCCAGGCCCTCATCAAAGCTGTCTCAGAAGTCCATACCTCAAAGCTGTCACCTAAACAAACTTCTTTTCTGATAATTACACAGGAACAGCCATTCTGTTATGGCTTTTAAAAAATGGGGTAATACAAAAAGAGAAAAAGAGTGAAAAACTTTGGCCTTGGGTTTTGTATTTTTCTAGTGAAAAGAAAAAAAAAGGAATTCTCTGTGTAAAAAAATTCCCTAGTAAAATTCCCAAGAGCTAAGCCTAAGAATATTAGTTTCAAGTGTTTTTTTTTTTTTTTTTTAATCTTTCAGGCTGCAGAGGAGGTATTTTTTAAGATTTGTAGCAATTAGGAGTCACAATTCCATCTACTGTTGGAGTAATAAAAGCCAGCCATGCTTTGGTAATCTGCACCAGATATAATAAAAGCCGGCCATGCTTTGGTAATCTGCACCAGATATAATAAAAGCCGGCCATGCTTTGGTAATCTGCACCAGGTAAAAAATACTTTACGAGCTCTGTAAGAAAACATCAGACAGTCCCCATGAAGCTGAGACTACCATTTTATCCAGTCTGCCACAAGACTATCCTAGGACTAATGGTCATTCTTTTCAAAGGGACTTTGTGTGAGTGTGTGTGTTTGTGTGTGAGTGTGTGAGTGTGTGTGTGTATGTGTGTACATGTCCGTGTGCATCTTCAGGCAAGTATGCACATCTTTACATGCTCAGAGGCCAGAAGATGCTGCTGATTGTCCTCCTCTGTCATTCGCTTCCTTGTTCGGTTGAGGTAATGTCTCTCACTGCACTCACAGCTAAGATTTTTCAGCTAGGTTGGAAGCTGGCTGGTACAAGTGAGCCTCCTGCCTTTGCCCCTTCAGTGCTAAGGTTGCAGCCATGCATGGACCATAATTGGCACATGTGTGGGCGCTGGGATCTGATTTCCCAGTCTTCCTACTTGTGCAGCATGTGCTCCTACCCACCAAGTCATCTTTCTGGTCCTTACGTGGTGGGTTTTATGAATTAGTTTATTTGTAGAATACACCTACAAATTGCTGCGGAACAGCAGAAACCTGTGAGCCCAAAAGGAAAACATTAGACAGCATATATTGTTAGTTAGACTGCATGCATTGTTAGTTAGAGATGTAGTTGTATTTGTGTGGGGGTGGTGGTTCCATACCACATCTGGGTTGGAGGGGGTCAAAGGACAACATTGTGTAACCATTTCTCTCCTTCCACCTTTATATGGGCTTTAGGAATGAAATTCAGATTGCCAGGCTTGTGTGGGAAGACCCTTTTCCACTGAGCTATCTCACCTACCCATTTTTGTATTTTAGTGCTGCTGAAATCAGGAAGATTCATGTGGTAGAATATGAATGTTGTTAGCTGACAGTAGGAGTTACCTATGATAATATTTTCCTTAATTACTTATATGGGAACTGAGTGGAACAGATGTCTACCATCTACCATCTTGATTAGATTTGCCTTGGTAGTGTATGTGAATTAGGTTTTTGTTGCTGTGAAAAAGCATACCTGAGACAGTCAACTTAATGAAGGAGAAGGTCCATTTGGTACATACACCATTTCAGGTATTTCTGACTATGAATGCTTGGTTCTGTTGCTTTGGTCCTGTGGTTACACAGTACATTATAGCAGAAGCACATGATGAGGAAGCTGTTTAGGTCTGAGACCCGGAAGCAGAGAATGATGAGAACAGGGTTCCAGCATCCCCTTCTTGGGAAAACCCCAGTGCCCTTACTGATTCACACAAGGCTGTGGCTGCTAAAGGTTCTATGCCTTCTCAGTAGTGCTCTGGGCTAGGGACCCAGCCTTTAATAGGCGAGCCACTGGGGGACACTTAAAAACTCCAACTATAGTATCATACACAGCTTAAATTTGGATTCAAAACCATCACTTCAAAGCCTCTTGAGATTCACAAGGATGCACCAAAATGCAAAGATATCGTTCAGGAATGACTGCTGTTTACAGGCCAGGCTATCAAAGCAGCAGAAATTCCCAAAGCACTCAAAAAGTAATTTTCACTTTTCAAGAGAGGTTAGTGGGTTGTTTTATCCATGATGAGAGATTATCTATTACTCACCCTGAATAGCCAAAGCTTCTGACTGACATTCAGGAAAGCAAACTTCTAGCAATACATAATTCAACAGTGAAACAAACTTTTCTGTTTAATCACACCAAGCATATAGAAAGTACGCAACTTTCTTTAGTAAGCCTACAAATCACAGGGCAGGACCTAAAGAACAACACTGGCTTGGATAATGAACAGCCGACTGGTGTCCTGGCATGCCATGGCCTGTGGTGTCCTAATGTATCACGTGAGAGTATGTGGCTGAGGGAGCAGAGGAAACGGGAGAGAACTCAAGCAAGCAGAAGCAGAATCTTCTGAGTCTTTAGATTCCCAATGTCAAGAAGCACACACATGCTTGATCAGGACTTTACTGTCATTGCTTTAAGTTGGTCCTAATGAAGTCTGCCTGTCTCCAAAAGAAAATAATCTGCATTAAGGGATTAGATCTGATATTGAGGTTGAGTGTTCTCAAGATGACAGCTGAGAAATGACCTTTTTGTCACGCTCAGTGCTTAGATAACCTTCTTGTGGAGAGCGTTGAGTGGAGTAACTGAACATCTGCCCAGTGGGAGATGTCTTAGTCAGGTTTCTACTGCTGTGATAAAACATTATGACTAACAGCAATTTGGGGAGGAAAGGGTTTGTTTGGCTTGTGTATTACAGATCATGGTCTACTGAAGAAAGCCAAGGCAGGAACTCAAGGCAGAAGCTGAAGCAGAGGCTGCAGGGGAGTGCTGCTTACTGGCTTGTTCGCAGGCTCTCATTCAGCTACCTCTCTCAAACCTCCTAAAACCGAGTGCCCAGGGCTAGCTCTGCCCATATGGGCTGGATCCTCCCATGTCAATCATTCATCAAGAAAATGTCTGACAATCTAGCCCACAGGCAATCTGATGGAGTCATTTATCTCAATCCCAACTTTTCTGAGGTAACTCTAGTTTGTGTCAAGTTGACCAAAAACAAAAGACAAAACAAAACAAAAAACCAAAACAGAACAACAACAACTAACCAGGATGGGGTTACAGCTCAACAGCAAAGTAGAGCACATGATCAGGCCAGTTTTTAAAAGTGAGTGAGGAAACAGAAATAACCCAGGTGACTTTCTGAGAAAGCAGCAACTATAAAATGTTATCCTTTCTGTGATTCAGATTTTCTCCCCGTTATTTTATGGCCCCAAGCATTTTTCAGACAAGTGCACCATACTGCAATTTAACCCATTCTCCTTCTGGAAGTGAGTGGCTTGTCTTTCCTTTCAAAGTGCTGTGATTGCAGCCAGATGTTTCAGAGAAATGACTTGCAGCATGGTTTAAGGTTAAAACAGAAAACATCAGCCTCTTCTTGTCTTCGTGTGGGAAGAGGGGTTATCTGCTTGTCTCAGTCCATGTTCTGCACCTGGCACTGGAGCCCCCCAAAGGGGGGGAAGGTTCACAAAGACCACAGCCAGGTGCAGTGACTATGCAGTCATCAGCTGTCCCAGTTACTTCCCTATCTTTCTCTTATTTATAAAGGCCACTTCTACTTCAGCCAGTGTCTTAGTCACTGTTCTGTTGCTGTGAAGAAACACCATGACCAACACAATTCTTATTTTTTTTTTTTTTTAAGCATTTAACTGGGCACTTGCTTATAGTTTGCAATAAACCTCTTCATTATCTTCTTGGTATAGAACATGATACTGGAGCAGTAAACTGAGAGATACATACTAATCCACAGTCACAGAGAAAGAGAGAGAGAGAGAGAGAGAGAGAGAGAGAGAGAGAGAGAAGACACAGAGAGACAGAGACTGGCCTGGTACAGGGGTTCAAAACCTCAAAGCTCACCTCCAGTGACTCACCTCCTTCAACAACCCAGCACTCCCTAATCCTTCTAATCTTTTCAAAGAGTTCCACTCCCTGGTGACTAAGCATTTAAATATATGAGCCTATGGGGGAACATTTTTATTCAAACCACCACAGCCAGTTTATCTGAACTTTGTTCCTGTGATACATGCCTGGTGTTTTTTGTCCTTGTATTTCCTGCCCTGGCTCACATTCACTAAACACATGCTGTTCAACCTCTGGCTTTGACACTGTCCCTCAGGGACAACAGAATTCTTTTAAATTTAATTTTATTTATACATTTATTTATTACAATTTATTCACTTTGTATCTGCAGTCCCTCCCTTGTCTCCTCCCAGTCCCATCCACCCTTCCTCTTCTCCCCTTTTGCCCTTTTCCTAGTCCCTGGAAAGGGGAGGTCCTCTTCCCCTTCTATCTGATTCTAGCTTATCAGGTCTCATCAAGGCTGGTTGCATCCTCTTCCTCTGTGGCCTAGCAAGGCTGTGCCCCCCAGCGGGGGAGGAGGGTTGATTGGAGAGACAGTCACTGAGTTCATGTCAGAGACAGCTCCTGTACCCCTTACTAGGGACCCACTTGGAAACTGAGCAGCCAAACTGAAAGGGAGGGGGGTGTCTAGGTCCTCTCCATGCATGGTCCTTTGTTGGTGTATTGGTCTCTGCAGGGCCCCCTGGGCCCATGTATTTTGGCTCTGTTTTTTTGTTTGTTTGTTTGTTTGTTTTTGTGGCATTCCTGTCCCCTCCAGGTCTTTCTATCTCCCTCTTCTTCCATTAGGATTCCAGCACTCTGCCCAAAGTTTGGCTATGAGACAACAGAATTTCAATCCTTTTCTTGAGTTTCTTAGGAAATACTGGCTTTCTCTCAGTGAAGATACTACTGGCAACACTCTTACTTTGAAGAGAGAAATTGAATCTTTATGACCTCCACACGTTCTAGGTGATTCATTCATTAAAACAAAAAAAAAAATGCACAATAAATGTTTTCCCAAAAGGTCTTGTTAGTTTTGTCAGGGCACAGTGTGATAGCTCCTTTTTTATGTACACTTTTACTGTCAGAGGACCACAGAGGATCCATTAGGAGAAGCAGGGCAGAAAGTATTAATTTTTATTAATTATAGTTAATAATCTTATCATAATACAGAATACACGTCAGAATTCCCAATTTTAAGGTATATGTCATGAAAAATGTCTAGATCTGTATCCTTGAATAAGACAAACATCTAAAAATGAGCTTGTGTATGAGTGTCACAGTAACTTTTTATTGCAGAGTGGTTTAATTAACTTGGTATGAAGTGTAACAGCCAATCAGTCAAGACATGAGCAAATCTATGAAGCAAAGAAGCATATTACATTGTCTTCAAGATGAGTTTCTTCAATTGATTTGTGAAGGATACTTACATACAGTTTCCTAAAGGGGCATTTTGAGAAGTGAAAAATGAGAGCATTTTTAATTTAATTACTTTTTTTTTTTTTGCTCTTCATAGTCTACAGTTCAGCATTTTCACTTATCATTTTTCAGGTGCAAGGAAAGCTAGGTTTAAATGGAAATCAATTATACAAAAAAACTCAGAGTTTCAGAGCTCTCTGTTTTAGTTAGCCCACAAAAGGTAACTATATATTTAATTCACATGTCAACAAAATGAAAGCAATGAATTGAGAACTTGGAATTATTCTTGATAATTCTTGATTCAGATGGTACCTGGGCTCTGCTCCGCATCAGAAACATATTAGATGTGAGTATGATAACTGAATGAGTCAGATTTGGGTTCAATGCCAACTACTCCATGGTCTCAACTTACTTAATGTTATTGAAAAAAACCTGACATTATTTTTCAGGAAAATTTTATCCATGAATTGTGATAATTGAATGAGCACAGTACTGACATCATAGAGTTGCTGGCAATAGTGTCACTTGTATAGATGGCTGTGCATCTGAAATACACCCAAAATGTCTAGATTTAGATAGTTGGGTGAGCATGTGCTTGCTCCTAACTGCAATGATGAAATAATGCTCGCAACCCCAGAGGATGGCAACACCAGTTCATCCGCAGTGTCTTCATCCTCATCCTAAGGAGCATAGAGCAGTACCTTGCTGGTTCCTGACACTGGTCTTGGTTACCTTCAAAACATGTAACTAATGTGCAGAAGGCTTGGGACCTCATAACAGATCCTGACCTGCTCACCATCCAATCAATCAACTCATCAATTGATCACAATCAAAATAAAGCAGAAAGAGAAACTTCTACATCCCAGGGAAACATGCTCAGCATTTCAGTGCTCCATTTCCAGCAGATGGCTTGTTGGCTTCAGCAAATAACAGGCAGTGAGAGTGGAGGATTATGGTCTGACCACCATCTAGCCTGAATGGAAGAGGTGCCTGTCTACACATTTGCATGATTATCTTGCAGCTGGACCCCTAGTCAAGAAGACTAGCTAAAGCCACTTTAAGAAAACTATAAGCAGCTTCCTAATTAGGATTATCCTAATCCTTCCATGTAAATGATCAAGAAACAACCAAAGATCATCAAATATTTGAGAAAAAAAATAAGAAGATGGGAAGGTAGACTGAAAATCAAAGTGCTGATCCCTGAGTGCACAGAGTTGAAGAAATAGAAGACAGACTATTAAAAAAAAACAACTAACTCCTTACTGAATTCGAGCTATTGGTAGTCAGTGATGGTAGGAGTCAGTTTTCTCCAGAGGATACGGCCCTGCTAGGTTGCCCATGGTGCCACATCTCTGCATATAAGGGCAACACACACTGAATTATGAGGAGGAGGAGGAGGAGGAGAAGAGGAAGAAAGGTGGGGAGGGGGAGGAGGTAAAGTTGAGAGGGACAGAGGGGCAGAAGAATTAGGAAGGATGAATACCGTTAAACAACATAATGTGTAGTTCTCAAAGAAGAAATCTTTAAAATCTAACCCTAAAACATTCCAATGTACCGTTAAGAGAGATTGACCATGACATGACAATAATGAGTTGTTATTTTAAAAAGCAATCTGAAAATACAAAGCAGCACGTCGATATTACTTATGAGCATCATGAATAAAATAAAGGCTTTGAAGATGGCTCAGCTGGTAAAGTGCTTCTTGCTACATAAGGACCTAAGTTCAGATTTCCAGAGCCCACGTAAAGGCTGGTGCAGTGGCACTGCCTGCACCCCCAGTGCTGGGGAGGTGGAGAAAGGAGGGTCCAGGCAGTAACTGGCCTGCTAGTCTAGCTGAATAAGTGAGTGCCTGGTTCAGATACCCTGGCTCAGAGGCATAGAGCAGTTTAGGAAGACACCCTACATTGCACACACATGTGAACATGAACACACACATGTATATACCACATACACATGTATATACCGTACACATACATACAAGTTACAGAAGTTCAAAAAGCAGGTAGTTATATCATAACAAGCAGGTGGTCACAGCTGTACATTTCTGCGTGAGGGTCAGAGTTGAGTTTACTGGGAACTATCTTCCAGGGACTAGAGTCAGAGACAAATGGCTTGTGGGCACTAAAATGTCTAGCATAAAATGGAATTTCTTTAGCCACTGCAATAACACATACTATTGTTGACCATACAAATAGCTGATTAGTATGAAATATAATTAGAATAATCCATTAACTTAGAATATTAAATGACTCTGGGAGCAGCAGAGTATGTAGGAGGGAAAAGTAGGAGGACCAGGAACTCAAGGTCAATTTTGACTACATATGGAGTTTGAAGGCAGTTTGGGATACACAAGACCCTGTCTCAAAAAACCAAAACCAAATCAAAACAGTATAAAATGACTCAATATATGATCACCAAAATGTTTAAGTGAACTGGCTGATGGAATAATCAATAGCTATTTGTTGGTTTCATATTCTTGTGAAATGTACCCTTGTTCATTCAAATTTCTCTACCCCACTATCTGGTTTCAATATGGACATTGCATTGTGATGTTTATTCTAAGCATCACCTGTCTCAAGTTTGTGTAAACATGCTACAATTTGTTCTCTGTAATTGTCAATTAAGCAACCAGCCAATGTTGTACAATGGAGGTACAACATTGGTCTGGAGGGAGGAGAAAGAAGCCAGTGGGGGTAGAAGGCAGAGGTTGGCAGGAAAAGACTTGCAACCACAAGGAGGAAAACAGAGATTGGGAGGACAAAATTTTGAACCACAAGGAAGGATGAACCAGATCTAAGATATGACTAAAAGCAAAGATAATGTGGGAAATTTGAATGGGTGGAAACTATGAGGGCTTGGAGGTTTAGGATGGAATAACTATTGCCCAGCATTGTGCTCTAGGTTGATTAAATAAATCCTAGTCTCTGTGTGGTGATTTGGGTACACAGCTGGTTTAGGAATAACTGCTGCTTAACTAAAAGATAAATCAATAATAAATACTAATAACCCACAACAGCTATTGCTTATTTTAAAAAATCCTCTTGGTAAGGTTGAAATGGCTGTTATTTTTCTAACTCCATTAAAAGTCTTTACCAGAAACCAATGGCAATCACCTTTCCTGTCTGTGTCTGTGAGCGCACGTATGTACGCATTTGTGTGCCCATGTGTTGCATATGTGAACGTGTGTTTGCATGTGCACATGTGTGTGTGTGTTGTGTGTTCTTTGATGGACCCAGGGCTCTGGGGATGCTACACACTCAGAAGTCTTTCACTAAGCTACAATTTTTTTTTTTTTTTGAGACAGGGCATCACTAAATTACCCAGGCTGGCCTTGAACATATTCTCTAGTTCAGGTAGACCTTAAACTGATAATCCTCTTGCCTCAACCTCCTGAGTGGCTGGATTATAGGCCTGCACCACCAGGTCTAACTCAGTTCATCACTATGTTAGTAGTAAAACATCACACGTTCCTGTGCCAAGAGTCCCAGCATTACTTTTTTCTGCTCTTATTCTGTAGTCACAGTAATAACCCAGGAAAAGGTCTTAGAGTTGTAAGCAGTATAAGTCTGGATTTGACAAGATTTCCCACTTACTCAGAGACTAAATATTTCAGATTTTTTAGGCCAGATCGTCTCTGTGGAGACTGGTTGAGCATTTGGTTGGGGAGCAGGGAAGGCTGCATTAGACAATATGTAAAGAAGTAAGAGTGATGAGTGTCAAATTTGACACAAGTAGCCATAGTGACCTGGCTCATGGGCCTTAGGGAAAGACTAATGTAGAAGCACATATATGAAAAATGATTGGGTAGAAGAGCCAGATGAATTGGTAATGTTGCTGACATGAGGCAAATAAAAATACTTCCAAGTATTCTAATAGAGACAGTAGTATATGTTAGCAATGGATATGGTGAAAAGATCAAATATAGACAGAAGCAACTAGGCTGTGAAAAACAGAAGTAAACAAGAAACTCACTAATTTTAGATAAAGAAAAGTATAAAATTATACAATGTGAAAGACTTAAAATAGAAAGAACTCTAGAAAGAACTCTAATGTGTTTTTAAATTTTTAATTAACATTCTAGGTCAGCCTACAAAGCAGCCAGTTCCATCATGACATTATCACGCACATGTGTCATTATGCTTTTCTCATGTATTCATCTGCTGGTGGACATCGAAGTTCTATTTCTTGGCTACTGCGAACAGTGCAGCTATGAAGTGGATGTGCAAGTACCTCTGAGATGTGTTCATAGTCTTTTGAATTTATTCCAGAATGCTGGGTCACATGGTAGCTTTAGTTTCACTTTTTGTTGTGGCGAGCCTTCATACCTATTTTCATATTGACTGCACACCTTTGAATTCCTAACAGGAGCGAATAAGACATCCTTTCCCCTATATTTTGCCAGCATTTGTGTGTGTGTGTGTGTGTGAGAGAGAGAGAGAGAGAGAGAGAGAGAGAGAGAACTCTCTTTTAAGTATAATACTAGGACAATTTCAGTCTAGAAAGTAGCCACAACATACACACACACACTGGGGTGGAGACCTTTAAAAGTTAAAAGTGTGCTCTTCTGGTCCCAGACACTACAGGAGCTACAGGTTACAGTGCAGACATGGCCAAGCCCAAGAACTACACCACACACAACCAGTCCTGCAAACGGCACAGAAATGGCATCACAAACCCCGATCACAAAGATACGAATTTCTTAAAGGGGTGGACCCCAAGTTCCTGGGAACATGCACTTTTCCAAGAAGCACAAGAAAGGCCTGAAGAAGATGCAGACAAATAACGCAAAGGCAATGAGAGCATGAGCAGGGGCCACAAAGGCCCTTGTGACACCTGAGGCCGTTAAGCCAAAGATGCTAAAGGGCCTCAGCTGCAAGCTCAGCCGTCTGGTTTTCGTTGCTCACCCCAAGCTTGGGAAGCGGATTCGAAGCTACATGGCCAAGGGTCATAGGCTCTGCCAACCAAAGCCCAAGGTTCAAACCAAGGCAGAAGACGCAGCTCCAGGTAAGGCCCAGGCTTCAGCCCCACCTCAGGCTCCCAAAGGTGCCCAGGCCCCTGTGAAGGCCCCATAGGAAAGCTTCTGCCAATGCGAGGACAGACGGACTGGTGTGACACAACCACCTACACACTATTTACAGATGACCACTGTCCTATGCTGATTTTACAAATAAACCCGAGGCAAGATCTGTTAAAAAAAATTAATCTCGAGTGCAATTCAAAGAACCTTGGAGAAAAGAAGATAATAAAATTTGAATGGTAACAATATGGAATACAAGAGAATGCAGAATCCTATTCAAGGACATCAAAGAAGTTAGTGCTTTCTATTTTTACCAGGCTCTAAAAATAAAATGAAAGACAAATTTAACTTTTAGGGGGGAGCATATCACAACCTTTATTTTGTTTTTCTTTTATCCCTAACTTTTTGTTACAGTATAACAACCTCTAACAACATCCTGATTTAATTGAGACAGTTAATGAATTATGGTACAAGTAGGTTTGAATTGTTATGGACTCTGAGGGAAAATGAACTGGGAAATATTCATGGTTAATTGTTTTTATCAGATCTTCATGGACCATTCCAGAGAAAAAAAATCTCAGAACAAATCTCAGAACAAATGTTAAATGACTATCTACCAAAGCCTTGAACCTTTGGTTCTTTTTGTCTTCCTTGTTGCCCATGTCTTAACAAGAACTTAGTAAAAATATTCATATTTCACAAATATTAATAGCAATGTACCTTTAACTGAATTCTGAAGTAAGTGTGTCAACAAGTTCACCCTTTCAAAATATAGCTATTGTAGCTGTGATCTGGAAGATCTTGGGGTAAGCCCTAGCTAACCTATAGTTATTTCTGCTCTCTGGTAGTGTTGCAGTGTGAGGCTGCAAAATCTTACTCCTCTAAGGTTCCTTTCTCCCACTGCACTTTCAAGCCTGTAATTACACCTCCTACACACTGGACATTTCCAGGAGGGCATCCCAGTAGGGGCTCAGATGTAACGTGGCTATCTACCAGCCTCGTCTCCAGCCCACACAGAATTCCCCTGGTTTGTGGTCTAGCGAGATATAAGACTGAGGTTATCTTGAGAGCTGAAGAGAAAGTCAGAAAGAGGATCTGAGACAGAAGGTCACACTGGGATGCAGGAAGCAGATGAGACAAAGGAAAGAAAAGGTTCTGAGAAGACACTCCACATCTGTGTGGCGTCTAAGCCATCAGGTAGAGGCTTATCAGCTGAACTACCATCCAGCCACTTACCCAGGAGCACCCTTCTCCCCAGATAATCTCTTCAGCCCATAAAATAAAATGAATAAACCATACTAAATATCTTTACCTTGACTCCTATGCCTAAGCACTTTTCCTACAAATTTTTACCTATTCTTGAGAAAGCTAATTTGTCTTGTCAGTCTAGCCTTTCCAATCCCCTTATCTTGTCCTACTCTCCCCTCCTTTGTCCAGGTCCTCTTCCTGCCTCATCATGACTCTTGCATCATATACTATTTGTCTTCTTCTCTATACTCTCCCTCTTAAATCAGCTTCTACATGGCCACTACAGTGTTCTTCCTAAACCCAATTTAGTTTAACAAAGCTTTGTGGTAAACTCTACCATCTGAGATATTTACTCTGAAACGTTTCAATATGGTTTTAAATTTCTTCTGTTGTCTAATCTTTATTAACTTCTTCAGTGTCATCTTTCAAACGTCTATTCTGCCCACTCCATAAAATCTACCATTAACAATGAGCATTAAAGTCATTCTCTAGCTCCTTTAATGGACTTTATCCCAACCACAGGCAGATTCTGATGCTTCTTCTGATTCTTCTCAGTGGCCCTCTGAGTGCAGATGGAAACAGAAAATTCATCTATGAATTTTCCAATTCAATGTCTTTTTGCATAGTTACAACCACAACTACAATCTAATTTTGGAAGACTTTCTTATCTTTTAAAAGAGACTCTGCCCACTTACCCCACTTCACCCCAGTTTTTGCAGTCAGCAGCTCTTCATAAGCTTGGGTGTTCTGGACTGTTCATACAAATGGAATCACACAGTGCTTCTGTTCTCTATCTGTCTTCTTGCACTCAGCATAATGTATTCAAATTCAGCCAATGTATAATATGCATCAGAACTACATTTCTTGTACATCAATTAATGGCTGTTTAGGCTGATTTCTGTTTCTCCACATCCTCATCAGCACCTGCTATCGTCTTCTTGTCTTTTGAATACAGTGATCCTTATGGGTAATGAAGTCTTTCATTGCTTTTTATCTGCATTTCTTTCATGATGTTGAAATACTTCCAAATACTTAAATTGGCATCTCTATATTTTCTTTGAAGAAATATCAATTAACACCTTTTGTCCAGTTTTAAAGTAGATTATTTTTAAAAATATATTATAAGAAGTATATTCTTTTTTCTTTTTTATTCTTTTTACTATTAATTACACTTTATTCATTTTGTATCCCCCCATAAGCCCCTCCTCCCCTCCCGATCCCACCCTCCCTCTCCCTTCTTCATGCATGCCCCTCCCCAAGTCCACTGATAGGGGAGGTCCTCTTCTCCTTCCTTCTGATCTTAGTCTATCAGTTCTCATCAGAAGTGGCTGCATTGTCATCTTCTGTGGCCTGGTAAGGCTGCTCCCCCCTCAGGGGGAGGTAATCAAAGAGCAGGACAATCAGATTATGTCAGAGGCAGTCCCTCTTCCCATTACTATGTAACCCACTTGGACACTGAACTGCCATGGGCTACATCTGTGCAGGGGTTCTTTAAGTATTCTGACAGCTGTACCTTCTTACAGATATGACCTGTATGGTTTTTTTTTTTTCATTCTGTACATATCTTCCTGCTTTCTTGAAGACACTGTAGCACAAAATATTTTAATTTTGTTGGAGACTAAATTATGTATTTCTCTTTTTTTGTTTGTGGTTTTGGTATTTTCAAATTTTATTACTTCACTTAAGGTCATGAATTCTAATCCCATGTTTTTGCTAAGAGTTTTATAGGTGTTTTTATTTGTAATTTTAGCTCCTTTGCTAAGTCAAAAGACCCACTTTAAAAGGAAAGTCTTTAATTTATTCAATGGATTCTATTGAAAGCAGAGGCTTTTTTTTTTTTTTTTGACAAGTTCTCTGAAGTCCAGGCTGACCTGGGACTCACTATGAGATCCAGGCTGAACCTCTTTCACCTCCTCTGTCCCTTTCCTCAAGGTGATAACTTAGTGTTCTCTATACACATTCAATAAAAACACTTTTTGAATGATTTATGCAAGTATTTTTATTAGTGAGCCAGTATTATGTGTGGTCAATAGAAATGACAGCAATAGGTTATGACCGAACTACATTCACTCACACACACACACACACACACACACACACACACACACACACGCACATGCACATATACACACACACATGCAGAATTCCCAAGGTACACAAGGCCCTGAGTTTAATGTCTTGCACTGAAAACAATAGCAGCAGCAGTAGCAACAACAACAAAACACTATGTTCCCAAACAGCTGAATCAAGAATCAGCAGCTACAGAAAAAAAATAAATAAATAAATTCTAGAAGTTACGCATTTTCATGTGTTTTACACAACCTAATAGAAAATATTGACACAGGCCTTTCTTTTGGATCTTATGCTCATGGTACAATTAACTAAACAATATATCTCTGTTGTCTGCCCATTAGTAAAAAAAAAAAAAAAAAAAAAAAAAAAAAAAAAAAAAAAAAAAAAAAATTTCCATTCTACATTGCTCAGCTCATTGTCTCAGCAGATTCCTAAGCAGCATAAATAATGCCCTGTAGCAGAGATACCAGCCCAAAATAAAATTATTCTCTGTGGCTTCATCATGTGGTATCAAATTGTGAAGACATTGCTTGGTTCTCCAAGGTCAGCACTTGCCAGGAAGAACTGTCCCTGGAGGCCTTTTTCTGGGATGATCAGAATCTGTGTTATAGTTCTGTCACAAAGACCAGGTCAGAACTAAATCTGAACACTGGAAGCAAGCATAGATCCTTCAAATGCGCATCATCCTCAGAAAGGCCAACTGATGTTAAAGGACTGAGGAATGGAGACACTAGTGCTTCCAGTCCCTGCATAAGGGTCTGACAGAGCAGCCCCGTCCAGCCCACATAGGCCAGCCTCACATCCCCCAGTTGGCTAAAGAGGTAGGCAGGGGAATCCTAGGATGAACTCATCCACAATCCATCTCCAAAACATGGCTCAAAATTCACCATCTTCTTCCTCCCACTAAAATCTGCTTACAGGAAAGTGCCAAAGAAAGTGCTTTCTAAGATCCACAGTGGCTACCTGAGATTTGGCTAGCAGATCCCTTTTCCTAAGTCTGAGGCTTTACCCACAGAGCCACCGCACTGGCTCCATTGTGCTGTTTTGTTTTGTTTGGAAGTTCCTGCAATGGATATGCACCACTGATACATCTGACTCCTAGTGGGACTTGGTGTGTGACACAAATTCTTCACTTCCTGGACCACCCTGATTTCATGTACCTACTGTCAAAAAGTAAGAGCTGACACAATAGGTACAGTTTAACTTGGCCCAAGCCTTTTATTTCATAATTAGAAATAAAGTCAGGAAGATTAATGACTTAGCAATTTCATTACTTACTTACCCCATATGTCTTGAAAAAGGATTTAGAGGTACATAACAAGAGACTAGAAAATAGAATTGTTTTACACAGTAGCTGAACTTGGCCACAGATGTATCAAAGTGGCAAAAGTGGAAGAAAATGGTTACAACAAAGAAACCTATAAGATACATCAGATTATTAATTTTTTTTTCAAAAAAAATTGAGTTCTCTTTGGTGGCAGCAAACAGCACTTCAATTCACTAAATTCCGAGAAAGTAAGACTCCCAGCCTGATTTCTTTTCTTTGTGCCTTCTAAAGTAGCTTAACATTGCATGTAGGAAGGATCACTTAAGACAAACCTCATTCTCATTTCTTAACAAGTATCTTTAGAAATGGTTGCCTTATCAGCTGTACCTTACGACATTCCAGTTCAGCTTGTTAATTCTCTTCAAACACCCTTGTCTCATCACAAATTGTGTGGCATCACCAGACTTTGCTCTAAAAGAGCAGGACACTGAAAATTTCACCAAGCTTGGGAAAATGTTTGTTAAAAAATTGTGTGTGCAGTGAAATCAACTGAAATTGAACTGGAGGCCTCCTGCTCTTAATGAGCTTGCCTAGTGTTGAAGGGTGTTAGGCCAAGTGTTGGGAGAGGAGAATCATCAACAATTTAACCAGTCATAAGCCCCGAGTGCTGCAATACTGACTTTCCAGACAAGATATGCCCAGGGTTTAACAGTGGATCACTGTTCTGGGGTAGCCAACTGCTTCATGACTGGATCTGAGGCCCGCTTCCACACCAGGGAACTAACATGTGCTTTGTTTTGTTCCAAGGATTTCAAACAAACAAGTCAGGTGATATTCCAAGCACATCTAAGGAATATTCATAATGCTTCTTCCAGTGCTCTAGTCAGGTCTATACTTAAGGTTTAAATAAATCCCCTCTCTATCTGACTTTGATCACTCTTCTTACTTCTGCCTGTACCACTTCCAAGGGGATGTTGCCAGTTTTCAGGCACCTGAGGGATTTGGATGAGATACTGACAACCACTGTGGGACCAGGGTGGCATACCATCAAAGGCCCCGGTCGGCACTTCACTTCCTTCACTTCCTAAGTGCACCACAGGCCTTAAGGCAGCACCGCAGGCTGGGGGCCGAGCATTGAAAACAGGAGCCTGGAGGGATACTTCAGGGGATAATACCAAGAACTCTCCTAAAGGAAGCTATTAATGTGGTACCCTTTTCAAGAAAATGCAATGCAATGTTTCTGTTCTGTTAGAATTTAGAAAGGAATAAAAAATGTATAGAGACAAATACACACACACACATACACACAAATATACATATATATCTTCATTTATCCACACTTTCTGATAGGACCAAGCATTTGTACAGACAGTTTCTAGGACAGAGACTTCATTATGTGAACAGGAGAGGAATGCACTGTCTGTTCTCTAGGCTTTTTACGTTATACCCGAGGTGTCTCCAACTCTGAACCCCAAGTCTTCTGACTATGCCCTCTCCTGAGAGGGGAGCACATTTGCAGAGCGGGGCCACTGCAGGTGAAGTGCGGCTCCTGACTGTGTGCTATGCTTGTGAATTAGTAGGTAGACCAAAATGAAAAAAATTAAATTTGACAACTAGTGTTGCCTAGGGCAAACAGCTCACATTTGGCCGGATGTGGGTTTTAAGGTTACATGCTCTGCTTTTAATTTCTAGTTATTTTTCTGTCCCTGTCATGTTTAGGCAGAACACATAAAATATGAGTTGTAGAGGGGAGAGATGGAGAAAAAGCATAAAAGGAAAATAAATTTGAGGTTGTCTGTGTCACTACAGTGCTAATAAAGCACTTGGGACTTCAAACCAGGCATGGTGGTACACACACTTAATTCCAGCACAGGAGGCAGACACTTGAGCTCGAGGCTAGTGCGCTCTACAGAGCTAGTTCCAGGACAGCCACGGCTACACTGAGAAACCCAGTCTTAAAAAAATAAAACAAAGGGAACAACAAACAACAACATTAACAACAACACTTGGGATTTAAATATGAATTCAAATCAGGTACTAGAGATAAAACCATAGCAAACACTATTTTCTTCCCTTTCCTTTAGCTGACTTCAGAATTCACCTAATACCCTCCACTCATCTGCATTTATCTCAAACTGCCTGGTCCAGTTCCACAAATACCAGTCCACATAGCCACCTGGCACCTGAGCTGTGCTGAACTGATGTGCTATACATATAAAACCCTAATGGATCTGGGAAACTGTTTGGAAAAAGAAATCACTCATTAATAATTTTACTTTCATTTAAAATTTGCTCTACTTTAAAATAATTAACATCCATTGGATGATATTTTTGGATTTTTCACCAAATATGTGGTTACAATCAATGCAAAATTATGTTAATTTTTAATTTGGCTTCTAGGAAATTCAGAGTTCCATGTACAGTCTAATCAGATGTACGGTTAGTTCTGGTCTGGAGTGTTCAGGACTATTTCAGCCTTTGACTCAAACATGATTGGACATGGGGACCACATCACATGAGTACAGTCTGAATATTACTCACAGCCACTCCGTGTCTTTTCCACTGCATTTTATCTCCCACTCTGCCACACTGTTCATGTGTCTGGTGTCTGAGGCAGCCTTCTACCACTGAACCACCTGGACATTCCTTTATTCTTCAAAGTACACCTAGGCTATTCACATACACTGCCTCCTCCTCTTTCTTGTTTTTACTGCATGAGTTTTGCACCTATCAGTGTACATTATTCATTATCATGTGTTTATTTGTAGTCCGTATCTTCCCACTGGGCTGGAATATATTGGGCATGAGAGACCATATCTTATTTTAAACCTTATTGCACTGATACCTCATTGGCCCTCAATAGATAAAAATACTTGAAACAGGGATAAAAGGTTTCTACTATGTCACATGGAGGAAAATTTTATCTAATTAAAACATGTTAGGTGCCAGCCCCAACTCCATAAATGAAGCTGGAGAATACAGTCTCTCGGGATTTCCACCTCTCTGTCCAGTGGTCCCTGGGCTGCACTTCCTTGGCGAACACAGCCCACATGGCTTTTTCTGCCTGTTGTTTACAGTAAGGGAAATGTAAGCCACAAAATTCTAAACACACTAAGAACAAGTCTTGGCTTGCTGACTACTATTATTTATGGAACTGACTCAGGAGAGCAATAGAAGAAGGGCCACGGTGATACCTCAGTGGTGCAGTCCTTCCCCAGAGGAAGCCACTATCCCCAAATGAAAACAATTCTGCACCCCAAGCTTAGTTGTTCCTTGACTTAACTGCCAGTTGTGAATGTTAACAGCACAGATAAGGCGCCTGTTAACAGCACAAATACAGTAGTTATAGATAAACTCAGTCAGTAAAGCAATTGTGAAATGTGATATGAAATAACTAGAAAAACATTTTGTGGGATCCCTTTCATCCTGTCAGTCTGCACGATCTGTCTTTTTGAGATGAAAGTCTACTCTTGCTGTGGAGAACTGTCTGATAGTGGTCCTCCTATTGCTGTGACCACTAACTTCAGTTCTTCATGTTGTAGTGACCCCAAAATAAAATTATTTTCATTGCTGCTTCATAACTATAGCTTTTGTACTATTAGGAATTGTAATGTAAATATTTCTGGAGACAGAGGTTTGAAAAAGGGGTCACTACCCACATGTTGAGAACAAATGGTCTATATCATCATGGTCAACAGTTTTTCGAGGTGTTCCGTCAGCTCTACCACTTCCCAATCACACACCTGATACCTGCCGCCAAGCTAAGTGAATCTTAGTTATCTCGAGCTCCACTAGCAACTCCTTTTTAACTTTCGGCTTCTTAAACATCTTACCATTGCCCTGGATATTTTCAATAGCTTCTAGGGGACCCTCCATTTGGAATCTAGCTGCATTGTCAGAAAGTACCTTTTTATTCCAAATCTGGCCTTAGATTTTGAAAAGAGAAACTCTTTCACCTCTGGGCACAAAAAGCTTTAGTGTTGAGGAAGGGCCTCATCCTGCCTCCTTGGGAGTCATATTTCTATACTGTGGTTGTAGAAGTCCCGAACTGCAGTGGCGTCATCACTGACTAACACTGTATGTGTGAATGCAGGGCTTTTTAGTGTTCACTTTTCCCTTTATATTTGTTAAAGGTAATTTCAGTTGTCTTAACTATCCTGAAAGGGGAACAGTGCTGATTGGCTGTGTTCTTCAATTAGGATTAGGATAGTTTAAGTCTTTGGGATTCCCAAAGGTCTTGTCTTATACTCCATTTCTCAAACGGTACCATCCTATATTGTAATCTGAGGCTCTTTATCATTTTTAACCTGTAAATGGGAATGATAACTGTATTTTCCTGCCTACCTAGCCTTTAGGATAGGAGGTGCATCACTGTTACCACTTGACACTTCACACTCAGACACCTCCGAAATGCATTTTGGTCTTTGGTCATCTCTAAGTTCCCACCACTGCTGATGGCAATCTCAAGGTTCCAGTCATTTGGAACAAAACATTGTGGGCTCTTACTTCTCTTATACCTCATATCCACTGTCAGGAATGATAGATAGGATCCACAGTATTGACCGTATTTCTTATCTCTATATCACTCTATATGAGAAAGGGGCATCAGGATGTGGAAGAGGTAAAGGCTTGTTAGCATGCTCCCAACTTTTTGTCCTGAGGAGTGGAAGGACACTGTTTGATAGGAAAGAAAGGAGCAAAGGGGTATTAGCGAAGAGTCTGGGGTGGCTGGGTCATGGGTTCAAAGGGACTGGCTGGCTGTTCGTGGAAGGTGTTTGTTTGTTTTGGTAGGACTCTCAATTTGAGCAATGCCAGGGGCAATAGTTTAGCCCAACCCCGTTTTAATTCTACAGGAAGTTTTATGAGGTTTCTTTTCTGATGTGGTTTGCCCTTTCAGATTTCACAGAAGTCTGGGATAATAGGCATGGGAAATTTCCAGGGACTTTTAAGTAATTTGAAACATTTTGGGAAAGAGAGAATGTGAATTCTGGATAGTTATCTGATTGTAGTGACAGGCCTAATCTGGGAATAAACTCTGAAATTAATATGTTGGCACTCCTTTGTTGATAGTAGGAAATTTCTCAACAGATTCAGAGAAGGTATCAACAATAATGTGTATATATATACATACACATAATGGGACCTTTACTGTAGTTCTTCGTGCTGTGTTGATACCACCAACTATAAAATTATTTTCATTGTTACTTCATAGCTGTTTATTGATACTGTTTTTTATATATGTATATGTAAAATATATAAAATATTAACAATATTTTGCTACTTTTATGTGTAAATAATATATATAATATTTTATATAAACATACATATATGCACCAATCTATGGTGCAAACCAATATATGCAATCTATGAATTTGGAGAGAGGAAAACTGAGGAGGTTTGATATTGGGGTGGATTTTCTGGCAAATGTCACAGGTGTCTGTCAAGGCTTTAAGGAGTTATCAGTCTCAGGGTTGGAGGGGAATAAAATTTTGTAAGATGGAAATTAGGGTCTGATTAGATGGATGAAACAAGGGGTATAAGTGTGAACAAACTTGGGTAAGGAAGTAGGAGGGGGATCTGCGAGGCAAGAAAAGAGGAAGAGGGTAGATGAAGGTCTGAGTGTAGAAAAGCTATTTCCTGGGCTGGTTTATCAGCATGTTTTCTTTAGAGAGGGATGTATTGTTGGTCTTTTTCATGGATTATTGATGCATTGGAAACAAAAAGGACAGAGTCCAAAAGGTCCTGGACAAGGGAGAGATTGATGATTGGGGTCCTCTTTTGGGTAAGGAAGCTACTTTCCCCCTAAATTAGAATATTTAAATGAATTATTTTATATTCATATTTTGAGTCTAAATATATGTTAACAGAAAGATCTTTGCCAGTATTAGGGTTTATTTAAGGGTTGTGAGTTTGGCTTGTTGGGAAATGGTACATAGGTTTGGCCCTGGGAGAGTGATAGAATGAGAAAGGCTCAGTGACTGAGCTCTTTGAGCGAATGGCATGAATTAATAGTTAATACATTATGTGAGGAAATTGTTAGCTTCTGGGATTATAAAGGCAGCATCAGTCAGGATGGCTAGAGTGGGCTGGGTGGTCATTCCTTTCTAACAAGATCTAATTGCTCAGAACAGTGGTTTTCGACCTGTGGGTCGTGACTTCTTTGGGGTTAGAATGACCGGTTCATCAGATATCCTGCATATCACATATTTACAGTACATTCCTAACCGTAGCAAAATAACAGGTAGGAAGTAGCAAGAAATACAATTTCATGATTGCAGGGGTGACTACAACCCAAAGGACATTATTAAAGGGTCACAGTGTTAGCAACGTTGAGAACAACTGGTTTAGACAGATATGCCACAAGATTGTAGACCCACTCATTAGTAGAGGAAGGTTGGGGTCTGGCCCTGATTAGCATGGAGGAACAGAAAGAAGTCTTTGGGAAGATTAGGTAGTGATACAGTGCATGCTTTAGCTAAGGCCCATTTGAGTGCTAGAATGGGGTGTGAAGGGGGGGGGCGCTTCAGAAGAGTTCTTAGTAGAGTTCTTCTCCTCATGTAGAAGGAGAAGTTGCGGATCCTGATGTGAAACAAGCTGAAAATACCTAACGGGTGAGCAACCCCTCAGTGTCTAGTGTGAGAAAGTAATTTGGTGTGGTGGATAGTTTTATATCAACCTAACACAGCTATAGCCAATCATTTAAGAGGAGGGAACCTGTCTGAGAAAATGCCTCCCTAAGATTGGGCTGCAAGCAAGTCCTTAATTAGTGTTAATTGGTGGCTGATGGGAGAGGGCTAGTGCATTGTGTGGCCGGCCGGTCCTGGGCTGCTGGGCCTTGGTTCTATGAGGCAGACTGAGCAAGCCGTGAGGAGCAAGGCCGTACATTTGCTCTACGGCAGCAGTTCTCAACCTTTAGGCCACACATGGGGGTATATATATCTATACATGAATATAGTCATCTTTTCTATGTACGCATGAAAAATTTTATAATGAAAGCGAAGGGAAAAATACCCAACCCCAGCTCACTTGTTCTAGTGTCACTTTTTATTTCTCTCCAGCCTAACAGGATGTAGTTACCTGAACACAAATCTTCCAGCCACTATGTGCGAGCGTAATTTCTCTGTGAGTAAGCACTGATCTGTTTAGCTCATAGGCATATCTCTGATGAGTCTGTAATATAAGACCAAACCAGAAAGACTTCCAGCAGAGTTAGAGAAAGGATTAGATTTACTACATTACTGATTTAATCAAGCCAGAAGGCCACCTGGAGGAATCTGGCTATAATAAAGATAAGAATGAAAACAGGATTGGGCCAAAGCACATTACTTTTTGAAAGTCAAAGAGGATAACTTTGGAGAAGAATATCTCTCTTGTCTTCCAAGTTTGTTGCTTGTTTTGCTTGGCTCTCTTGCATTCATCCTCCTCTCTCACTCTGGCCTCTGTAGGGCCTGCTATGTGGTCACACAGAACAGTCACATGTAGAATTTTCACAGTCTGCTTTTCTCCCCACTCTTAGGCGACAAGCTCACTGAAAATTGGTCCCATCTTTTCCCTCATCTGAACGTTTATTTTGATTACAGGGTGCTGTTATCAGCCTTCCCCAGGTCAGTAGCAGCTCTGCTTGTTACTCTCTACATACAGTTCTTAACCTCTGCGCTTTCATTTCAGTGACAAAGATGCCTTACAATAAATAGTATAAGTCTAGATGTGATGATTCGCAAATCACATGGTGCTTAAGCCACCTCGTGTCTCATTAAGCATCCCTAACTCTGAAAACCTTAAATCCCACATCTTTTAAAATCTGAAACATTTTGGAGCACCAACATGATGTCAGAAACAAAATTCCACACCTGACCACATGGGACAGTTCAGAGTAAAAAATATAGGCATAAAACACAAAGTTCATTTAGCTTTCCCCAGGGAGGCAGTTTTCCTTATCCTCCTTAGGTGAAATACATAAACTTTTTTCATGTACAAAATTATTTACAATATTGTATAAATTACCATCCTATGTGTATAAAGCATATATGAGACAAATGAATTTCATGCTCATAATTGATCTTCATGATATCTCTTGTATGTACAAACATACTATCCTCCACTCCCCCAAAATCCACCATATGAAACTCCTGGTCTCAAGAATTTGGGTAAGGGGTTTAAGCCATTACCTGCTGAAGAAAGAATAAGTATTATGTACTACCGCCTCATGATGATCCAAAGGGAACCCAAATTAGAAGAGAAGGAAAGAAATAGGTTTCACATTACGGTTCCTAGGGATTCAGTTCACAGTCAACGCAAAGGCAGTGAGGCTCTGAACCGAAGCTGTCGAGTCTAAACTTGAAATGTGATGCCCTAGGGTAGTATTCTGTCTCTCCTCCTGCCTAAAAATAGGGCCCAGTGAGCACACTGGGGCTTGGGCTTGAGACATTTTGCTGGTACCCCTGAGAGGTGGAGCTGACTTAGCAAGCATGTTTTGATGTGTGGTGACAGACTTCGTCTGGGAAGTAGAGATGCGGTAGTGACGTGTCACCCTCCAGTCCTTGCTGTCCGTAGGCCCGTCACCATGAAGGAGAAAGCGGACTCTTGAACGGGCACAGGTGTGTTGTTCACAGTGCTGTTCTCTCTTCCCGGAAGAAATGTACTGTTTTTCCGGATGTGTGATGTTGCCTCTGAGAACTACTTCTTCTAACTACAGGCCATTAAAAATCACTGTACAACCAGTGTCCCTGCCACGGGCCCTCAGGTCTTAAGATGTGTATTTATCTTACATCTGAATTCAGACAGTGTTTGAACTTTAAGACACTGAGCATTTGGATGAGAGAACTGATACAAAACAGAAGTATTTTCATACTGAAAGTATCAGTCGTGTTAATAAGAAGTGTTCAGTCTTGAGGCTCCATCTAACCTCATGTGATATGTCACAGTCACAGCCCAAACACAGATCTACCACATAGAATTTATTCAGCATCTCCAAGAAAAAGCACCCAGACACTGAGCTGCGATATACAATTTTTCTTACACACACAATTGCATAAAAACGTTGCATAAAATGAGCTTCCAGTTATGTGTATAATGTCCATGTTTGTGCTATTAATTTTAGATTATTCTATTTTGAAAGTTCCTAAGATCACTTATGAAGTTTATTGTAAAAAACTGTAGATTTATTTAAAGGCTTACTTATCAAAATAGGTAAAACGAAATTGAAAAGGACTAGAAATAAAAAAAAAAAACCTCTTTGAGAAATCAAAGCAGCATAACACTAACTTCATGGCAACTTTAAAAATTGCTCACTATATGATATGGAAATATCTAGAACTTTTTATCTATCTGTGACATAAGGGGAAACTATAGTGGAGAATTGGTATACATTCTCAGAATATAAAACTTCTAAGCAAATGATGTGGGTGCTACAGAGTTTAGTGAGTATTATATGTACACAACCATACCATGTCTGAAAAACAAACAAACAAACAACTCAGGACTTTTGAAATGCAGTAGAATGGAATGTTGGCAACTTACATGGAGGCCAGAAATTGCTTTGCTTTTTTGAGAAATTTCTCAGAAACCAAACCCTTGAAAAGTTCCTATTTCAGCCGTTCACACAGCTGGCTCTCCCTGGGACTGAGTACCGAGTTTGAAGCAGAGCACTCCATTGCTGCCTACCTCTGAGCCCTGTCACAGCAAGGCTACTGTCTCCATTCTTGTGTGGCATTATCTCACTACTTGAGTTCCAGGGTGGTTAAAACAATGTAACTGAGTTTCATCCCTGTATCAGATAGACGTACAGCAACAACCTGAGTCTACCAGTACCGGAAATGTCACAAATATTTGTAAGAGTGTAAAAATTAAGTGCTAATCATTCGAAGATGGTGTTACATTTGTCGGACTCACTGAGCGACTCTTCCTAGTTCCTACTATCTTGGTAGTCAGCGTTCCTCTCAAGGCCCACACGCTCGTGTTTTAGGGAGGCCCAGAAGGCAAAACTTCTAGTTTAGTCTGAAGGCCAAACCTCTTCTGAAGTTTGGAGTCCCAAATTTTAAAATCGAGCACTGAAGTGCATCCTTGAGTTTGTTCACAACACATTACTCTTAAGTGGACAGAAACCCCACCGTCTCTTATCTGCTTTATATTTCCCTTTACTTCGCGTTTCTATCACAAAAACATTCTTTGAACAGAGATGCTGAGATCTTCATTGTGGCAGAGTGAGAGGAGAGGAAAGAGGAGGTGCACAAGGCAAGGTCTGAGTGGGGGCCTCCATCAGGGTTCTAAGGAATACAAGAGCATCTTTGTCCTTCGTGATTTTAAAATATTTTCTGCATCTTCACGCCAAGCCTAATTAGGAAACCCATATCTAGTATTCAAACTCATCTTCACCACATTTTACAAAGAAGACGAGAGGGGAAAGACTGTCTTCAAAAAGCAGAATCGCAGTTTCTCAGTTTCAAAGGAAGGGAACACTTTCAGCCTTGTCCTGGGACTCTGAAAAGTCTTGTCAGACTAGCAACGCCCTAAAACGCCCCGAGGGATGTTTTGTCTCAGACTAGCTCAGTTCAGGGTAGGGTTCGAGGCCTGAGACAGGTAGTATTTCCTGAACAGGAAATCTGTTAGATCGGATGGAACAGAGCGGGGAAGAGACAGGGAGCCCAGGCTGGCACAGGTCAAACGCGCCAGGAGTGCGCAGGGACTCGGAGCGCCCCCCGGCATAGGGGCCCGGCTCACGTGGCCGGTGCGTGGACCTGCGCCCCGCGGGTCCCCTCCACAGGACACGCAGCGTGGCCACCCGCGTCCGTAGCCGCTGCGCGCAGGCGGGGTGCTGCTTACCTCGGCCGCTGAGGAGGGCTGAGCCCAGACGAGGGGTGCTGTGGCGAGAAGCTCAGGGTTCTCAGCGGGCCCAAGTGCGCCGGACGAGCTAGCAGAGCGCGGGTGGCGCCTCCGGGCTGGGCCGCCTCGGGGCGCGGACGCGGGCTCAGGGAGGAAGTGCGGTGAGCCCTCCCTCCCCGCGCAGACGCCCCGCTGGGCTCCGAGGTGCCGGCTGAGCCCTGCGGGGGGTGGGGTGGGGCTGGCAGAAAGCTCTGAGTGGTGGCTCCGCAAGTCTGGCAAATTTGGACAGCTTTCCCCAATCCCTGTCCCCCACCTAGAAGAACCTCCCGCCAGAGGTAGGAAAGCCGCGCCTTCTCTCACCTGTGCGGGTCTATAAGCTAAGGACTGAGACCACCGCCCAGATGCTAGTCTGAAGGGTTAACGGCCCAAAAGTCTCAGATTAGCTGAGAAACTCCCTCCAGGAGAGTTCTTAGCTGATAACACCTGCAGGCAGTTAGGGGCTGGGACAGCTTGAGAAGAACACATGTGTAAGTGGAATCGTCCACCGCCAAAGTTCCCTTTTCTGCCTTATGAAATCCTCAAGCCCCTTTAGCCTCTGCTTCCGCTTCCCCTAAGACTGCTGCCTTTCCTTGGTCTAATAAAAGGACGCCTTGCTTCTGATGAGATCAGTCTCCCGTTTCTTTCATTTCCATACCCCACCCCCATCAATCCTGATCTATTTAGTTCCACAAAAGGTAAAGAGACCAGTTTAATTTGCTACTGCCTAGTAAGTCTTTACATCAGACCTTGCTGGACTTCCTCTGTCCTGCCATTGTGCAAGTCTTCCTGGGCCAGCCAGGCAGGGGACACTCCAGTGAGGGTGGACAGAGAAGCAGCCCATTGGCATGGCCAGGAGCCTTAGGTCAGCCCCTCTCTCCTCCTCCCTCTCTCTGGGTGGAGGTGGAGAAGGGTTCAGCAGGGTCTGATCTCAACCACCTCCTAGGTGACCCCTCTGGTGGTGGACAAGTCCACTGTGGCCCCACAGTTTGTTTTGTTTTGTTTCTTTGTTTGTTTGTTTGTTGTCGTTTTTAAGACACTGTCCATCCTGGAATTCACAATGTAGATCCATCTGACTTTGAGCACAGAGATTCTCCGGCCTCTACCTCTTGAGAAGCTGCCGCCATGCCCAGCTTTCTATTTTTGTTCTTGTTTCTGTTTGTTCACAGTTTGTACAACATAGGCTTGACTAAGACGCACTTCTCCTTAGAGAAGCTGTTTGGGGAGATATGAAAATACAGACACTAAAATCAGTTATGATTTTAAAAGTTTTTTTTTTTTAAGATTTATTTTATGTATGAGTGCTCTATCTGTATGTACACCTGCGTGCCAGAAGAGGGCATCAGATCACATTATAGATGATTGTGAGACACCATGTGGGTCTCAGGGAATTGAACTCAGGACCTCTAGAAAAGCAGACAGTGCTCTTATCCACTGAGCCATCTCTCCAGCCCCCAGTTATGATTTTAAATGGTAGTTGAATTAATCTCTCTTTCTCTACACAGCTGTGTCTCTAAGGATTTGCTGTAGTTTAAAGTGGTAGAGACATGAAGACATAAATTAGATGCATAAACTAATTTCAGATAGTGCCTCTATTCAGTGGGAAATTGTATATTGGTTGTCTAAGAATAATGTAAACAGCAGTGATAAAAACAACTGCTGCTCTGCTAAATGGCCAAGTGGCAGAGAACAGTCAATACTGAGTTAACATGCTGAGTAATGGGTTTTGAGAAGAATAAAAGTTGAAGGTAGAGAATAGTGGTTGTGTTGATAAGGTTTCTATATTAATTGACATTGTGGAAAAAGATCTACCTTATGACCAACACTTCAGCCAAATCTAAATGATAGGAGGGATCAAATGATGTTAGAGTTTTACCTGAGTATATTCTAGAGAGAAGGGTTGACACCCCTAAAAGTCTTCAGTTAGGACAGCCCTTGAGATACTGGAAAAACATCAAGGAAACTAGTAATAGTATGGTCTGATCAGAAAGGAGATGAGATTACAGAGGAAAAGATGGCCAGGTGGTGGCCAGGTGGTGGCCAGGTGGTGTGTTGCCCTGCAGGCTGTCTATCGGAGAGACTGCTGTAAGTGGGGTGAGAAGCCATTGAGAGGAACAGCACACAAAATCAAGCAACAGACTGGAGAGTGGTTCTTCTGGAAGAGGAAAAGTGGTCAAAAAGTCCTTATAGACAACGAGATGATAAGGACCAGCCATTCAGAAGCTGGAAAAGCATTCCAAGAGGTCAATGGGATGTGATGAATCAAGAGCAGAAGGTTAGGAAGATGCCAGGACTGGAGCAGGGTGAAAGAGGCTGACAGTGGCAGAGGAGAAGGACTGAAGAGCAAGCAGGAGCCAGATCAAGCAAGACCCACGGTCAGTGCAGAAGACTGAGTTGTATTGTGATTGCAATGGACAGCTAGTAGATAGGATATAGCAACCAGGTACATGTTTTGATTTGTGCTAGAAGCCGATATAAGGCTAATGAATACTTGGAAAAACTGTTGAATGGGAGAAAGTGGAGAGAGATAGAAGAGAGGAAGAAGGGAGAGAAGAATATGAATGAATTTGAATTAAATTTCTCCAAATTGGTTTGTGTCAACAGTTCAGATGAAATGGTTGAAAATGGTGGTAGCTGAACCCAGTGTGTGGCTCAAGCCCTTATTCCTAGCCCTTGGGAGGTTACAGGAGGAAGGCTGTAAGTTCAAGAGTAGCCTCCAGTGCTTAAAAAGGTTTTTTTTTTCCCCAAAGAGAAAAATAAATGTTGTTAATACAAAAATAGTGGTAGCTCTGACTAGCATCTAACAGTAGAAATGGTGATTTGCTGAAGGGCTCTGTGTGGAGATGGGGGAAGGCCAGAGGGATTAAAACCATGAGCTGCTCTATTACTAAGCCAGAGGCCAGTCTCCATAGAAAGGTCAGCAGGAACCAGTCAAGTCAGACAAGTCAAAGATTTGTCTTCAAATCCTAAAGCCAACCAAAATATATTAAATAAGACTTGAAGCTGTAGACTAGAGGAATTGTGTTTAGAAAGAAATCATCTGGGCTTTACCATGGGGATTGCAAAGATGAAGAGAAGAATGAATGGACACAAGAAGATTTCCAAGAAAATTGAGAAAGACATTATAATGGCTTTGTTTGTTTGGTAGCCATGGAAATGCTAAGAAAGGATCCATCAGGAAGATATTTGCAGGCTCCGTTGGCAGGAGTTTATGATAACTGGACATAAGCAGAGCAGGAGTGGGGGATGATAAGGCTGAATCCTGACAAAATGCTCTGGTAGGATGGCTGACAATCACCAGGAAGGACAAGTTTGGAAAGCCTTTGGCATATCCGTGTGGAGACATGTCTGTACCAAAGAGGAAAAGCTACTGATACATGAATATATATATATTATGCTGAAAGGTGCCAGACTATAAAACAGAACTCAATGTGTGATATTATGTGATTATATAAAATTCTTAAAACTCAACCTCATTCTGTGGGGAAACAGGAAGGGCTGTGAAGGGGTCAGGAAGAGACAGAAGTGGTGAGCTTGTGTTCAGTGATGGCTCCAGTGGACATGTGTGTCACAATGATCAAATCACACATTTGGAATATGTGCAGCTTCCTAGCTGTCATCCATATCTTCATACAGCTGTGAAAATTGGTTTTTGTTTGTTTGTTTGTTTCCTTCTCTTCTTTGCATCTTCCTCACCCCATTTCCTTCCTCTCCCTCTTTCTCCTCATCTTTTCTTTTTTGGTGGTGCTAGGGACTAAATTCAGAGCTAAGGCATCCACCACACTGAGCTACATACACTCTGGCCTCGAGAATTAGAATGTACCTAGAAACTCTTCCCTAGTCTACTTTAGTCTAAGTTCCATCCTTTATTCATTGTCTTACTCTCTGTCCCTTTGTTTTTCATTCTCTCTTTCTCACACTATCTTCTTTCCTTCCAATTTTTACTTAGATTGAAAAACGGGAAATTTTGTATGACCAATTTCTGACCCAGAAAAACTTGTGATGGCATTTTCAAATTTGTCATCAGTGATCTAAAGTGGATCCTAGTGTAGTCCCTTGGCCAAGTAGAATTGCTAAGACTTGCCACACACACTGGCAGCTAACCTGTAATCACAGTATTCAGGAGACTGAGACAGGAAGATCATGAGTTCAAGGCTACCTTGGATTACCCAGTGAAACCCTGCCTTAAAACTAAACAAAACAATGAAAAAGAAGACTCCATATGAGCCAAAGGAAGAATTTCACTTGGCTTCACTCAGTTTTACAGCCTATGTCTTTGGGTAATAAGATAAAATAATTCATTACTGAACTTTTAATTTTTAATTAGACCCATATTGAAATGCTTCTTTCCTTTCAAATTGTAATTTGTTTTCTCCTAAGACAAAAACCAAATAGTCATTCTTTCCTGGCACCATGCTTACATTAGTCAATGAAATGGTATTTGATAAGTTCATTTCCACTAACAGTTTTCCATTATTTCAGCTTTCTTCTTATCTCAATTCTAAGATACTTCTGTTGTTACTTTAAAGGGAATCTTATTTGATTCTTTCCCAGGCCCTGTTTTCATGGTGATATGATAGTCTGCTATTTGAATATCTTGAGGTGACTCAGTGAATCTGTGTGGGCTACAAAGCCCCCTGCCCCCTCCCTTGTCTAGAGGACATCCCTAGTTGAAGGCTTCCACCGCTGGACTTCCTACATTGAGAACACACAGTGGAAACGTTTGGCTCCCACCTGTAACATCCTTGGGGACTATGAGCAGCATTTTCTGCCCGTTTGTTTAGCTTGCCAGAGAGGTGACTGTACTGTCAAACAGGAGCGTGGGGAACATTGCCCCTTCAGGGAGCCACTTGGAATTCGGGTACTTGTCCTGGAAGAGAGTCTCATCCCCGTAGTCTCAGCCAATAGGAGAGAAGGACTCAACTTCTCTGTTTTCTTCCTTGTATGTGCTTACAGATAATTTCTAGCTGACATTTCAGTCCTAACGTTTTAGTCTTACAAGAACAAGAAAAGGCTTTGACCCTGGGGCCCCCAGATTTCCTGTGACAGCCTTGCTCTGCAACCCCAATGCTCACATCAAGCTGACTGCTCTGAACAGTGGTGTAAATCAGGAAAGAGTTTCTAGACATGAGGAAGTACATATGGTGGAAGAAAGATTTCGGTTAATTCTGGCAACTACAAATTTGATGCCCTCCTCTAGTGTCAGGTCCCCTGACAGAAGTGTCTGTCAGGATCTCCACACTGTTCTCAGCAGCCTAGTCTAACCAGTCACATTTTGCTTTAGGTACATTTTTTATTAGTCTGTGTTAATCAGTGTTTCTTTGCTGGGACAAAATACCTGCAAAACTCCATTTAAAGGAGAAAGAGTCTATTTTGATTTATGGTTTCAGAGATCTGAGGTCATATTCACTTATGTTTGTCATCTCTGGCTTGCAATGAAGTAGTCCATCATAGCAGAGTTCAAGGGAATGCTGCTTGGAAAAGCATTAAAACTCAGTGGAGAGACACCCAAGGCTCATGCAAACTAACATGATAATGTACCTGGATTTTAATATGACAGGATTGACAAAGACTTTCTGACATTCAGACACACACTAATTAAAATCTTAAAAAAAGCACTGCCTAGACTAAGAACCAACATGTCAGGCTGAACTTGCTTTTGATATCAAATGAATCATTGTTGAAGTCTTCAGTCAACAGATTTCTGGAGTTTTCAGAGCTAATAAATGACTCACTTCTCTTTCCTTCTTGGACTCTATGTCAGATAAAGGATGGGGAGAAGGAGCCAACATCTGCTGACAAACGACAGCAGCACAGATAACAGCTGTGTAATTGTGGGGGCATGAAGTCTCAAGTGTAGAATTTGGCTTGATTTGGGGACAACGCTAGGTTTCTAGTTTTTTTTCACAGAGTTGAGCTCACATGGTACCAAACTCAGCCACTGCACATGGTTCACAAAGCTGCACATTACAGTCATCACAGGAGTTTTTCAAAAATAGCAGACGCTCAGCTCCCTATGTGTCCAGGCCAGCTAACCCACACTTTCGGGCTGTGAGGGAGGACTTCGATATTTTAAAATGCTCTCCACATAATTCTCAGGAAGTACAGACCTCTGAGAGTGAGGACCACCGGGCCTGATAACTACTGAAGCAGATCACAGACGACTGAGGCTTCGTGTGCCTGAAAATGAGAGAGCTGACATGGGGTGAACTGCTCTGCTTAGTGCAAAATAAATGTTGCAGTTTGGCATTTTTTTGTCACTTTCAGAAAAAATTCTCAGCTTTTATCTCATTAAAAAAGGCATTTGCCGTGCTTGCTTCAGCAGCACATGTACTAAAATTGGAACAATACAGAGAAGATTAGTATGGCCCCTGTGCAAGGATGACACACATATTTGTGAAGCATTCCATCCTTTTTGGATGGAACTAGGAAAGATCATCCTAAATAGTTAACCCAGACCCAGAAATATGCACATTGGTATGTGCTCATTTACAAGTGGATATTAGATTTATAGTACAAAATAATCATACTACAATCCACAGACCCAAAGAAGCTAAGTAACATGGAGAGCCCAAGGGAGGATTCTGGAATGTCACTCAGAAGGGAAATAGAATAGACAGCAGAAGTGGGCGAAGAGAGGAAACTGGGTAGGAGATGGAATGGGGAGAGAAACAAGAGCGGGGATGAGATGTGAAGAGAGAATGGGGGTGGGAGGTGAGAGGTCTGGGAACAAGAAGGGAAACTAAGGGAGGTCTGTGACAGGAAAAAAGGGTCTGGGAAAAAGGGAAACTGAGGGACATCTCTTTTTCACGCTGGAGGCCCATGACAAAGTAGGCTCTTGGGAGGACATGGGTGTGGCTCCAGCCGAGACTCCTAACATGGGGGAGGGGTGCCATGAAGGCAGAAGTGACCACGTCCTAGCCAGGCAGGACTAGTGGAAGGAGGGGAACAACAACCCGATGACAAAACCTTTGATCCAAAACTTACCCCACCTACAGGGGTAAAGAGGGAACAAAGACTGAGGGAATGTCCAACCAATAATTGGCCTGACCTGAGTCCCACTCCACAGTAGAGAGCCAGCCCCTCACACTATTAATGACACTTGCAGACAGGAGACTAACTTGACTGTCATCTGGGAGGCTCCAACCAGCAGCTGATCAGGACAGATGCTGGGACTTGCAGCCAAGCATGGGGCAGAGCTCCAGGAATCCTGTGGAAGTGTTGGAAAGATGGAGGGACCTGGAGGAAGCAGGAACCTCACAAGAAGACCAACAGAGACAACTAACCCAGTCTCGTGGGGACTTTCAGAGACTGAGACATCAACTAAGGATCATGCATGGTCTGGACATAGGCCCCTGCATACATGTGTCCAATGGGCTGCTTGGTCTTCATATGAGGTGCATGGTGAGTAGGGGTGGGGGCTGTTTCTAGCGTGCTTTTGGATCACTTTGCCCTGGCAGCTCTACCTGGTCTGGCCTCAGGGCATGAAGATATGCTCAGTCCTGATGTGACTTGATGTGCTGGGGAAAGCTGATGGGGAGAGGGCTCCCCTTTTCTGGGGAGAAAGGAAGAGGGGAAAGGGAAGGGAGAAAGGAGCAGGACTGGGAGGAGAGAAGGGAGGGAGTGTAAAGTAAATAAAAAAGAAAATAAAAATAAAAATTTAAAAAGGCATTTGCCCCATTCTTCTTCTGAGATTCTAATTGTGTGTATGCACAATGTGTTTTATTGTGCTAACTAACACACTCTGAGTTATGAGAAGAAGAAGAAGAAGAAGAAGAAGAAGAAGAAGAAGAAGAAGAAGAAAAGAAAGAAAAAAGAAAGAAAGAAAGAAAGAAAGAAAGAAAGAAAGAAAGAAAGAAAGAAAGGAGGGGACAGGAACTACATAAGGAAAACAACAGAGCCAAAATTCCTGTGCCCAGGATCCCCTGCAGAGACCCATACTCCAACTAAGGACCATGCATGGAGAGGACCTAGATGCCCTGTTCAAAGGAAGCCCATTGGCTGCTCAGTTTCCAAGTGGGTTCCCTTGTAAGGGGTACAGGGGCTGTCTCTGACATGAACTCAGTGGCTGGCTCTTTGATCACCTTCCCCTGGGGGGAGCAGCCTTGCCAAGCCACAGAGGAAGATGATGCAAACAGCCTTGATGAGACCTGATAATCTAGGGTCAGATAGAAGGGGAGGAGGACCTCCCCTATCAGAGCACTAGGGAAAGGGCATAGGGGGAGAAGAGAGATGGTGGGTGAGACTGGGAGGACAGGAGGGAGGGGGCTGCAGCAGAGATACAAAGTGAATAAATTGTGATAAATAAATATATAAATTAAATTAAATTAAAAAATAAAAAAGGACAAATGACTTCAAATGCTGGTAAGGTGTGCAGAAAGGGGTGCTTGTATTAACTGTTGGTGGGAATCGAAACTGGTGAAGCTGCTATAGAGACTAAGACTACCATACAGCCCAATAGTCCAACTGTATCATTACAGAGAACTCATGTCAACAATTTCTTGCTCCGTATTGCCTTCCTTTTACTTAGTATTTTGGAGGAGCTCTGCCATCTGCCTGACAATTGTTAGAAAAATCAAAGGCATTTTAATAGTTACCAAGGCAAAAGATACCCAGAGATAAACTGGGTGCACAGTGAAGACCTTGGCTTTGCACAGTTAAAAATAAATAATTGATGTCGGGAAAAGGCAAAAATAATTAACTTGACAGCCACAACACCTGAGTTGAGTTTTGTTGTCTGGAGGATTCTTTTTTAATAAACACAGGTGACTGACCCAATGGTAAGGAAGACGCTAAAAGATAAAATGAGTCCTCAGAATAAGCAGGAACTCCTCCTTGGTAGATGGAGGAAACACACCACTGTGGTACAGACTCCTACTGGCTCCTCTGTGGCTCAATGACAGGCGTGTAAAATGACAATGAACAGCTGTGTCATATGATAATTCTGGCTTCAGGTTTTTAAACTCCATCCTTATCATCTTAGTTGCTGCATTTTCTAACCCTGTAAGAGACTCCTTTTCCCCACATCCACACCTGTTTTTTTCTGATGATGATTATTCTGATTGGTGTGAGCAAGAATCTCAAAATAGTTCTAATTTACATTTCCCTGATGGCTAGGCATGTTGACAGCTCTTCCTTCCTTCCATGCTTTCTTCCTTCCATGCTTTCTTCCTTCCATGCTTTCTTCCTTCCTTCCTTCCTTCCTTCCTTCCTTCCTTCCTTCCTTCCTTTCTTCCTTCCTTCCTTCCTTTTTTCCTTTTATCATACAGGAGCTTTTGATTTTTTAACTGCTTATAAGGACTATTCTTAAATTGTAATTTCTTTATGTGAGAAACTTTTGTAACACATAAATAGTTGCTGAGCACTTAAGGCTCAGAACTGTACTATTTTTTTAATGAAAAACATTTTTATTTATTTGAGAATTTTATACATTAGTACAGTATCCATCCCCTCTCCAACTCCTCATGTATCTCCACCCCTACTTCCTCTTAAATGGCCTCTTCTTTATTACACGTGTGATACATAAGCTGATGAGTCTGTTCAGTGTTTCTTGTACACGTGTTCAGGGCTGGCGGCTTGTTCCTGGGTAACCTGTCAGAGCACTCGTTCCCGGAGAAGGCTGACTCTTACTTCCTCAGCTGTCACTGATTGCCTTTTATCCAGGAGCAGGGCCTGTGAGATTCCCTCCATCTGTGTTGGCATCTTCTCTGGTGTTGTCGTTGTGCTGGTCTTTTTTAGGCAAACATGGCTTTGATTTGGTAACATATTTCATGAGTGCAGCTTCCCTTCATATATTTAAGACACTATCTCTCCACAGATATCCTGACCCTCTGCCTTTACAGTCTTTCCACATCTTCTGTGATGTCCCCATGCCTTAGATTTAGGGGTTACGTTGATGGACCGTTTAGGGTTGGGCACTTCTCAGTCTGATGGTTTTGGTTTTGACCATTTTATGATTTCCATAGTCGTCTCCACCTACTGCAGGAAATATAAAAATGGAAACTTTTTTAAATGAGGGGTGAGAACTACACTTTGTTTGTTTTTTGCTTTTTGAGACAAGGTTTCTCTGTGTAGCCCTGGCTGTCCTGGAACTTGCTCTGTAGATCAGACTGGCCTTGAACTTAGAAACTCATTTGCTTCCTCCTCCCAAGTGCTCATATTAAAAATGTGTGCCACCACTGCACAGCATCCAGAGCCACATTATTCTCTGGCTAAAAGGATAAGTTTTTAGAATGGAGTTAGAAATTATAGTGGTTTAGGAAAGTGGTGGCAGTCGATTTTAACGGAAACTCTCTCCTCCAGTTGTTGGTCAAGTGAATGCAAATCATGCCCCAAACAATAAAGGCTGTTATTGATGTTCTTGTTCCCTTCTAGAACAGAAGGTTAGACCCTCTTGTTGAAGACACCACATTCTTCAGACACAGGATGTATACCAGCGATGTGGCACTGGTTGTTGGAAGCATTTTCAAGTAGTTATTTGCAATAACTATTTGCATTTCTTTCTTATTTTTGATACTGTCAAGTCAGTTCATCTTGCCATGGACTGAGAGGATTTGTCTCTTGGTGTCTAATTTTTGCAATTCCAGTAGATTTTAATCCCCTATTTGATATGCAAGCAGTTAGCAAATATTTCCTTTGCTGGCCTCCATTAAGGCTGTCTTCACTCTGGTGATGGTTCCTTTGTGGGGCAGAAGCTTTTTAATTTCATATGTTCCCATTTGTCAATTTGTGGATTATTATTTCCTGTGCTATTGAGCCCTTTTCATGAAGTCCTCTCCTGTGCTGATATTTTGAAGTATTTCTTTCCAAATTGTTAGGGGCTTCCATGTAAGGTTATAAAGGAGAGGCTGCCTTCTTTTCCAGTGTATGTATTTTCATACTTTTGTCAAAGATGAGGCAGCTACTGCAATGTGGGTTTATTTCCGGGTCCTCTATTCTATTCTCCCAGTTGGTCACCACAGCGATGCTCCCTGCAGTAGCTTCTCTGCTTTGCATTCTCGCGACCTCTGCTGGCCACATTTAGTTTTGCAGCCTGTGGTCTGCCGGGTCCTTCCAACCCTACAGCTCTAACTTGGGGAGCAGGGGTGTGTCTCTCAAATGCCCTAGGAGTTGGCCAAGCAACCAGATATGTACAGTCAGACCTGTTTTCATACATTCAAAATCCCCTAAACTTTAGTCGCCGTGCTGGAGGGTGAGTGGAGGAAAAGTACCTCACAGGAGCTTCCCGTGCTTACAAGGTTTTGCAGGGAACCTCACAGCAGGGAGAGAGTTGTCTTCAGTGGTGATTCATTGACTGCCTGGCTTGCGGCTCAGGCTATCAAACGCTCCATTTCTTCCCAGTTGAGGAGGTCTGCGTCTACCACCTAAAGGGAGGCACTTCCCCATGCACTCACACCCTGAAGTGAGCCTCTAGCCATTCGTCCCTTTTGCCCTTCCAAATGCATCCCAGGGCTGCGCAGTCCCCACCCCCTCTGCAGGGGCGTTGGCAGGTGAATTCAGGCTCCTCCACGGGGATTGCTCTGTATTGTAGATCCTCAGGTCAGTTTAGTGTTAACAATATCTTAACCCTTAAGATGTCACACCCACATTGAACGCTGCGTCATAGCAGGCGGTAAGACAGAATTCATGGCCAAAGTCGACCTTTTTGTTGAGGAATCACCATCTCATCAGCACCTACTGGATTTGAAGGTTTGTGTGAGCTACAGGCTGGGTCTGAGGGTGGGACTGTCAGTCTCTTTCACGCAGGCCCCCTGGTCTGTCTTTTGAACTCCACTTTTTAAGCTTCCGGTGAGGACCCACCTGCGTGCAGCTGTGTTTAGCTTGGCTTCCCCTCCCCTTAGGGCATCACCTTTCTGTTCAGCTGTCTTGTCACTCCCTTTGAAAGTTAAGGACCATCTTCCTCTGCTTTCCTCGTGAGAGGAAGAGCCTTTGTTCAGTGCATCCAGGAACAACGGATGAGCAACGGGCAGGTGCACACCACCTGCCCGTCCAGCATTGAGTAGCCATGCTGGTCATCGCCGGCTCTTACATCAACCACTGCAGTATCATCCTGCTGGTGTTCAGGCAGTCTTCATTTTCACTAGCAACGGCCTCAAAGCAAATTAGGATTTTTGTTATAGAACATTATAATTAATCTGTTTAGTTATTATTGTTAATATTTTATGGCTCCTAACATGTAAGTTAAATTTTATCATAGGTGTGAATTGATAGGAAAAATATACTAATAGGAGTCTACATACTAGCTGCAGTTTTAGGCATCCACTGAAGGTCTTGGAATTGCATATGGATTAATCTTAATTTTGCCATAAAACAACTGCAGAAGTTTCCTCTACCTCTCTTTCAAGTGAAGCAACAGTGAGGAGGGGTCTGGGCTCAGCAAGGGCTTGAGTGGCTTGAGGAGTGGGTCTTCTGAAACTCCAGTGTCAACAACTTGCCCAAGTCGTGCCCAGCCACAGCTTCAAGTTTATGCCCCTGGAGTCCCTACTAGCTCTGCAAACAAAGCTTAGTCTGAATGATCTACATATGCCCCTCGGCTAGTTCTCAGTGTCTCATGGCACAGGCCTGCATCACAGACTCAACAAGGAGGCCTCACCTACATTTACAACGAACTCTGATTCACACCTGATTAGGCTCATCCTGTGCAAGCAAGCTGGCTGAACAGCTCACAGAAGCAGGCGTATCCCATCATATTTATTCCATGGGTCTGAGTGCTATCCCAAGGGTTTTCATAGACTTCTCATACCAGCAAGAAGGGCTGCGTGTGGAGCCGATGAAGGTTTTTGATCAGGTGTTAATTTCTGAGCCACATTCTGTCTGCAGCAGCTGGGGTCCAGCAACAGGAGCCGCTGTGCCTTCTCCCTGCCTAGCACTCTTGCGGTCCTCGGTAGAAACAGCACTGTTTTGTTTTCTTAGCATTCTGCCTTTCGGCAAGACACACTAACAGGTGCTGCTGGATAGAGGCGGTTGGAGCTGACACACTTTTTCTTCCTTCTGAATCTAGCCAATCAAATTGCTCTACAATCCAGCAATTAGAATGAGTAGAAGTGTGGAGAGAGTGAGGTCTCCAGCCTTGCTGGGGAAGATGGTGGTCATGCGGAAGCCATGTCTTTTGTTCAGGAGCATTCTTGGTGGCACCTAAAAATTCTGCTGTTTTACTAAAAAAATCAGAAATGCTCCCTGCATCGGCCAATGATCAAAAGAAGAAAAAATAAACTTCGTGCCCAGATGATAATCAACCATGGGTTTAAAAATCAAGTTGAAATGTTCAGTCTCAAAGCCAAGTGAAAATGTCTTCTTGGTTTCAGTCATAAATAAGCAAAATCCCAACACTCACTGGTGACCTTGAGTAAGCAGGACATAAAAGAGAAAGCTGTGTGTGGCTGTGAAGTGCAGCTTTGAGATGGAGTTAAAGGGCTGCTAGAATCCAGGTTCTGGTCTGGGAGGCTGATTCTTAAGTTTGCTGAAGCCTTTGGCACAGTGTGAGACTGACCACACTAAATGGCAGTGGGCCCACCAGCCACTTTTCCACACATTTCACACTGGTGAGAAAACAAGCGCAAACACACTCTCTGAACATTAGATTACTAATTACTAAGTCATATTAGATGTTTCTTATGTAATCCTGGCTGTCCTGGAACTTGCTGTGTAGACCAGGGTAGCTGTGAAGTCTGAACTTGAACAGAGATTCCCTGCTTATACCCCATGAGTTCTGTAATAAAGGTATTCACCACCAACCCAGCTTCTTAGTGGCTTTCATGCAATAGCTCATTTCATTTATTTAATCCTATAGGACCTAGCTTGTTAAGAAATGGCTCCAAGTTGAGTATATTTCAGTATTCCTGCACTCTTTGGATTGAGTATTGAGGATGCAAACTATAATTGATTATACAGCAAACTACTTGTTGAAACATTGGGGGTACCAAGTCATTCATGGCATGCATTACAGAGTCCAGCCCCTATGCATAAGAATTGAAAGAACTCAGGAAGACAATTAATCCCCACTTTCTTCAGGTTTCTAGCTAGTTCTTTTAAGAGTATTTTAGTGGTTGACTAATGTCCCTGTTAGCTCAAGCTGCCATGTTAAAACATCATAGGTAGGGTAGTTTGAAGGTGTTAATTTCTTTCATAGTTCTTGAGCCCAGGGAGCCCATCCATGGTTAGGGCTCTGGATGACCTGGGTTCTGGTGACAGCACTCTTCCTGGCTTGCCAAAGGCTTTTTTCCCCACCATGTCCTCACGTGGCCTTCCCTGCTGTCATTTCTTGCACATGTACTGATTCCCTTGCTTTCTAGGTTTACAGCTGCCAGGGAAGCAATCAGGGTGAGGGCAGAATGAAACTCTGATTAGCCTGATTTTATTGCAACTGGTGCTGGACCAGGACTGGTGGGGTCTGGCCCAGGTCTTTTTTATTGTAGCCATATTTAAACAGCACAATTTTTGGAAAAAAAAAATGTTTTCTGGTAACAGTGAACTCAGCCCCAAGTGTACAATTTGTGACATGTTTTCATTGAGATTCTTCACAAAGAATATCTGGATTCTTACACAAAGCAGGGCTAGGTTAGTTGACTAGCACAGGGCTAGTTTTGTTGACTCAGAGATAGTGCTCAAGATTTGGGGTCTGGGGCCTATGGGTGTCAGGTTTGGCCTGGCTCTAAGATAACATGGAAACCACTTTTGCTGCTGCAAAGCACAAGTGACATCACTCATAAGAATGGGTTTATGTTCTAAAAGCCACATTCAAGATTTAGGGGGAAAGAGTTTGAGATAAGTAAAAACAAATTCTGGGAGATACAGGCAGAGCCTGTCTCATCAGATAGCACAGGATCACAGGATCATGTTGTAAAACTTCGTCATTTCTGGATTCCAGGAAGAGCAGCTGCTGCGCTGCTCACTCCCTTGGAGAAGGAAGCTGTGTGTTTAACTTCCCTCCAGTGCTTATCTGTGTGCACAGGCTGCACAAAGCCTCTGTGCCCTCTCTATGTATGGGCAAAGATGCAAACTGCTCAGACCCCCTAATCTTCCAATAGTATTGAACTTTGCTTCTTTCAAGGCTCCATCTGCAACTGTAGGCAGACTTAAGAGCAAGGGCTCAGGCATAGGAACTGGTGGGTAGCTTTCACTTGAAGAAGCTTGTTGCCTTTATCAGCTTGGTAGAATTTTACATGCAGTTGTGAAAACTGACTTATAGATCGTATTGTAACTGGTGCTTTATAACTGAGCAAAGACATTCCCCCAGTTAATAAGAGGTTGCCTCCCTCCCCTTTTACTGGGGCAGTGACATCAGGGCCATTCTCCTTGTGTGTGAGCCTGTCAACTTAACAAATACTATTGTGTCATTTCTTTCTATCATGCACCCTCATGTTTATTTATTGAAGAGTCTGTCTGTACCAGGAACTGGCTGAAATTTTATTGTTATGGCTTATCTAAATCTGTATAACTGTGTTAGGTGGGTACTTTTTTTTTTTTTTTTTCCCTCTTTAGGTGATCTAGAGTGTAACAAAAGTTCAAAAAGTTTGTTCTGACAAAGGCCTGATTCAAACACTGGCTGCTGTTACGGTATGAATGTCAGATGTCCCCAAGTCCTGGCTCATGTATTTGAACACTTGGTCCCCAGCATACAGTGCTGTTTTGGGAAGTTGTGGAATCTTTCAGACATGGGGCCTACCCTGGAAGACATAGGCTATGGAGACCAGGCCTTGAGGCTTACAGCCTAGCCCTTCTTCTCCTCCCTTTCTTTGAGGCCTGCTGCTGTGTAGGTTGGGTTTCTTCAACCACCATGGCTTTCCTGCACGATAACCGAGCCCTCTGCACTGTGAGCCAAAGCAATCCTTACTCCCTTTCACTGCATTTGTCAGGTATTTGGTCATAGTGATGAGAAAATCTAATGCCTTAATTCTCGTCACTTTTCTTACACTGCACAAGAAAGTGTTATCACGTTCAGGAACATCACGGCACAAGAAGAGGTACTACACTGGGAGGAATTCTTGACACTTAGTCTTCTGCCTTTTAACTGGTCATGATAACTATGTGACTATTCAGCATACACCCAGGAAGGAAGCACCTATTTCTTGAAGTTCAAACTAAGCTTTAAAAAGAAATATTTTCAAGGAACTACATTGAAATCTTAGTCTTGTAAAACTTAAACAAGAACATCCAAGCGCTCAGGTCAAGTTACCCAGGGGGATTTGAGGCTTAGCCTGAACACCCTGGCAGCCCATGTTCAAACTCAAGTTGACCTGATGGTATCACTGTAGTATTTTCACCTCTGTTATTCAAGTGAACCACATCTTAAAATTTAAGTTATTTCTTTCTGCTGTCTCTTGGTGCTTCAGTTCTGCAGCACTACAGCATTGGAAGTGGCAGATGCCAGAGCAAATGCTGGCCTCTGAGCATAGCTGTGGACTTTGAATATAATTTAAGGGAGCTTTAGGGAAGTGAGGGATAAAGATAACTTAGGGAAGCACTGAGTTCCGTCCAGTTTGGGGCCATGTGTGCCTTGCCCTGTCTATCTGTGAATTTGGCAGGACTGTCTGATGACAACACAGCACTACTTCCTTAGTTTCTGCTGAAATCACTTGGTCTGGGAAAGGATTTTTAGTTCCTTTGATTTTATGTTATAATCTATTACTCTTGTTTCCTTTAGTTTTTGAAGACAGGCCATCACCCTGAGACCAAACATGGTGGAAGCGCTTGTCAAAGGGAGTGCACACATCTCATTCAAACTTTATTTTCATGCTGAATTGGACGTGTGCTTATTTCCATGACAGCTAACTTAAAATGGAAAATAAAATGCCACAGGCAGAGTTTCTTCTTGAAATGATAAGAGCTCAGCAGTCTTTGAATCTGTTTACAATTCTCTCACCAGAGATTTTTGCATTATGATATGGTGGACAACCTGCTAAAGTGAGCTTAGACGTGGTTTCTCAGTCCAGCTGAGAGGGAGGGAGGGGCATGGAGAAACCTCTTACGATTTTAGTGTTATCGCCCTTTCAGATGATATTCATTCCAATAGCTCTCCTAGATGGTATTTAGTGTAATAATTTATGTGTTTATTTGAGGTGGACAAGGGCTTATAAACCTTGGGGAGTGGGAAGGGGTTCTAAGGCAGGTGCCTATCCTTGGTTGGCGCTGGGATGCTTGCTGGTGCTGCTCTGTTTGTTTTCTTTGTTTTGAGATAAGCAGGCTGGCCTCGAACACACAGAGCTCTTCCTGCCTCTGCAGCCCGAGTGCTGGGATTAAGGATGTGTGTTACAATGCCTGCTGATAGTTTACCATATTTACTAAGGTAGTGGTTACTAAGGGCTTGGGTGGAATGAAAATAGCAGCTAAGACTAGAGCAGCAATTCTCAACCTATGGGGGTCGAATGACCCTATCATGATGGTTGCCTAAGACCATTGGAAAATACAGATATTCACATTACGACTCATAGTAGCAACATTGTAGTTATAAGGTAACAATGAAAATAATTTTATGATTGGGGGATCGCCATAACATGAGGAACTATGTTAAAGGGTAGCAGCACTAGGAAGGTTGAGAGCCTTGGACTAGAGATTCTTATTAGGTTGATAAAGGAAATAGATGAGGCAAAGTAAACAGAAGAGGGCAAAAGAACAGGGAACAGTATGAGGTAGCACTGGCTAAGGGAAGATGAAAGAGAAAAACCCAGCTTTCTGGTGACTAGAACAAGAAACTCTTAAACTCTAGGTCAGCCTGTGTTCTTTGGGAAACCCTAAGAAAAGGACAAAGAAAAAACAGAGAGAGAGAGGGAGAGGGAGAGAGAGAGAACAGAGTCTACCAAAGCCGACCCACTAAACTTGCTTTAGGTATTAAACAAGAGACATAGAAAAATGAAGGAAGTAGAGCCTGATGGCATTCAGTCTTGCCTCTGCGACGTTCTTTCCAGGGCTCCTGGCAAACCTTCACAGAATGACTCAGGTGCTGGCCATGCATCCTGATGACCTTTTTCTGGTCAGGTTGTAAAAGGGGAGGCCTTTCTGAGGTCGGGGGATCCTAGGTCTATGTTCCACCCCGCACTGTGGCTCAGAAAAGTTACCTTCCTTACTAAATATTTCAGTTTTGACTGTAGGTAGAGGTAGCAGGCCAAGTTTCAGAGAGAAGCCCCATGATACTTTTTGGGAGTTCCCAGAAAGTTCAGCATTCATCTTTTTTTTCTGGGGTGCCAGGCAGCTCATTTGCCTGTTAATGTACTGAGAAGAAAACATTTTCTTGGTGTCTTATTTTTCTGGGCCAGTGCAGCTGCCATGCATGGCTTTTTCTCTAACATTCTTCTTTCACACTTCTTTTTTAAATGTCTGTTATTTAAAGCGTGGTGCAGATTTTTTTTCTGTCTTCAGTGGCTCCAGCCATTTCCAGTTACATGACCCTTCACTCTAAAACAGACTAATCTCTCTACAATAGAGTAAACTGGAAAGTCCTGGGAACTTCCTCTTCTTCTGTTCTGCTTTGCAAAGTATCCTGTTCAACTCTGCTACTGAAGCTAGAGAAAGATTGCTGTCACCCCTCTCTTCCAATGACTGTTCTACAGCTATCTCTGGGTTTATTCCCCATGTCTGTGTGCCATTCACCATCTCCTGAAAGTACAAATCTTTTTTAAAGTGCACCAAAATAAATGAAATGAATATTCATAGAGATAAAAAACTTCAACATCATCAGTTATAGAAAAGATACATACGTGCTTTTCATCAAACAGTATACTTCACAACAGTGAAAGTCAGTGGGCTGCACCCATAAACACCAATGTGAGTTTCAAAAAAATAATATCAAGCTCCCAAGGCAAATTTCACATGCTATAAATGCATGCTATCATCTATGAAGAGATGAACTGGGCAAAATGAAACCTTACAGCATACAAGAATATGACAATACTCTTAAAACTATAACCAAAAGCAAGGAAATGATAAACACAGGCATTGCATGGTGAATTACTCAATGGCAATGGGCTGAGTGAAGAGAAAGTGCAGTAGGATGTAAGTCTCTACCACGAAGGCCTGGCAAGGCCGCCCTGCCAGGGGGAGGTGATCGAAACTCAGGCAAGGGAGTCCTTGTCAGAGACAGGCCCCGCTCCCCTTGCTAGGAGATCCACACAAAGACGAAGCTCTCCATTGTGTACATATGTGTAGGGGGCCTAGGTCTAGGAGAGGAGAGGGAGGATTTAGGGAAGAGGGAAGGAGGATGGAACCGGGAGGAGAGAAGGGAAGGGGCTATGATTGGGATGTAAAGTGAATGAATGAATGAACTAATTAATTAAATGAAAAAAGATGTGAGATTTGTGAAGGGACAGGTAATGTTCATCTTTTGAGTTAAATGGAGGAAGCTTGAGTTTTTTCTATTGACTTATCAGTTCTTTTAACTTATAAATATGTGTACACATATGTATACAGCACATGTATCTACAAGATGAATGAAGTAACTAATTGACAATTGACAATAACAATTGGTTGTCTGTGGCTTGGAATAAAGATCCCAAAATCAGAATTAAACATAAGAAATTAACTGCAACAATGCAGTTTGAAAGACGGTGCTCACACCTTCCAGCCAGGCAGGACTTCTAGTAGAGGGAGGGGAACACCCATGAAACCTTCTAGCCAAAATATACCCTACCTACAAGAAGAACAGCAGCGATTAAGGGAATGTCCAACCAGTGACTGGCCCAACCTAAGACCTACCCCATGGGAGAGAGCCAACCCTGATCCTATTAATGGTATTCTGCTATGCTTGCAGACAGGGGCCTGTCCTCTGAGAAACTCCACCCAGCAGTGGAATGAGACATATGCTGAGACTCAACAGCTGAACTTGGGGCACAGCTCAGGGATCCTCATGGAAGGGTTGGGGAAAAGATAGAAGGACTCAAGAGTGGACAAGAGCTCTACAAGAAGACCAACAGAGTCAACTCACCTGGGCCCATGGGGGCTCACAGAGAGTGAAGCACCAACCAAAGAGCATGCATGGTCTGGGCTCAGCTTGATCTTCATGGGGGTACACTAGCAAGTGGAGTGGGGGCTGTTTCTGACATGGACTCTGTTGCCTGCTATTGAATCACTTCTCCTGAGCAGGACTGCCTTGCCTGGCCTCAGTGGAAGAGGATACACTCAGTCCTGACGAGCCTTGATGTGCTGGGGTGGGCTGATATGAGGAGACTCCTTTTTTTCTGAGAAGAATGGGGGGAAATGGGCAAGGGCAGGGAGGGTGGGACTGGAAGGAGAGGAGGGACAGAGCTACAATTGGGTGTAGAGTGAATAAATAAATTAATGTAGACAAAACAAACAAACAAAAAACAAAATAAAAGAAAGAAAGTGATCAGTGCCTCCAGAGTGACTCTGTGAAGCCGTAGATCCTGAGGCCAGTGGTTCATGTGAATAACTTAAACCCATATTCTTGGGTATATGGAGGGCAGATGCTGAAAGACTTACTTGCAATGGGTTTGAGCTACACTTATCTAGAATGCTAAAAGAAGACATTCAGAAGATTATTTCTGACTGTTTTGTTAATTATCCAGTTCGCTCTAGTCCTTAGCTTCATGTTCCCAAACTATTGGCTACCTTCCCACATCAGTGCAATGCATTTTTAGAAGAAATGTTTTTAAATAGCTGCACATTCTCAGCTCCTTCTTACTTCCTCTTCTATTTCAACAGTTCCATGTTTAGTTCCTCTTTTTTGTCTTCTATTTACTGGTATCTTATACTTTATGTAGTCATTGCTTTCTTCTTGCTTGTCATCATTTGTTATAAGTGTTCAATTGAATATTTCATATCATCAGATATTAGGGTGAAGCTTCTAGTTATTCAGCTTTCTGACACTATAAAAAATAGTAGAGATAATAAACTTAGAATGAGAAAAGGTTCACTTTAGCCTACAGCAAAAGGTCGTGGTCTACGGCTGTCTAACCCCACTGTTTTCCACTATGGAGTAGTACGTCAGGTGGGAACACGTTAGAGAAAATAACCCATGGCCAAGAACAAAAGAGAGGATGAGATCGTGACTTGACTTCACTCAGGACACCCAGCTACTGCAGCCTCTACATTACCTCAGATCGGTGCTTAGGCTCATCAGAGGCTTTTTATTTTGTTTTTTTTTTTTTTTCAACAAATCCTGATAAATATTTGTTGAGAGAAAAGAATAATTAGAAAAAGACCCCAGTGATCATCAGTGTTGACAGCTTCCAAGTACAGAGAGGTTGAACTGATGCTGAAAACTAATATCCACCTGCCCAGGAGCACTGCACCTCTCCAGCTCTGTAGACAGTTTTCCTTTGACATTTTTGCTGCGACTTGCTACCAACAGTACTTTAGCCAAGACTGCATTCAATTCTGCAAAACCTACTAAACTTAGTAATGGAAATCCCGTGCTCAGTCATGAGGAGAAGAAGTAGTTTTCAAAAGTGAGAATGACTAATTCAGTCAAGAGAAGAGAGAGGGATTGAAACCCATGAAGCAAATAAACAGAGGTGAGAGAAATGGAATGAAACGTGAACACATCCTGAGATGTGTTCCTTATACTTACTCTCTCCACAGGGAGGCAGGCCTGAGGCAGCACAGAGCTGGATCAAGGAACAATTGTATCAAATGTGCAAGAATAAGGGCCAGAAAAGAAATGGCTTAATCTCAGAGAAATATTCAGAGGCAGCAGCCACATGAGGAACATAGGATGAGTCCCTGCCATACATCGCTGAGCCAAGATGAAACCCAAGACATGGCTGCCGAGCCAGGATGGGAAAGTGCCAGTGAGAGAGAGAGCATTGTCCACAGGACAGCTGTTCCCAGTGAATGAGCTATTAAGCAAAAGTAAAAGAACAAACACGAGGAACAGACAGAAAGCATCATCAAATTGGGCACTTGCAGCATCCAGCACAAACTGGCGGGGGTGGTGCAGAAACAGAACTGCTAGAGTGGAGGGTCCTGTGTGTAGAGGACTTCCAGCTCCTTCCTCCTCTGTGTGGCTTTAGGCATCACAGGAGACGCAACAGTGGCCTCTGTTACTGTTGTAACAGAGATGGCTTCTCCTGTAGCTGTCCCCAAGGGGCAATGTTTGTAGTGCCATTAGAAGTTTACTGTTTTAATTTCTCCCTATTAAGAGAGCCAGGGAGCCAGTGTGACCCAGGACAGAGTCTTGGAGGACATCTGAAATAAGAATGCCTGAGTCTGAGACAAGGTAAGGCATCTTCTTCTCAGAGTCAGCTCTCAACAGCACGTGACAATTTACCAATATAATTCATATTACAATGGACTACAGAGTGAGACCCTGTCTAAAAAATCCTTAACATAATAAAAGTAATTAATGGTTTATCAATAGTCTCTGCCTATGCAAATGTAGATATTGAACTATTGATTAATTTGGTTAGGAATTTAAAAAGTTGTACTGTGAGAATCTTAGGACTGAAGCAGTGTCTTAAAGGTGCATAAGTAAATTTGGTAGAGTTTTCCCAGGGCTCACACCCTATTGCCTCACACCTTAAGGAATGTGGGGTTGTGTTTGTGGTCAGGCTGCTGTAAGACTGAGCACAAGCTTAAGGAATCGAGCTTTAACTCAGACCAATAGGGTATGTCAGGAGCAGCTGTGTTCCTGTAATTGGGAGATTTACAGGAAGAACTGGGAGCTGTATGACTGTCCTCAAAAACCTTGCATACAAACTAAAGGTCGCAAGCCTTCTGAAAACCCACACAGTTGTTTACAGGAGCTTCTACAGAGGAGGTTTATGAACTTTCACCTATAAATCCTGTGGGAAATATTTCTCATGAGTGACAGGGGCTCATAAAAAATACAGAATGTTGGGGATGTTTATTGTTTCTCCAAATTTCCATATTGATTGTGGTGACATTGGCCATCACTTTTATTTTCTCTGTCTTTGGAGCTTTGCTGTTGCTGGATTGCTGAATTACTGGCTTGCTGGTTTGCTGGACTGCTGGATAGTCTGACAACAAAGAGTGGAATCGCCCTAAGGAACTACATCTAAAGAGGTCTACATCCCCTGTCCCTACATCTCCCTAGGCTTGGTGTAAGGGAGGTAGAGTCTTAAGAAACCACAAATAAAGTAGGTTTTAAAAAAAATCTTTGCATATGTTTGGGCTTCATTTGAGAATAAGTGCACAGATCCATGAAAGCTCAAGCCCCTTATGTAAAGTGATATAGCTTTTAGATATAGCTTATATACATTTTCTATTTCCGTATTTATTCATTCAGTTATTTTGAAACAGGGTACTACTATAGAGATGAAGCTGACCTCAAACTCATGGTCCTCTTGTTTCTTCTTCTAAAGTGTTACAATTACATGTTGAGATTACATGATTCCAATATATCTAGATAAAATAATCTAATAAAATGCTATGTAAATAGTTAGCATTTTATTTAGGAAATAATAACCAAGCTGGGCAGTGGTAGTGTGTCCCTTTAATTGTATCACTTGGAAGGAAGAGGCAGGTGGATCTCTGAGAGTTCAAGGTCAGCTTAGTCTACAAAGCAAGTTTCAGGATAGCCAGGGATACACAGAGGAATCCTGTCTCGAAAAAAAGAAATAACAACAAGAAAGCAATCTTCATGTTAGCAGAGATGCAATTCTTTTTCTGAGTATTTCCAAATTTTTGGTTGAATCTGTGGATGCGGAACTCATGATACAAAAGTTTGGTTCTCTTGAAAAGCATTAAGTGCTCTTAGCTGCTGAGCTGTCTCTCCTGACCCCGTATTTATTTTTTAAACATGATATTTTGGCACAACCCATAGACTTTGGGTTGCTGTGACAACATATGAAGTGAACAACTTTAGGGAGGAAAGATTTTTTTTATTCTGGCTCACACCTTAAGAGATCTCGGTCTGTCATGATGGGAAAAATGTGGTGGGGGATCAGTTCACATCAGTTGAGAGTGCGGGAAGAGAGGGGAAGGAGAGAGATTGTCTTGCTGGTTAGGCTCCTTCTCTTCTGCTTTAGTCCATTGGGGCCCTCAGCTTGTGGGAGGGTAGTGTCCACATTTATGGCAATCTTCCTTCTTTAGTTAATCATTTCTGGAGACTACACAGAGGCACAACTGGAATCCACCTCACTAATTTTTCAGACACTTCTCAGTCCCATCAGTTGACAAACAAGACTGATGTAGTGTGCATCTGCTTTCTTATGCTTGCGCCATGTTTATATTTTGTGTCATCAGACTTATTTCCATGCTCTTAGCTCACTCTTCACAGACTTTAACGCTGAAAAGAGTGACAGGCTTCTCGGTATAGCCAGTGATATGCAAGTTACTCTTCTGAAGGTCACTTCAACTCTTAATTAAAACAAGACAGCCCTTGTTGGAAACCCTGTCTGAAAATGTTCTCTGGCACATTGTGGTTTATAGATCCCAAGAACTGTGACAGTTCTATAACAACTCCCTAAAGTTGTTCACATCATATGTTGCTCAGTAAATCAACATGATTAGCTCATGTTGACTGAACACAACAAGATACGACGAGAGCACAAGTTATCCCATGGAGTCTAAGGGAAGAATGAAGTTAAGGGAGCTGGGCACGTGTGAGAGATACGCTCTGCTTGCTCATTCCTCTCTTATTTCTGTAGTGTCTTGCTTTCACAGAGAATAGTGTATCTCACATCATCCAATTACATGTTCCTGACACCATTTATTTATACAGACTCATTCATGCCCCTGCCCCTACCCCTACACACACACACACACACACACACACACACACACACACACACACACTCCACTTCTTTCACTGCCTCCGTAATTACATATTCTTGTTTTTTTGGGGAAAGGGATTTGATGGACCCAGCTTCACTAGTCAAGCGTCTGACTGAGTGTGCACACACTTCCTAGTTAGTTCTGCACTCATGTGGGGAATGAACATACTATTTTCTTTTTGGTTTTCAGCTGTATTTGAGAATGATCCAGCTGGCTTCAGTAGAGAGATAACAGTTATCCTCCGATCCTCCAACTATTACTAAAAGTCTGAATGCAGTGAAGGAGCCTGTGAGTTTTGAGTCTTTCTGAACTGTGGGAACTGCAGAACTGCTCATTTCAGGGATTTGCAAAGGAGCTTTGGCAGTCCTGTCTCTGAATAACTGGCTGAATGCTGACTTTATCTAAATGCATTGAAATAGCATCTTCTTCACATCTAAATAAACAATTTCATATGGTTGTGATATTTTTGATAACTTCTAAAAATTTTCTTGCTTAAAAATAGTTGTATCCTTTTCAAAAAAGATTCATTTTATTGCATATTTTAAAATGTTTCTATAGAGAGTCATACACATTGCTAAGCCCAGGAAGTGGGCACAGAAATGTAATCTTAAAATCTACATTATCAAGGAAGTGAACTTCCTTGATGTTCACACATTTCTCTCTGAAAGTCTGACTGTCCTCATAATTCTAAGTGGGCTCTGCTCCCTTCTCTAGGACACTGATCCTTGCTCACACAAGATTAGAATAAAAGTAGTTCAAAATTAACTAAAAAAAAATCAGTAGCCCTCTTGTATATGAAAGACAAAAGGGCTGAGAAAGAAATCAGGGAAACTACACCCTTCACAATAGCCACAAATAACATAAAGTTCCTTGGTGTAACTCTAACCAAGCAAGTGAAAGACCTGCTTGAAAAAAAACTTCAAGTCTCTGAAGAAAGAAATTGAAGTAGATCTCAGAAGATGGAAAGATCTCCCGTGCTCAAATATAGGTAGGATTAACATAGTGAACATGGCCATCTTTCCAAAAGCAATCTACAGATTCAATGCAATTCCCATCAAAATACCCACACAATTCTTTACAGACGTTGAAAGAACAGTTTTCAACTTCATATGGAAAAACAAAAAACCCAGAATTGCCAATTTTTTTTGAAAAAAAAAAAAAAAGTCTGTGAGAACATGTGAAGAGTCATAATGGCTTTTGTGATCACAGCTATTGCAAAACAAAAGAGGGGCCAGAGCCTGGAGCCTCACAGAGGAGATGGATGTGGAGTAGCCACGACCTCCCCATTGGTGTGAAGGGACAGTCACAACAGATGCTCTGCAGGGGTACACTGGGGCTTTCATAGAAAGGTGGCTAACAGACAAATGAAGGGTTCCAACAAATGAGGCATCCCCAAACTCTCCAGACGTGCCTGCCTGGGAGGTGGTGAGAAGCACAGTGCCACCAGCAGCTGCAGGCAAGGGGCTGGAAGCCCAGAACTTTGCTCTTCTCTTTCTTCTGAGTGATGTTCTCATTTCTTTGCTTTGTTTACTGACTATACATACTCTGTGTTTTTTTTTTTTTTTTCATTTGTCTAACTAACTTCTGGTTGTTTCCACACTGAGGAAATTGTAGCCAACTGAGATTTGTTAAAACTGTATCAGTTTTCTCTCTATATGACCAGGTTTTATGAAAACTATGCCTTTAAGAGGTCCTAGTGGCCAGTGTTTTTGTGAATTAATGCTTTCAAATATTCAGAAAACAGATCATCATGATGCCTTTATAAATATGCATAAAGAAGCCTTTTTTCTCTTTATAAAATCATCATGTAAATTTTGACAAAAATAGTACAGAAAGAAAATTACAGGTTACTTTAGTATGTGAGTATCTATGCAAAAAGTCTAAGTGGCAAGGCAAATGAGAATTTAACAGTGAACTAAGAGTTCCTAAAAATGATGAGGTTAATTGTAGCATTTAAAGAAATATTTAGTATTAGGGGAGTTATTAACATAACTCACCATATTTACAAGTTAAAAGGTAAATAAAGTGATATGATCACATTGATTGATATAGAAGAGTCATTCCTTTAAAATGTTCCCGAGTTACAAGAAATCAGTAGAAAAGTTGGCTCATAGAGGGAGGATTACAAAATTTCAACACAGCCTCAGGAAGAGTTAACAGTTTCTTTTGAAAGATCAGATTTCTATTTATGCAAGGCAGACAATTCTTTGCATGCCCATCTTGAATTAATTTAAAGCTGTGTTTTAATTTAAAACCACAGTCCTGGTTTCATTTTAGGAGTCATGGGGGGTCATTGCTGGCAAGGAAATGACTTCACAGACAGACTTGGTCATCTCTAGATCCTTTAATTAAATGGAAGCTTTTTTGCCTGTGTGAGGTGGCTTGCTCCATGAATGCTGGGTTCATGAAAAGGCAATTACAGAAAGCCAAGTAGTAAGAATTTCTGAACTACCTGAATTAAAACAAACTGCTGCATTCATTCAATGTTACTCCCTTTGAGAACTTTGAAGGAATTCATCCTGCATAGTCTAGAAGGGCTACTTTAAACTGAGTCTTAAAAACTATCAAAAATGTGGAGATGCAGAGGAAGGCAGATCTCTGTGAGTTTGAGGTCTGCCTGGTCTACAAAGTGAGTCCAGGACAGCCAAGGCTACCCAGAGAAACTCTTATCTCAAACAACAACAACAAAAAACAAAACAAAACAAAACCAACCAACCAAACCAAAAACCCTACCAAAAAGATTATATGGTCAGATTATATGGTCTGGTTGAGGAAGGGGCACTCTTTTAGAGAACTTTCAAATTAGTGTATTTGAAAGCACAAAAACATACAAAGTTGACATTTATAACATTTACATGTGTTATATAAAATTTAATTTGTGCTCTTGGTCACAGTCCACTGATGGTAGGAAATTCTGGGGGGATTATAATATAATCACAACATTTTCCCTTCCCTTTCCTCTCTCCAAACCTTCCACACATAGCCCTTCTTTCTCCCTTTCAGCTTCACAGCCTGCTCTTTCGGTAAGTGTTATTGTATGCATGTATGTCCATATAGACATTATTCTGAATGTCACCTGCTCAGCCTGCATAGTGTCACTTGTATGTCTGTTTTCAGGGCTGCTTGGTATTGGATAAACAACGGGTGTGTTCTTCCCTGAGGAAGACTAGGTTGAAGCCTTGTGAGCTTTCCTCATCAGTGTAGTCCTTGCTCAGTTCATGTTTGAACAGTCATGTTGATGAGACTTTATAAGCGTAGCTTTTGATATTACTGCTAGACACAATCTCACTACAAACTCCTTAGAATCTTTGAACCCTCTCTTCCACAATGTTCCTTGAGACTTAGGTGAGGAAGTGTTTTGTAGATTTATCCACTGTGATTGGGTTCCAAAACTCTCCATTTTGAATGTGGTTTTCTGTCATGGTCTCTGTTGGAAAGAGAAGTTTCCTTGATGCTTATAAGGAAGGTATAAGGAAAATGTTTCTAGATTGTTGTTAGGGATTATGCTGGTTTAGTAAATTAGAGGTTGTAGATTCTTCTCCCATAACCTTGACTCCACTAGCACTGAGTAGTTAGCTAGGTTTCCAGTTCCAGCATTTTTTTTTCTCTTGTTGAATGAGTATTAAGTTCAGTTAGGGAGATTTTGGTTACCACGAAGGTCTGTATGCCACTACTGCACTCTTAGGGTTATCATGCCATTCTGGTTTTGTTGATTGGTTCATGTGTATCATAACTGAATAGGACTATTGGTTGCCTCCCTTATTTGAAAGTGTGCATGGGGCCTTCTGGTTCCATGAAAGTTAGTCCCCAGAGAGGAAACATTCAGGCCAGTTCTAGAACAGGAATCTTTAGGGTAGGGAATTCTTTTTTTTTTTTCTTATTAATTAATTCATTTTAAAACTCAGTCACAGGCTCTTCCCTCTTCTTCCCCCAGTCCTACCTTCTCTGCCACATTCTCTCCCCAATATTGCTCAGAATAGGAGACTCCTGCTGTGGCAGCCTTTTGGGAGTTAATGGCAAATTTGGAGTTAATAGCATCTGAGCAGTGGAATTCGGCCTCTTGGCTTTGGCTATTTTCCAAAGTCCAGTTTCTCATAAACTGACCTTGGTGGTCCTACAGCAGACTGCTCTGACCCTGAGAAACTCTGTGCAACCATAGTAACCAGACAGCAGGCTCTGTGTAACCTTGAGTGAGCTCTCCTATGTTTTGACCAAGTAAAGCTCCTTCGTGAGAAACTGCTTGTACTTTTTTGCCTACTTAAGTGTTAACCTGACGTTCATTAAATCGACACCTGGATCAGCATGTAGACTTGGTGTCCTTCTCTGTGTCACCCTGTCTCTCTCTCTCCCAACCCTCTCTCAGGTGGTATTCAGGTGTCACTGCTGGTCGGTGACACCCTCCTACCCAGACACCCCAGCTCATCTATTCACCTGAGGACTGAGTTCATCTTCCTCCCCTGTGGCCTGGTAGAGAAGTCCTATCAAGGGGAAGTGATCAAAAGGTAGGCAACATAGTCCATGTTGGAGATATTAGGGTAGGGAATTCTTGATGCTTTCTTAAAGATATATCTCTAATGAACTTCCATGTTCTTTAGCAGAGACTGCTGTGTACAGATGCAGAATACAGAGTGCAGAATCATTTTTTAAAAGACTCCTACAAGGGACCAAGCCCCTGCTAAGTGCTTTGGGTCGTTGTGTTAATGAGAAATCATCTTTATTGTGCATCTAGGCATTGAGGCTTGGGGACTTATTTGTTATTGAAGTCTACCCTAGCACAGTCCAACTATTTAAACATTTTAAAATTTTATGCATTTCTTTCTTGCATTTAAATATATCAAAGTTAATTTTTTTCCAGTAAGGACCTTATTCTACATACATTTACCAATCCAGCTGCCCAATAAACACTTTTTAAACAACTTCATATTATATCCAGTACTATTGATTTGGGAAACAAAGTTACATAAAACTACTGTTGATGCCTTCGGAGAGATGTCTGCTTTGGATGGGAGAGGGCTTCTGCCCTGGTTCTCAGGCACCATGAACACCATATAGGCCTGGGGCAATAACAGAAGCTTTTTCAATGTGAGAAGTTTTTCCGTTTCCAAACATCACTGTGATTTTTCTAGAACAACTTTTCAGACTGTAAAGCATATACAATGATAGAGATGAGTCAGAAAGTAAACACTACTGGATGGAGATGGGCATGACTGCCTCACCTCAGGAAGTACCGGGAATATGAGTGCTTGAATAAGAAAGCAAGCCTATCCCCACTGACAAGCCCAGCTTCCAGACACAGCTACAGATGAAGAACAGAATAATCTAAATGCTTATAGACTATGACAAATTTTTGTAAACTTTGTTTCTCTTTTTTACATTATTCTGGGTAATCACATGCAACTCGCTGGTATCAGTTCATTCTGATATCTGGCACATGGTCATGGTTCTTTTCATAATTCTCAAGAAATCATTCATTTTGAAAATTTTCTCTGAGAAGTGGTTTTGGCTGCAGCTTTGGAGCAGAATCCAGAAGCAATGACTGGGTTTTGCTGTTCTGCTTACTGAGTTACTGAGTCCCCCAGGATTCAGCTCACCTAGAGCTATAGAAATTATTGGGAATAAAGCCTTTTAAGTTGTGGCAGAAAGCACTAAATACGACTTTTTAAATTACTATAGTTATGTACTGTTCAGAAGTCAAAAGCTGTAAGTAGTGTTTTAAAAGAACTTTTGCTGATAAAATAAACTTCTGACACATTACAGGTTACCCATGAAGGAAATGTGGTGGGAAGGAAGGTAGAAAGCAGGGAGAGAGGAAGAGAAAGGGGCTACTGAGAATTGAGTTTGTAGAGAGCAGAGAACAGAGTGTGCAGGATGACTGGACCCCAGAACTCTGAGTCGTGAGCTACCCTAATAAAAGGTGTGCTCAGGCCCAGGTCTGTTTTCTGTTGCTGTTTGAAAATACCTGACAGTAATTAATTTATAACGGGTAGAAATTCATTTGGTTCATAGTTCTAGAGTCTGGGAAGTCCAATAGCATGGCAATGGCACACGCTGCCATCTGATGAAAGCCTTGTACTACATCACAACATGGCAGAGGGTAAGACAGCAATCACACTGGCTGAGCTCTCCCTCTTCTCATAAGAAAGCCAGGGATGGCGTCTAGAAACCAGCCCTCAGCTAAGTCTTCTTACCTCCCACAGTTCACACATCCAAAAGACTAAGACTGACCTGAATTCTGGAAGTCCCAGCAAGACCACAGCCAGGACCTAGGGAAACAGTGGTGGAGGTGCATGAAGCACAGCTTTGGGGGCAATGGTCCCCGAGACTGGATGTGTGTGCTGCCCCTGACTATGCAAAAACGTTCACTGGGACATCTTCAAATTCAGCACCTGGCAAGACAGTGGAACATAGCAAATCTTTGTTGAGTGAATCAGAATATTTTGGCTTTTAAAATTTCCGACACTGATAGGGAAGGTCCTCCCCCCTTTCATCTGAGAGGAGGCTACAGCTGAGGTACAAAGTGAATAAATTGTAATAAATAAAAAGGAAAATAAATAAATAAACAAATAAATTTTCTGACACTGTTGTCAGCACCTTTCTCTCACAGATATTTGGTCCTCTGAGAGTTTCTGACAGTCATTATGTTTCTAATGGGTTATTTCAACATAACACTTTTAAAAATTGACGTAGCATGCATAAAATGCATAGATAGTTAACATTTAGCTAAAAAATACTCATTAGATGCTTATCATGCGCCAGCTTCTTTGTGCTCAGCAATACAGCAAGGAAAAAAATAAACAAAATTCTGATGTCAGAGCTAGATTCCAGTAAACATTAAGATTGAAATAGAACATTTTATAATTAGATTATATCTACACATGCATATGTAATACACATAATAAATCTATATAAATATTTAAACTTACATATGCATATAAAATAGAAATTTTATATATATGTTTGCATACATGCACATAAATAGAAATTTGGGGCCTATATGACTGATTCCTACAAACTTAGGAATAATAAATAATAAATAATAAAGCCATCCCTTTATTCCACAGATTCCCCAGCCATAAATTCAACTGACCATAAACCAAACATATTTTGGAAAAATTATGTCTGAATTGATTATGTGTAGGCATCTTCTCTTCTCATTTTTTAAAATTAGCATACAAAGTAATGACTTTTATTACGGCATTTTCATATAGATTTTGTTGGTGTTGATTCCACTCTCCCATTCCCCTGCGACCCTACCCCAGTTAGCTTCTTTCCTCCCCCAGAAGCCCTGACTCTATTTGCAAATTTTCTTTTATGTCTTTATTTTCTTTTACCTTTCTCCCTTAAGACCTCTTTCCTTATTTATGGTCTCCTGTCTAGTTTTATGGTCTGTACCCACACTCATGCACATATATACACATACACAAAAATTAAAATCCAAGATCTGTGCTTAAGAGGAAACAATACTTACCTTTATGCGCTTGGAAAACTTCATTTACTATATTATTATATTAATGTTATGTATTAATGTAATAAATAATAGGTATTTCTCTGTTCCATTCATTTTCTGCAAGAGTCATTATTTCATTTCTTTTCTGCTGATTAAAATTCTATTATGCATATTTGCCACACTGCTTTTCGTCTGTAAATCCATTGACCTGCAGCCAAATTCCCTGGCTATTGTAACTAGTGCAGCAGTAAACACTGATGTATGAGTACCGAGTACCGAGTATTTCTGTGGTTACAATTTAAAACCCTTTAGTTATACGCTCAGCAGTGGTTAGCAGAGTTATATGATAGTTTTGCTTTTAGTTTGTGAGAATTCCCGACATGGATTTCTGTTGAATGTGTGCAGACTTTCTTCCTTGTCATTATTCCCTAAACAATACAGTATAACAACTATTTACATTGATGTAGCTATTAAGTCATCTAAAGATGATTTTAAGTATGCAAGAATATATAAATAAGCTCTATACAATTACTGCACAATTGTATAAAAGAGCTCCCAGCATCAGCAGGGTGTCGAATCCAAGGGGACTCTTGGTGCCAACATCCCTACAGGTTTCAACGTACTACATTTGGGCACAGCAACCATTTAAGAGTGACTGTACAACTATGTCAACAACTAGGGACCAATAACAAGAAGAATATTGTGATCTATATGTGAATGTCATGTATGAAAGAAAAAGTTAAAACTTAACATGATAGACAAATAAAAGACAAAGAAAACTCTTTAATGCCATATCTCTGGGTAGAAGAAAAATGCCACTCTGAAGAAATCATGGACTTCCAAGTCTGAACTGGAAAGGGGCATACTTAGAGCTGAAGCAGAGACCAGCAAATCGGCTCTCTTGTAGCTTATGTGAAGGGAGCTCTGACTATATATTGCAAAAAAAAAAAAAAAAAAAATAGAACAATCACTGGCATGCTGGCTAAGTTGGTGAGGAAAAGGGGGAGAATTAACCAAGGCTTCATAATATTTCAAGGAGACATAGTCCAGCCAATATATCTGCGAAGCTAGACAAGTACTGCTTGTAATTTGTGCTCTAAATCCCTCCCCTTGGCAAAAACTTGTTCTATTTCTGGTTGAGAAAGTTCATGAATCTGAAAAAAAGGAAAAAGAAAAAGAAAAGAAATGAATAAAACTTCCAGGGTATAGGAGATTCAGCCCCTGAAATAATTCCACATCTACTTATGAGACCTACTCTGAAACCTGCTGGCTAGGATGTGCTCTTGGGTCTGGGCCATAGGCAGCTTGGGTGAGATGAAGACTGTGTAGAAGAGGAATAAGCGTGTCAAATGGTCTATGAGGTCAGCAATCTTTTGTCCTCTACTGTTTAATAAGTTAATATCCGCCATGGCTGTCTGCAGCCCAGCAATGTGAATGGTCTCCATGTGGATCTCCCATGTGTCCCTGGACGAGGCCTCCTTCCAGTCAAGGCTTCGTTGAAAGTATCTGTTTCTCCAACTTCAGTTGGTCACCTGAGGGTTTATAGACCACCTGCCTTTCCACAACCTTCTGCAAGCTTTTCCAATGTATACATGTTTTCTTGCAAATCTGCCTAATCCAGCTAGTATGTAATAATTTCCCATATTTTCCATAAGTTTGTTGGAATCTGTGCAGAAACAGTAGGTTATGGTAACACATGAAAGAACACACATGGAATTTTCACTTAAACAGTGCCCTTGAGAATGACACTGAATAAAATACCTTGGAGATTTCACTACTTGTGAAGTTTTGGTAAGTCAAAGAATGAATATATCTGGTTTCTACTTTCCCTAAAGAAACTGTAATTGAATACATATTCTTGCTGAGTTAATATTCTGGGTTTTGCACATCAGTGATGCTGGGTTCTATTCTCAGGTGTGTTCTACTTTTCATGTCTCTTCACTTCTTTTTCATTATTTTTATTTCTTTATTTATGCTTTCTGAAACAATCCCTTGCTTATTTCTTCCAGGACACTGATTAGTCTCCATGTGTATACAGTTTATTGTTTAATTTATTTGGTTGAATGCACTTCTAAAGTTATTTTATTCATATCTCACAGGTTTTTGCTTAGGACTTTATTTTTAGTATCTTTCCTTATTTCTTTCAGGATAGTCCCTTGGATTATTTTTATGCCTTGTTCTGTTTGGTGTATTGGGTCTTCTTCTCTTATAGATTAGTGTTTCTTGCCTAATGTTCATCTTCCTAAAATACATCATTTATTTTTTCAAGAATTTATAACTCCAATTAGCCACTTTGACTTTTCAAGTCGATTAGAGGACTGGGAATTCCTTACTATGACTTTATATTAGAAGAGTAACAAGTGAATGTTTATATGAAAAAAATTAACTGTCCTACTTACGATTTCTTTTGCTGTGAGGAAATACCATGACCAAAAGGAAGTTGGAGAAGAGAGGGTTTATTTGGCTTACACTTCCACATCATAGTCCATCATTGAAGAAAGTCAGGGCAGGAACTCAAGCAAGGTGGGAGCTGATGCAGAGGCCATGAATGGGTGCTGTTTACTGGCTTGCTCCCCATGGCTTGCTCAGCCTGGTTTCTTATAGAACCCAGGACCCCAGTCCAGGGATGGCACCACCCACAGTGGGCTAGGCCCTCTCATATCAACCATTAATTAAGGAAATGTCCTACAAGCTTGTCTACAGTCATAGCTTTTATTTAAAAATTTTTATTACAGTTTATTCACTTTGTATCCCAGTTGTAGCCCACTCCTCCACCCAATCCCACCCTCCCTCTCCCTTCTTCTCCTATGCCCCTCCCCCAGTCCAATGATAGGGGAGGTGGTCCTCCCCTTCTATCTGACCCTAGTTTATCAGGTCTCATCAGTACTGGCTTCTTTGTCTTCCTCTGTGGACTGGTAAGGCTCCTTCCTCCCCCTTCAGGTGGAGGTGATCAAAGAGCAGGCCACTGAGTTCATGTCAGAGACAGGCCCTGTTCCTATTACTGGGAAACCCTCTTGGACACTGAGCTACCATGGGCTATTTCTGTGCAGGGGTTCTAAGTTATCTCTATGCATGGTCCTTGTTTGGAGTATCAGTCTCAGAAAAGACCCCTGTGCTCAGATTTTTTGGTTCTGTTGTTCTCTTTGTGGAGCTTCTGTGCCCTCCAGGTCCTTCTTTCTCCCTCTTCTTTCATAAGATTCCTTGTACTCTGCCTAAAGTTTGGCTATGGATCTCAGCATAGTTTTGATACCCTGCTAGGTATAGTCTTCCAGAAGCCCTCTATGGTAGGCTCCTGTCCTGTTGCCTGTTTTCTCCCTCTTCCGATGTAAGTCTCATTTGCCTTTCTGAATGAAGATTGAACATCTTACCTAGGGTCTTCCTTCTTGATTAGCTTTCTGAGGTATACAGATTTTAGTATGATTATCCTATATTATATGTCTAATATCCACTTATATGTGAGTATATACCATGTGTGTCTTTCTGCTTCTGGGATACCTCACTTAGGATGATCTTTTCTAGATCCTACCATTCGCCTAAAATTTTCATGATTTCTTTGTTTTTAATTGCTGAGTATTCCATTCTGTGAATGTACCACAATTTCTGTATCCATTCCACAACTGAGGGATATCTGGGTTGTGTCCAGATTCTGGCTATTACAAATAAAGCTGCTACAAACATGGTTTAGCAAATGTCCTTGATTGGGAAATGATCTTGACCAACCCTATTTCTGACAGAGGGCTAATATCCAGAGTATATAAAGAACTCAAGAAGTTAAACAACAGCAAATCAAGTAATCCAATTAAAAAATGGGGTACAGAGCTAAACAGAGAATTCTCAATAGAGGGACATTGAATGGCAGAGAAACACTTAAAGAAATGTTCAACATCCTTAGTCATTAGGGAAATGCAAATCAAAACAACCCTGAAATTTCACCTTACACCCATCAGAATGGCTAAGATCAAAAACTCAAGTGACAACACATGCTGGAGTGGAGAGGATGTGGAGAAAGAGGAACCCTACTCCATTACTGGTGTGAATGTAAACTTGTACAACCACTTTGGAAATAAATCTGGTGCTTTCTCAGACAATAGTAATAGTGCTTCCTCATGATCCAGCTATACCACTCATAGGCATATATCCAAAAGATGCTCAAGTATACAAGGACATTTAAAACCATATCTTATGGAAACATTTTCTCAATTGAGGCTATCTCTTTTCCACTGACTCTAGGTTATGTCAAATTGTTATAAAACTAACCAGCACATGAACGAAGTATAAAAATAGCAAGATAAAGTCAAGGAAATATTGGCCAGCAGTTGGATAACTGGGCAGTCCTAGAGTGTTTACACGAGTACAAATTGGTATAGACTTTTTATAAGAAAATTTGACCACAAGTACTAAAAAATTTTAAGATATGTTTACTTTTTTGTCTTAAAATATTCACTGCAAGAGATCATATTAAGAAGCCAGACAAGATTACAGCTGCATTGAGAAAGATACCCACTCTGTGTTAGTTACCATTGTGAAAGATAACTGAGATGGCCATAGAGATCTCCGCTTCAGTGATTCAGCACTGTGCTCCTTCTGCTCCTTTGTTCCCTGTTTGTTCTTAGATTTTTTGAAAGCCATATAGTACTTCTGGGAATGGAAGAGATCCTTCTATCTGAACTTGAGTTGCATTGTAGTTTTCAATCTCAACATTCTCCTTTGTTTAGTTTCTTTTCCTGTTACAGTGATAAAATACTGTGACAAAAGCAACTTAAAGATAAAAGGGGTTATTCTAGATCACAGTTCAAGACTACAGTCCATTATGGCTAGAAAATCAACGATGCAGTCACTCCCACAATCAAGAACAAAAGAGGCATGAATGCATGCAGCTATTCATGTCCTTTTCTCCACTCATTCATTTCAAGGTCCCCTCCGGACTGAGAGCGACTCACCTCAATCAATGCAATATAAAATCCCTCACAGACAGGCCCAGAGGTCATTTTCCAAATGATTCTAAATTCTGTCAAATTGACAATTAATATCATCAGTCTTTTGAATAAACTCTTCAAAGCTATGCTCCAATAACCTCTCTCTGGGATCCATGATTTGGTATCTAGGACTCTGGACCATATACAGAAGTTTTTCATTTTATTTTTTTAAAAAAGACTTGGCATCTGGTACACTATATAGTATTTTGTTTTCAAAATCTCTTATTTATATGTATTCCTGTAAATAAAGAGGTTCATCTATCTCCAATATCAATGTCAAAGGGCAAATTCTTTAGAATAAAATGAAGGTATAAGGATAAATCTAATGTAGAGCCAGCTGGTTGTAAGATGATTACATATGCCTCTGCTAGAAGGTTAAGCATAGAATGTTGTAATAGAATTGAATCAGCAGTTAGAGTCAGCGAGGAGTCCGGGAAGACAGTCAGCCAATGGAATGAGTTTGCAGTTTAAGTTCTTTGCTCACCAGTGAACTGCTGTGAACGATGACTAGTGTGAGATCCCCCAGTGAACTAGCCCTTCCTGGCATTTGCCTCACCAAACACTGCGCAGGGCAGCCCTGTTGCAATGGCTTGAGACCCAGAGTCTTTGTTGTGCAAGTAAATGCTCTTCTCTGTGGCCTTTGTGTTACTGCTTTTCAGGTAGCAGGTATGGAACTCGAAATCATTAGGATTCATCACTGTATACCACCATATTTAGACAGTACCACTTCCTCAATTATTTTCTAAGTTAATTTTTAGGTTGTCATACTAAGTAATGGGTTTCATAACAGGTTTGGCATACCTGAGCTCTTATGTTGTCAACATAGTTTTCCCTAGTGAGAATACCCTTGAGTAATGGTTGGTAAAAGAGGTTTTGAGTCAGCATGTAAAAGAAAGGTCTCTTCCACTACAGACAACTCCAACCAATCAAAATGCAGAGTTATAGAATCCAGTCTCAATGGATATATGTACAAAACACTCCCAGCCTTAGGGTCAGGGAGCACTGCAGAAGAGGAGTAAAAAGGTTGTGAGAGAGTTTGCTGGGAGACTGTATCCTATCAACATCAGAAGCTGTACTCATAAAGCTCACCAACATGATGCCTAAATATGAGCTGAACAAGGACAAAAATACACATACCAAATGGACGGGGAAAATCCTGTGAGGCCTCATCTATATGCAAAGAACTATAAACAGTGAAAGAATGCTGAGACCAGGAAAGATAATTTTCTTCCTATTGGTTGTCAAGTGGTCAGCCATGAAAACATGCATACAATTAACATTATATAAATCTTCAGATTATACATGAGCATATGTATATGTGTGTAATGACAATGAAAAAAAGAGGCCATGAATTTGAAAGAGAGCAAGGAAGGGTATGTGAAAGGGTTTGGAGGAAGAAAGAGAAGGGGAAAATGTAATTATAACCTCAAAGATAAAATACAGTAAAGATCTCTCACCAAGTTGCTGTGTTTTAACAGATTAGTTTAGATTTTCATTAGTTGTAGCCCATGTCTTAATTTTCTCCACATCTGGATCTGCTACTAGTTTTCTTAGAAGATGCTTCCCTCCCTCCAATCAAGATGATCAGCATCTCAAGTCTTATATGTGGAAAGAGATGATGAGTTGGGTACATGGTCAGAGGATCCAATGCAGGGTTCCTTTCTGGCTAGGCAACCAGTGTGCTGCTGATACTTTCAGGCCTTTAGTTCGTTTTCCTCACTTTTTGCTGGTGTTCTGGTTTATTATCACAGGAATGCTCATCTTATTCTTCCATAGTTTCAAGGCCATATGATGATTTAAAAAAAAAAATCCACATTGAGGTTACAGCATTGAGTTCCCAGTGCTGTATGGGACGTGTTGGCTCAGTAGACCACTGAGGTAGTCTCCTTTCTTCCACAAAGCTCACATTTATGAAGCTGGACAAACATAACCAAGATAATGAAAAGCTTAGGTCTAGGTTTGCCTGTCTGAATTTCTTACTTCACTAAGTTCCCAGTTTGAGTATTTTTTTTCATTAATGGCTAAGACATTTTAAATCCAACTTTAGTTGTTTTCAATTAGAAAGTCAGTGAAAATATAAACCATTGGATTACAGATGCAGTTTCATTATAACTTTTTGTTTAACCTACAGTTTTTTTATGCTTGTGCATTTCTTCTTAATTCTATAGTTTCCTTGAGTTTTCTACTACTTTATTGTTTTGTATTCTTACAGATTTCCAATTTTATTATATCTACTCATCTATATTTAAATGGCAGCAATCCTAATTATTTGGTTTTATAAATCCAATGCAGTAATTTCTTTCTGGTACACTAACTATTTAACTTACTCTGGTGACATTAGTTAGAATCTCATGTGTTTCTTTTATTACTTATTTATCTGCTTCCTGGATCCTCATTCCATCGATTCACAGTATGCTTTAACCTGGACTTTGGGTCTTGTTGGCTGTGTGTTTCTTTTCTGTTTGCCTCTTTTGTTCATACTGACTTGTAAAGTTTACACTAATGAAGAGGCAAGCATGGCTTTCCTTTGTAGTTGAGCATATAATGTATCTTAAAAGAATCTTCTCCTTTCTGGGAGGCTGAGAACGAGTCCTAAAGGAGTGATACATCTGTCTTCAGTTGGATATGCCTACTGCAGGCCTCTTTGCAGTGGATGCAGACAGAAGCCTCCACCGCAATGAGAGACGACAGCTGTCCTCAGGGGATAACGTGTTGTTTGACACCATCAAAGCCCACATTATCGTTGGTTTTTTTTTTTTTTTTTAACCTGGACCCAAACTACTTTCTCACAGTGAATGGAAAGAAGATCACCCACAGTTAATTACCCTGATTGCTGACCCTGTCTCACTTTTATCTATACTGCCAAGTTGGAATATAGAGCACACTGAGTTTTTCCTAGAATACTGGCTCTTTCCTTTGCTCCAGATTCTCCCTGCATACTTCTAAACTGATGTTTTCTCTACACCATTCCTCTTCTTATTTCAGAAACAAAATCTGTACATTGGCAATCCATCCTCCTGTTCTTAGTACTATTGGGAATGGGAAAAAAGCCTATTGAGAATGAACCTCTCATCTTTTTTCTGTGAAATCAGAATATCGTACATGTGTTTGGTCCACCAGTTACACTAAAGCTTAAGTAAAAGGTTCTTTTCTGTTTTAGAAAATGAATGGTATTATATTTCTGCTGTGTTCTTCATATTTTCCTTTTATTTGATACATGTTTTTGGTTGATGGTTTAATCTGTATTCATAGGCTGCAGTGGCAGGAGTGTGAGAATCCAAGGCGCTGAGCACAGTGGAATCACTGGAGTCAAGATGCTGTGATGACTTCCCGAATTACTGTGATGGCCTTTCTTCGATATAGTTTTACTCTACACCCTTCCCAGGCATGACTATACATCATAAACACTAGTCCTTTCAATGTACAAATCAATTCCTCATACATTTTGCTTTTAGACTGAAATAATTTAGAATGAAATCCTTACTGGGGAGACGGTTCAGCGGATAAAGTGCTTGTTCTTAAGCATGACAACTCAAGTTTCATCTCCAGGCCCCATGTGAAACTGAGTGTGGTGGTAAATTTCTGTAGCCCTGTGTTGAAGGCTGGAGACAGGCAGATTCTGGGATTACTTGTGAGCAGTGTAACCAGTCAACGAGCTCCAGTGAGAGACCATGTCTCAAAATTAATAGAGAAGGGTAGAAATCCTACAAGGACCATATACAAGGGTAGAAATCCATACACAAGCACAGTGCAGTGCACAAGAAAACACACTCACACCTCACACATGTCATCGTACCTAACTTTCTTTCTAGTTCCATCTTGGTGCAAATTCTCAGGTACTCTACTACTCTGGGAGACCTGACAGCAAGTACCTGACCCTGCACTAGATGCTGGTGACAGCAGAGGCTAAACAGGCAGAGACTCACAAACCCTCAGACATTCCCAACTGCTTCTGTCTTCCAGATGATACTTACAGGCGCACTGTCTTCCTGGCACAGAGGTCTTTTACTTCTACTTGGGCTAATCTTTCACACTTTTTGTATCTTCGTGCATTCTGTAAAGATGAAATTTACATTTTTCTGCTTTATTATTTTCTTTATCTTTTTTTATTCTTCATAATAGCATAAATTATGCCTCTTTATACTTCTTATACTGATACAACAATTTTTTTCTGGGCTAGATATGAACACTAAGTAAATATTTTTTGTTAGGTAAGTTATTGGGGAATGATGTTGCCTGTGGGTAGAGGAATGAGGTGTGTGTGTATCTGTGTGTATGTGTATGTGTACATTAACCAGTGTCACTGAGATGCCTACCAAACTTGTGAGGCCTACAAGTCATCTCCATTTTTCTGACGTTTGTCCCTGATCTATAGGGTGGCTTTGCAAAATGTATTTGTGCTACATGATACTATCATCTTGAACACATCACCTTGAGCAGTGTGGAGATTTGTTCCCAAGAACACTCAGTTATGTTCAAAGTTCACTAAGTTCTTAAGAGTGAGAACAAGAGCCAGAGCTTAGGAAATGGAAGCCCAGTTATCAATGGCAGAGCTCCAGAGAAAGTGAACACCAACTCTGTGGCTACTGAAGCACCTTGGTCATGGCTTCCTTTTCAAGTTGAGTTCCTTAGTTTCTTTGCATATTATGAACTGGTGTTTCTTTGCCCAAGCTAGTTCAAATTGTGTTTCATTGATTGCAGCCAGAGAGCCTTATTATTAACTTAGCTCTGCTACTATAATGCCCCAAAGCAGAACTATGGGCCATAACTAAGATAAGAGGCAGTTTTAATAGAGTTAAAGTGATGGAATTGAAGGAGTACAACTGATGTCAGCCGAAGCAGATGCCAGTTTGGCCAGGACTCACTGTGGTTTTGTCCAGAATGGAAACGTGGTTCTTAACATGCTTTGGGGGAGGAAGCTACAAGTCATTCTTATGTGTACAAACCCATTACCTCCAACCAGAAAGGTTTACATGCATGACAACAATTTCTTTTTTTAATATTAGTTATAATTTATTAACTCTGTATCCCAGCTGTATCCCTCTCCCTCATTCTCTCCCAATCCCACCCTCCCTCCCTTGTCTCCTCCCTGCCCCTTTCCAAGTCCACTGATGGGAAGGACCTCCTTCCCTTTCATCTGACCCTGGTTTATCAGGTATCTTTAGGACTGGCTGCAATGTCCTCCTCTGTGGCTTAGCAGGGCTGCGCCTCTCTCAGTGGGTGAGGGAGGAGGTCAAAGAGCCTGCCATTGAGTTCATGTCAGAAACAGTCCCTGTTCCCCTTACTAGGGAACCCACTTGGATACTGAGCTACCGTGGGCTACATCTGAGCAGAGGTTCTAGGTTATATCCATACATGGTCCTTGGTTGCAGAAACCGTCTCATAAAAGACTTGCATGACAAGAATTTCATTAGTTTTCTTTTCTTGGAGCTCAGGAAGCTGAAGAATCTCGATTCCTTTATTAAATGTGATGGAACATTCTTATAGCTTATAGTATTGATGTCTACCATGTCTCCAAAACTACTTGTTCAGTTTCTGTGAGAGCAAAGATTCCTAGTACAGATGTTTTGGGTGCTTCAGCCTTCAGATATCAAGGGTGACATCTTCTAGTGTCAAGTAAAGTGCTGCAGAAATTATCTCACAAGAATATCCTGGGACCTCATTCTAGTACCAAGAAATTCACCCAGCAACTCCCATCGTAACTGATGTGTTCCTGTCATCTATCTCCCCTGGACTACTTCCATGCCTCATAAGTAATTGAGGAAAAGAATGTTTTAGGATTGTTTTTTAAGCATTGCCTGTTAGTCAAGGTTTTAGTTCTTTAGTTCTTTATATATTATACATGTATATAAAAACATATTTTTTTGTTTTCTGTTTTTTTGTTGTAAGTAATGATTAATATTTACTATTGATATATCTTCTGGTAAAGCTGCTGTTAATCCTAAACAGCTGTATAACCAAATCACCACACAAAGACTGGGTTTTTTTTAAAAATTTAATTTTTTCTTATCAGTTACATTTTATTAACTCTGTATCCCAGCCGTGTCCCGCTCCCTCATTCCCTCCCAGTCCCTCCCTCCCTCATCTCCACCGTGCCCCTTGCCAAGTCCACTAATAGGGGGGACCTCCTCCCCATTCATCTGATTCTGTTTTATCAGGTATCTTCAGGACTGGCTGCAAAGCTCTCCTCTGTGGCCTAACAGGACTGCTCCTCCCTTGGGGGGTGGGGAGGCCAAAGAGCCAGTCATTGAGTTCCTGTTAGAAATAGTCCTTGTTCCCCTCACTATGGGAAACCAATTGGTTACTGAGCTACCACAGGCTACATCTGAGCAGAGGTTCTAGGTTACATTCATACATGGTCCCTGGTTGCATGTCAGTCTCAGAAAAGACCCTGTGCCCAGATATATTTGGTCCTTGTGGAGCTCCTATCCTTTCCTCATCAGACTAACTCCCCTTCTTTCTTATGATTCCCTGTACTCTGCCAAAGGTTTGGTCATGAGTCTTTGCTTTGAAAACACTGCTAGTTAGAGTCTTTCAAATGCACTCAGTAGACTCCTGTCATATGTTCAATGAGCATCCCATCTAAGACTGGGTTTATTTAGTTAATCTAGAACACAATGCTGGGCAATAGTTATTCCCTTTAAACCTCCAAACCCTCATAGCTTCCTAACATTTAGATTTTACCCATTATACTTGCTTTTTGTGATATATTATGTCCAGTCTATCTCCACGTAGTTCCAAGATCTCTCCTCCTGCCTCTGCTCTCACCTCTCTCTCTCTCCCAGCTCTTCTCCCACACTTTCTCCTCCTACTCATTTCCTGCTCTTTGGCTCCTCTCCTTGCTCAACATTGTGGCTAGTTGCTTTATTTTGGCCTGTTTACACAAAGTTGAGATAGGATGCTTAGAATAAGTATCACAATACAATATCTGAATTGAAACCAGAGAGTGGCAGGTAGAAACCAGCATTTGAGTGAACAAGGGTAAGGTGTATACATTTCAAAAGAACATTATACCAACATTTTTTATAATTTTTATTTTTTATATTAATTTTAGGTTATTTATTTTATATCTCAGCTGTAGCCCCCTCCCTCATTCCCTCCCAGTCCCACGCTTCCTCCCTCATCTCCTCCCTGTCCCTCTCTAAGTCCACTGATAGGAGAAGTCCTCCTCCCCTTCCATCTGACCCTAGTTTATCAGGTCTCATCAGGACTGACTGCAATGTCTTCCTCTTTGGCCTAGCAAGGCTGTATCTCCCTTGGGGGGATGTCAAAGAGCCTGTCACTGAGTTCATGTCAGATACTGTCCCTGTTTCCCTTACTAGGAAACCCACTTGGATGCTGAGCTGCCATGGGCTATGTCTGAGCAGGGGTTCTAGGTCACATCCATGCATGGTCCTTGGTTGGAGAATCAGTCTCAGAAAAGAGCCCTACATATTTTTAATATAAATTTACCATGTTAAAAGTACAGAAACTATATAAATTATAGGTTGCATTGCATATATAAGCTACATACCATGTAAGTTATAGAATACATATATAGCTATCTAAACTGCCTATAGCTCTGGTTTTCCTTTGAGGGTGTCTGCATAGCTACTGAAAGAGTCAAATTAAATACTCAAAATAATTTAGTTCTTTGTTAAGACCAGATTGCTTTGTTAAGAGACTAGAGGTTTGGCCTAAGTGATCTTCTGCTGGTGAGCTGTGCATGCTCCCAGAACCTTGCTTCTTGGCAGGGACTTCTATATCTTTCTCATGCTCACAGGACCCCCAAACCCCTTCTCCCTTTTGTAATCTTGGAAAGCATTCCCCAAGACCTGGCTTGTGGTGTGCTCCTACTGGGCACCCACAAATCCACGGTGATCATTCCAACATTTTGTATGTATTCATTTACTTCTGCACTCACCTGCTATGTTGTAAGTTCTTCAAACCTGAAATTATAATAGTTCATCTTTGTTTTCTACACCAGATACAAGGCAAATATCTGGTGTTTTCTGATACTTATTTTGACTCTTTCAGTAACTAGGCAGAGCTATGGAATAGGTGGTTTAGATGGCTGTGTATGTATTATAAAACTTACAAAGTTTATGGCTTATATCTGTTATGTAACATATATTTTATACAGTTCCTGTACTCTTTAACATGGTTAATTTATATAAATAGATACATGGTTTAAATACATGTCTAAGATATAAATATACATAGTGCATACATTCACTCTATTACATTTAAAGACCATTATGTTTACACCATACCTGAAGCAGCTATGTGCTAGTTAAATTCATATGGAAATAACGACTAACACATTTTTCATTTCTTTCCTTTCCTCTTCCTACTTTTCTTTTCTATTTTTCTTTTGATTGAGCATAGGGAAGTAAGATTGTCATGGCTCCTGTTTCAAACTGAAGTGGAAATGGTTCATCTTCCCTAGCTTGTTCATGGCTGACAGGGTCCTTGTGTGGTACAGCTGAGTGAAGGACTGGGAGAACAGATTCCTGTGTCTGTTTGCTTGGCAGCTGCCTTGCATCCCCAGCTGTGGACATGCATTGCTGATTCCATTCCTGTGTGCTGAACCTTCCATGGCTCATGTGAGTCGTCTCTGCAGCAAAGGCTGCTGCAATGCTCTGTGTCAACCTGGGGTCCTCCGTCTCAGGTGGCCTTGGTGCATCAGCTAATAGATGATTATCTAGCCTGTCCCCCATGGGGCCCTGTTTAAATAGACTCTAATAAAGTGCTTACAAATGAGCCCACCAGAATAAAATCTGGTCCCAATAAACAAAACCCCATGGCTTTTTTTCCCCCCTGGAAGTACTTTGACCTATATAATGTTTATATAAGTAAAAACAAAACGAGACAAGATCCATTCCACCCTCTCACCCCTCAGTTTACATGGGGAGCTACTCAGGATAGCAAACGATCACACTTAGGAAGCTGATGACCTGGTTAACTGGCCAGCAGTTCACTAGGAAGCAACCCTAATGCTATAGTAAGGAAAGGCAAGGGGGCTGGGCAGAGGACAGTCACTAAAGCTCTGTCAGAGGCACCACTAACAGTCATACAGGCGAGGAAAAGATGCTCATTCCCAATAACAAGAAAAAAAGAAGATAATATAGTATCATGAAGTAGAAAATGATGCCATTAATCTAGTTGCTATTGAAGGGGACTTCAGAATTTTTGCTCTAGCTGCTTTGGATTCCGAAAGAGGCCAAGACAGAGGGAAGAAAGATATAAGGACAATGGCTTTGAAGCATCTTCAGTCCTTTAGGGCCGTTATCACACACCTTCTGTTATAATCATTGTATCAATGGGTTGAAGCAGTTTCTGCCCTGGATTTACTCACAGGCAAAATAATCTCTCATAATAAACTACCACAGGCAGACAGAAGCAGAAACAATCATTTAATGTCATAATTTAATTTCCACCCATGTCAAGGTATAGATAGCCCATTCTTGACAGACACTTTACCTGAAGTTTCATTCATGTTTTCAAAAAAAAAAAAAAAAAAAAAAAGAAACTTGCAACTTTAATAAGCATCCATACAAAAGAATATCTTTCTTTACAGCATGGCTGCTAAGTAATAATTGGAGCCATCTGTTCTTCCCTGAACATAAACCAAGCAGCCAGCCAGCTGTGCAGAGGCAGAATGAAGAATGGTTTCTCCCACAAAAATACATCTATACAGTAAAGAGGGAGTGTAAACCTCATACCACAAGTTAAATGAAGTTTATGATAAAATAACCCCACTCTTTACTACCATAATCTTTTACCACCCTAAAATAGGCATATATAGAGAGAGGACAAAAGATTTTACTGACAAGATTTCCTTTGGACTAAAGCCAAAATTGAAGGAAAATCCTTGATCCTATTCTCTCTCCCTCCATACTAGTTTGATACATATCAGTCTACTTTTGATCATCATGACAAGATGTCCAAAATAAACATTAGAAGGAGGAGACATTTATTTTGGTTCAGGGTTTCAAAAGTCTCTGTGAGCACCACTGGACTCTGTTGTTTTGGGCCTGTGGCAGCACATTATGTCACTACAGGGGCTGGCCTTAGTCATCACACAGGAACAGGAGAAAAAGAGGAGAGGGAGTTTTGCTTCAGTGTCTGCTTCCAGGGCACAGCCCTAGTAGCTTAACTGCCTTCTCCCAGATCCCATCTATTAAAGTTAGAAACTCAGCCTTTGACCCATGGGCCTTTGGGAAACATTCAAGAGCCAAATTATGGTAGCATAATTGAATTTTTGAGGGATTTAGAGTTACTGTGTTTAAATCAATTTAAATTAACTCGAAACTAACTTCTTGCCAACTGTTATATGCTTTTAATATCCATTTCCATGGCCAGAAGCCTCAGTTCTGACACTTCAATTAGAGTCACAAGCATATTTTTTTTCTTCAAAAGTAGAAAAAGAGTTCCAAGTAGAAAAATAGCTTACCAGCCCTGACGGGTAGAATTTGTGCTTTTTAGTATATATGATAGAAGCTAAAGAAGAGCTTGGGGCAGATCTGACCTTCCCTTCAGAACTACCGTCTTTTGGAATTTGCTTTTAATTTTTTCTTTATTTTTCAGAATTGCATACATCACTCCTTATTTTATAGAACTGACCACATCTACTCCCTGTTACCTCATCAAATCACCCACAAATCTCTCCCAACATGTCCCCCTTCCAACTTCATGTCTCTCTCTCTCTTTTAAAAAAATATAACCCACCAAGTCTGATTTGTGCTGTCTTTATTTTCTTCAATGTGGTGCCACAGGACCATGGGACTCCTATCAGGGGTCACAGCCACAAAGAAACCAACCAAACAAAAACAAACAACAACAACAACAAAAATTAAAAACAAAACAACAACAACAAACCCAGCAGTTCTCTCTCCCCTGAATATATATCTCAACCTTGGTCAGAAAAGCTCCTTTTTGCAGTAGGCAGTAGTAAGCAGAGAGATACATAACTGGTCAAAGCATTGAGAATCAGAGACTGAGTATTCAGCCCTAAACAAGACATCTGTATCACCAGCACTCCACCAAGACTCAGGGAGGAAGACAAAGAAAGAATGGGAGAGCTAGAGGATGAGGAGGAGTGCTGAGAAATGCTATCTTCTGGACATGGCATGGCTGTCATACTTAAGAACATACAGCAGCCAGGGTTACCTGCGTAAGACATGTACAAGACCAAACCAGTCATAATTCTCCCAGGCTCAACTCCTTACAGGCTAACTATTTAGGGTTTTTTCAGGTCTTGAGGTTCTTTGTGCATGGTATATCCCTAGTTACATGGAACTGGGCTACTATAAAAATATATCATAGACTTGGTGGTTTGAAAACAAAAGATATTTGTTTTTCACCATTCTGGAAGCTGATGGTTGGAGTCAGAGCGCAGTGTGGCCTGCCTCTCAGGAGGAAGCTGTGCTGAGCTTCACTGAAAATTCTCCCAGTGTCTGCATTTGATGGAGAACTGAGAGATAGCTCTGGATCCTTTCTGTTTCCTTCTTTCTTTGTTACTTTGATTGTTTCTTTTTGTAAAAATATCAATTCCCATTCATGAAGGCTTCACTTCTCATGACTGAACACCTCTCCAAAATGCCCATCTCCAAATTTTTATCACTCTGGGAGTTTATAGGTTTTTGCTTCTAAGTTATGGGGAGACACAATGTTTTGATTGCAGCGAGGATTATGTCCCATTGTAGACATATTGGCCCGTTAACATTGAACAAGCCACCATATTAGTGATTCCACTGAGGAATGGCACATATTCCACGTCATTTTGCTTCAGATGGCGTCTGCCTGTACGCGGGTGGAGAAGGAATGCTAAACACACAGTAGTGACCACCCAACTAAACTGTTTGACATGCTCAAGTGTCTGCTCTTACGAGAGCCCTGCCTTCCCCTGTCTCCTCTACTTCTGAACTGGACCCCCTTCTTCCCAACAAACCTTTCTCTTTGTGCGTTTGTGTGTGTGAGTGCATATATGTCCAGTTTATAGTGATACAGACAGGGCTCTTCTCCAGTGAAGAACAGACCAAATCCAGTCAGAAAGTGGCTGGTTACCCTCCTAACACCATGCTACTGCTGACGCATTGAACACGTCTTGTTTGTCAGGTCAGTATTAACACACTTTTTGTTGACATTTTTGAGACAAGGTCTTGCTATGTAGGCCAGAATTGCTTCAAGATCTATTATCCTCTTGTGTCAGCCTCCCAAGCACCACGACACCTGTTTAACTTACGGCTTCTTGCTTCACCTTTTCTCCTTAGCACCCTGTAGCACCCTCTGGGTCTTGTTCCCCACTCACCACCACAACCACGACTCGGTCTTCATGGACAACCTATGGCAGTCCTCAAAAAACAAACAAACAAACTAATAAACAAAAACTCCTCCTGCTTAGAACCATGTGGTGACAGGACACAGTCCCATAGGGATTCCAGCAAGAGGGAAGCCCTGTGTTTAGGTCTGGTCCTTCCCTGCAGCAGCACAAAATAAAATGAGGTCCATGTAAGAGGAACAGGCACTGTGTTCCTGGTGTTCGACAACTTTCTCACTTGAATATTCATCATTACCCTGTATGTCAAATGCTATTTTTGTCCTTGTTTGACAGATGAGAGAACTGAGTTTGGAGAGCATAAGAGATCCACTCAGCTAATAAATGGCAGAGCAAGCTTTTGAACAAGCCAGGCCAACTCCAGCTGCAGAGTTGTCAGCTAGCTAATGAGAGGAATGAAAACGTGGGCCCACAGTTCTGACTTGTCTCAGCAGGAGCTTATTTTTCAAGCCTGGGAAAATTCAGCCTCCCTCATAACAGTCACTATAGTCCTGTGTACTTTGGTATGGAGGTTTCTGGGAAGGAAGTTAATTGGACTTGGTTCCTCCACAGGCACCAAGGACAAGAGGAGGAACCGTTGGCTATCAGAATTAACATCTGTAGTTTCTTGTTTCATCACTAAATCTGAGCAGGTCATTCAAATGTTGGTTTTTCAGATCCCTTTACTGTCAGACATGAAGTAGGATAACTGTAATTTTGTCTCTGGAGGATGAGGTGGGAGGATCAAAGCTAGTTCAGGATACATAATGGAGGCCTTTTCGCAAACACAACACAACACAACACAGCAAAACAAAGCGAATCCCTTTATTGTTATACATAGGAAAAAAAATAACTTCAGGCAGGAGGCATCTTTAAAACTTCACATGCACTGGGATAATATTGTTTTCACCATGAAAACAAATCTTCTTAATGATTTAGTCTTAGAATACTCATGCTCTCACGAGTTTGTAAGTGTGCTCATCCAGCAGAAGCAAAGAATGTCTCTTACAATCCAGTGTGAAGAGGTCAGTTCAGCAGCAGCCTTGGTGCCCTTGCTCCAGCTTCAGCTGCAGCCCTGCCCACTGCTGCAGCTTCAGAATCAGAAAAGCTCCTTTCAAAGTCCTCGCTGGAGAGATGGCTCAGGTTAAGAGCACTGGCTGCTCTTCCATAGGTCCTGAGTGCAACTCCCAGCAATCACATGGTGGCTCATAGCCATCTATAATGGGATCTGGTGCCCTCTTTTGGCCTGCTGGCACACATGCAGGAAAAACACTGTCTACATAATAAATCTTAAAAAAAAAAAAAAAGTCCTCACAAGGCACAGCTTTCTTCGAAGAGAGATGCTAAAGCAGGTGTGCTTCCTGCTTTGGAACCTTTCCCACATAGCAGTGAATGTTGTGGTCTAATCTGTCTGGATCAAGGACAAAAGAGGTTTTGCTACAGGAAGTAGAATTGTTGCTGTCTCACCTGGAGCAGGTGAAGAGGTGAAGGGCCTGCAGCCCTGTCATTTCCCCTCGTCCACAATAAACAAAAGAGCAATGGGACTACTCACAGGTGTTTCAAGATCCCAGGGTCTCTCCATCTATCAGGGACTAATTCTGAAGGTATTTGTCTCTTTGAAACATCCTGAGAAAGATGTTAGATCCTGGCACCTTTAAATAACTCTCTAGGAGGATGGGAATAAAAATATCATTATTTTCCTATTCTAGATTAAACCAAAGATAGCTCCTGAATAATTTTCAGTAAGATGCTTATATTCAGGTATGAGAAGTTCAGTGCCAAGGGGTGCCTGGAAAATAAATACATTTGAAAAGGAAAATATTTCCATCATTACTGTTACTATTTCAGTTTTTATGAAGATTTTGTGATTTTCCTTTCTCAGCCTCCAAGGTGCATGGAGGCATGGGCTTTCATCCCTGGCCTGAAAATGTGACTGATAGATCATTAGTGACATAAAGCTCTCACCACAGTCCAGTTTTCCAAAGCTATCAATTAGACTTGAAGCCACTGAAGCCAGTTTAAATAACTTTTTTTAAGGGTAGCCCAAACTTGTTTAAAATTTGTAATCCCTTTGTTTAGCTTCCTGAGTAGATGTTTGACATTGGCCACCTAAATTGGTAATCTTTTAAAAATATTTTAATTATGATTTTTTATTTTCTTTTGGAATATACTTGATTATTCCTATGGTTACATTTTTCTATTTATTTTTTTGAATTTGGATTTTTTGACAAATTTCACATGGATAAAGTACATTCTAATTCCTATAAGCTCCATTCTCTCAAATCTCCTTTCCATTATTATTATTATTTTCATCCCATTCTTATTATCCCTTTTGCTGCAGGTCTCTAACCCACAGCTGTATTTGTGTGTTTTGTTTTTGTTTTGAGACATAACAGGTATAATGAGGAGTGTCTGAATTTGAGACTACCCTCTGAAACGTCATCTTATTAGTGTCTACACAGCTACTGACAACTGTCCCATACCCCAGAATTAATCAACACCCCATTTAGGGACAGGTAAGTCCCCATCAGTGCCTCTATATCCAGGATTGCCTTGGTCTGCCCAGCCTGAAGTAGGCACATTAAGGCAACCACAGCTACTAATGCTGTCATGACTGTACTGGGTGAAGTATGCCCTGAAGAAAGTACCTCACAGCCCTTGTTTCTATCTTCTGGCTTACATCCTTTCTCATATGATGATCCCTGAGCCTTAGAAGGAGTGGTCTAAATGTTCCCTTTAAATTTGCACAGCTTGTGAATCCCTGAATTTACACTGCTCATTGCAAAGATACTTCTGTAACTACAGGAGTAACATTTATTTATGGGTATACAAAAAAATATTTAAAAGATAGCTTGACCCCATGATAATTTAGCGAAACAACAGCAGTAAGTTCACCTCTAGGGCCTAAGGCCCTTCCAGCCGTGGGCTGGCGGGGTGGCGCAGCGCTCAAGTCTAGCCAGAGAGTAGATGGTGATCTCTATGGCGTTCGCACCACAAGATTGGTACTGTGGTTCAAAAGTAGCAAAAGTATTGTTAATGTCTTCTGTTCCCCAGCAAACTTTCATCCTTTGGCACTCTAAACATTAGGAAGCTTACAATTCAGTTACAGCTTGGGTTTGTATACCTCGGAACCACAGAGTGCAGTCTTCAGCAAGGGTCTTATCAACTAGTTTGGTGAATAACCAAGAAGAAGAGAAAGATCCTTATTTGGGGGCTACCAGGTATTCTCTGACCAACAACTCACAAAAAGGTGTTTCATGCTTGGTGCTGGGAGTTTTGTTTACTAACTCTTGGGTGTCAGGAGGGGCATTATCCAGACACACCAGATGTCTTCCTTCTGACTGTCTTTTTGGCTTATATGTTTAAGTGACTTACAAAGCAGTAAGTTTCCATATTGGCTTTTTTGTACATCTTTAGTTTTAGTTAACTCTTCCTCCCTCCCTCCTCATCTTTCATATTCCCATACTCCTCACTAAACTTTCTACCCTCAAAATCCTCCCATTTCTCTTTTCTTGTCACCCGTGTTCTGCTATTTCTCTTTCCTTAAGACATTCCACACTCAATGGCCCTTTTCTAGCTATCTTGCTTTTGTAGTTATTCTAAATTAAACACACACATATATATAGACATTTTGAACAGCTGAAATCCACATATGAGAGAGGACATGCAATATTAATCTTTCCGAGCCCAAGTTAACTTTCTAAGTATAATTTTGCTTGAGTACTGCTGCGTGTTCACCTCACAAACACTAATTTATAAGCACAAACCAATTGCAAAGAGGTCTTTTATTAAGCAAGGCAAAGAGATAAGGTGGCTGAATCTGAATCAGGAAGAAACAGCAGCAAATAGCTTTACAGATGTTAATTTTAAAAGGAAAAGGGTGGGGGAATCTGTGTTAGAATGAGCTAGGAGGAGTTGGTATATTCTGATTGCACATTTCCTTTGGGCTAATCAAAATAATGAATTTGGACTTTTTTATATTTATTTTTTAATTTAATCACTTTACAGCCTGATCCAGCCTACTTCTCTTTTTCCTCCCTCTTCTCCCTCTCCTCCTTCTCCTCCCTCTCCTCTCTCTCCTCCCTTTCCTCCTTCTCCTTCCTCATGCCCCTTCTCCCATCCCTCCTCTCCTTCTCCTCAGAGAAGGGGTGGGAGGTCCTAAGAGGTACCAACCCACCCTGGCATCTTCAGTTACAGCAGGACTAAACACATTCTTTCCCACTGAAGCCAGACAAGGCAGCCCAGATAGGGAGAAAGGATCCAAAGGCAGGGAACAGAGTCATAGGCAGCCCCTACTCCCATTGTTAGGGGTCCACATGATGACCAAGCTGCACATCTGTTACAAATGTGTAGGGGCCTAGGTCCAGCCCATGCAAGCTCTTTGGTTGTTGGTTCAATCTCTTTGAGGTGCCATGGGCCCAGGTTAGTTTACTCTGTCAGTCTTCTTGTGGTATCCTTGACCCCTCTAAGTCCCTAGATCCTTTCTCCCACTCTTCCACAAAACTGGAGCTTAGCCTATTTCTTGGTTGCGGATCTCTGCATCTGTTTCCATCAGCTGCTGGATGAAGCCTCTCAGAAGACAGTTAGTGGTAGGTTCCTGTCTTCAAGCAAAGCAGAGTAACTTTAAAATGTTTTGGTAGTTGGATTTTAATCAGCCTAAAGAATGACTCAATAGCCAGACAAGAGAATGTCTTAAGGGCTAGCTTTAGGAATGTAATCTATCAGGTTTTAGCAAGGGAGAGAGAAGGGTAAAGGGCAAAACCTGTCTTTGCCACGCTCAGCCTGTTAGAGAGCCTTTCATTTACAGCTAAATGAAATTCCATTGTGCGTGTGTGCCACATTTTCATCACTTGATTGGCATTGAGGTTGATTCCACTTCTTAGCTATTTCAAGTAGACACCAGTGAATATCAGCGAGTGAGTTTCTCTGGAGGAATAGCTGGTTCATTTGATAAATCTGTCTGCAGCTTTGTGAGGAACTTCTACACTGATTCCGTGTGGCTGCACCGGTTTACACTGCCCCAACAGTGAATAAGCATTTTTGTTTCCCCATATAGCCCTGTCAGCATTTGCTGACATTTGATTTCTCAGTGATAGCCACTGTGATTGGGGTAAAGTAGAATTGCAAAGTAATTTTAATTTATGGTTTTCTGATGGCTAATGATGTTGAAAACTTGTAAAAATGGTCAGTTGTAATTTTTCTTTAGAGAATTCTATTCAGATGTATGGCCCATTTTTGTGTTACTCGTTGTCTTGATGTTCAGGTTTTTAAAAGTTTTTTATTTATTCTTGATATTAATCTTCAGTTGGAGGTACAGCTAGTAAAGATTTTTATCCCATTCTGTGGGCATCCTCTTCACCTTATTGATGGTTTTCTTTGCTGTATATAAGCTTTTTAGTTTCATGAATTCTAATTTATTTTTTGTTGGCCTTATTTCCTGAACTGCTGAAATCCTATTTAGAAATTCTTTGCCTGTTGAAATTAAGGTCCTCTTGATGAATTATTCTCTTGATCAGTAGGAAGTGAACTTCTTTATTTCTTATGAGTAGTTTTGATTTGAAGACTGCTTTTTCAAGTATGAAAATAGCAACCCTTACTTGCTCTCTGACTCCATTTGCTTTGGATACCTTTGTCCATCCTTTATCCAAAGGCAGTGTCTGTCTTTAATGGTGAAGAATGTTTCTTGGAAGGAGACAATGATGGATCCTGTTTTCTGGACACTGACAATCTGTGCCTTTGACTGAGGAGTTAAGACCATTGATATTCAAAGCTATTATGGAAAGATGTATATTTATACCCATCATTTCTGCTGATTTTCTGATGTCTGTTTTCTTGGTCTCTCTTTGTTTAACCTTTGAATTAACATTGTTTATTTTCCCTGTAGTCTCTTCTATATGTTTATCCTTCTCTTCAGTCTGAAATATTTCTTCCAGTATCTTCTATAGGTTTGGCTTAGTAATTGTAAAATCCTTTAGGCTGCTTTTATCTAGGAATGTTTTTCTTTCTACTTTGATTATGACAAATAGTTTTGCTGGATATAGTAATCTGGGTTGGCATTTGTGGTTCTTCATAATTTGAAGTCCACCATTCCTGCCTTTCTGGCTTCTGAAGTTTCCATTGGAAAAATAAAATGTAATTCTAATTGGATCTTCTTTATATATACACAACTTGATCTTTCTCCCCTGTTGTCTTCAATATTTCATTGTTCTGCCCATTCAGTTACTGTTCTATTACACAACATAAAGAATTTCTCATCTGATTTTGTCTATTTGGTGTGCAGTGTGCCTCTTGTAATTGGATGGACATCTCTTTCTTTAGATTTGGGGAATTTTCTATGTCTTTAGTGTCAATGTTTTGTTTTTTGTTTTGTTTTTGCCTTTGACCTGGGTTTCTTCTTCTTCTATGTCCATAATATTTGTAGGTTTGTTTTTTCTAGTGCCTACATGTTCTGTTTGTGTGATCTTGATTTATTGTTTTATTAGATTGAGTGTTTCAATTCCTCCACCTTGTTTTTAAGCCCTGATAATTCATTTTCCATTTCATCCTGTCTACTGGTAGAGTTTTTCACTGAGCTTTTTATCTCAAGTTTTATTTTGGTTTGAGTTTTCTTTAATATTTCCATCTCTTTATTACATTTTATTTTCATACATGGAACTGTCATCCTTGTTTTATATGTTTTCTTAATCTTCCTTCTGGCCCTTATTCATGTTCTCTTTGAGTTCTTTGAATGTATGTAATTGTTCTTTTGAATTCATTGTCTTAAGAGTCATTTCAGTTGCTTTCATTGGGGGTCATTACTTTAGAATTACAGATTTCTGGAGGAGACATACTGTCTTTGTTTTTCACATTGTTTCCATGAGATGAGCTGGGCAGGTGTCTGAAGTTAGGTTTTTGGTCATGTCTTTTGGTATGGTCTGGCCCACCTTAGTGGAGTGGGCATTGCTTCTCTGTTTACTATTATTCTGGTTTGACAAGTTTTGTATCAGTTGATGCCTAAGGTTCAGTCTTAGGACCACTCAGTTCTGACTTGTGTGTGGGGCAGCAGAGTTATTTGTAATCAGCTAAGCAAAGGAATAGCTCTGGCCTCACAAGCAAACACTACAGAGAACAAATAGGCTCTCGTGGCAGTTCCTCAGAAACGGAGGTTAGAGTGCCAGAGAAAAGTGGAGGTAGAAGGCTACAGTGGAACATTTGGATAGTCAGCACAGGTCCTCAGATGGTGACATTAGAGTCTCTGAGGGAGGAATGTTTGGGAGCACCCCTTGCAGTAAGCAAGGCAGTGGGCAGCTCCTCCTCTGCCTGGCATTAGGATCCTAGACTGTGGAGGAAGTGAGAGCCACTCACTGCAGGCCCTTAGATGACGGTTCCAGAATTAAGGGAGGGAAGCATACCTAAAGGGGGTGAGTGATTCCATACAGACACCCTGATGGCAGAGATGTGAGGTGTGAGGGCCTTTAACCTGACCGGCACTTGAGGGAGGTTTCAAGTGAGCACAGAGTAGAAGTGTGTTAGAAGAAGAAGGTCTGGGATCTCTTATCTGTATAGGCCGAATGAACACAGGTCTAAATTTATTTGTTAAACCATGTCTCAGCCACCATCTTCCTAGGATCCATTCCCTTAGTTCTCAGGTAAAGGACCTCAGGCACACCAGGGAAAGGTGCACAAAGTATGGATGGAGTGACTTCTCACTGTAGGGAATTTTGCCAGGGCTCTGTGCATTTAGGGGATGAGTAGGAAGAATTAATAGGATGGCTAGAGGATCTACATTAGTAAGTAGAAGACAATGGTAAGATGGCTAGAGGATCTACATTAGTAAGTAGAAGACAATGGTAAGTATGATTTCTGGAGTAAACTTGTCAGATGGGTATCCACTAAACAGCACTGACCAAGAGTCAGCAGAGAAGGGGCTCAGTGGAGTGTGAGTGTTTATGGAGGTGATAAAATTAACAGTGGTATGACACAATCAAGATTTGTGGACAGCTTACTGAATGCTGTATTAGTCACTTTTCTCATTGCTGGGACGGAGTGACCAAGAAATGCAGTTTAAGGAAGGGAGGATGTGCTCGGTCCGTGGTTTGAAGGGATACAGTCCTATTGCAGGGAAAGCATGGCATCAGGAGTGAGAGGTGGCTGGCTGCCCCGAATTTGCTGGCAGGAGGTAGAGAGAGGTGATTGTTGGTGCTCAGCTCTCTTTTTACTTTTTTTATGTTTTTTTGTTCAGTCCAGGCCTCTACTCATGGCATGATATTGTCCATATTCAGGGTGGACCTTCCCTCTTTAGCTAAACATCTATGAAAATACTCTCATGGATACACCTCAGGGTGAATCCAGTCAAGCTGGTGATGAAGATTAATTATCACAAACACTGAGCTATGCTCAGTGCCGTATATACATTCAACTTAATCAACACAAAAAATTGATGAAGAAAGTTGTGAAAGTGGGGAACAAAGTTAAAGGAGGCTTGATGATATGCTTCGGATATCCCAGAGGGTCAGTGATAGGGTTGTAGCCTGATCTCAGGTAATCCAGCTGCAGAACGTACATTCTTGTTACTCATGAAACACATTCCCTTGTTGGTATGATGTGCTTGTGGAATGTATACAACTTACCCTTGTTTATTCAAATGCTGATTTCTCTGCCCCATTATCTGGTTTCAATCCGGACATTGCATTGTGATGTTTCTTTTTTTAATAATTTTTATTTTTTTTATATTTATCACAGGTTATTTACTTTGTATCCCAGCAGTAGCCCCCTCTCTCATTTCCTCCCAATCCCACCCTCCCTCCCTCATCTCCTCCCTGCCCCTTTCCAAGTCCACTGATAGGAGAGGTCCTCCTTCCCTTCCATCTGACCCTAGCTTATCAGGTATCTTTAGGACTGGCTGCAATGTCCTCCTCTGTGGCCTAGCAAGGCTGTTCCTTCCCTTGGGGTGTGGGGGGGAGGTCAAAGAGCCAGCCATTGAGTTCATGTCAGAAACAGTCCCTGTTCCCCTTACTAGGTAACCCACTTGGATACTGAGCTACCATGAGCTACATCCGAGCAGGAGTTCTAGGTTATATCCACACATGGTCCTTGGTTGGAGAAATAGCAGAAAGGTGGATCAATGGAACCAAATAGAAGACCCAGAAATAAACCCACACACCTATGAATACTTGATTTTTGACAAAGAAGCCAAAACCATTCAATGGAAAAAAGACAGCATCTTCAAGTGATGTTTATTCTAAGCATCACCTGTCTCAAGTCTGTGTAAACATGCCGCCATTTGTTCTCTGTATTTTCAATAAAACAGCCAGCCAGTGCCGTGCAATGGAGAGAATAGGGTGGGACATCCTGGTCCAGAGGGGAGAAGGAAGTGAGTGGGAGGAGTTGGAGGGCAGAGATCGGCAGGACAGGACTTGGAACCATGAGGAGAGAGGAACCGGACCCAAGATGTGACTGAAAGTAAGTATAGGATGAAATCTGAATGGGAAGAAACTATGCAGGCTTGGAGGTTTGGGATGGACTATTGCTCAGCATTGTGTTCTAGGTTAATGAAATAAATCCTAGTCTGTGTGGTGATTTGGGTATACAGCTGGTTTAGGAATAACCACTGTTTAACTAGAAGATAAATCAATAATAAATATTAATAATTGACAACATTCCCTTATATCAAAAAAGAGTGGGAAATTCTTCCTAAACACAGAGAATAATGGCAGGATCATGTGTTCCTTCTACTTAAGAGTCTTTAACATTCATGAATTCATAAGAGCATAATTTGGTCTTGGGGAGAAAGTAGTGTATAGACATAGATTAAATAAGATTTAGGCTCTACAGCAGTAAAGGTTGAAGGCTGCATGGGACTTTGTTACTTTGTTTTTCTCATTTTCTACTTAGGTGAAATTTTTCACAATCAAATATTTTTAATTGATCATTTCCATTTGAAGAAGAAGCAGAGTTTGCACAGTGGTGTCCTCCAAACATAGCAGCAGAGGGCTGATAGCAGAAGTAAGACCCAAAGACAAGAAAGCCATTAAAGATTTCCTCCACTACCTGACAGCTGGCAAAGTAAGCATGCAAAGCCCGACATGTCCACATTTACACATTTATTTGGGTTTAGGGAGAAAACACAGGTAAAATATTTTGATCATACACAAGTTTATATTTGGTAGGGAAAACAGGTTGCCACGTTTGTATATTTTATTTTTATTTTTTCTGTGTTTAATAATGGAGGGGTGCTGGGAAAATGTTGACATTATTCAGAAACACCAGTTGGTAACAAGATCTTGTCACACGCAACTAATTAATACACAGTGTTTGCATTTAGCACTCAAGAACAGAAAAGCACGTGCAAGATGATACCTGGTTTGATGGTCTTGATTCTTTGTCCTGTTGCTATATTTACACCTGCACTTCCTTTGTCCATGTTCTGAGGAGTAGCCCCAAATCTGAGTCCCCCCGAGTTCATACCTCCATGTCAGCAGCTATGATACTCTATAATTGGTTTCTCTGGCCTCAGCGGCCAAGCAGTGCTTCCTTTGCAGTTTGTATGTGATCACACAGTTCTCAAAGAGATTTCTCAGGGTGGGGCTCAGCTGAGGTTATGTTCTCTCTAAGAGCTGATGTAGAGGGTACACAGCCTGGGACAGGGTGAGAGGGTGAGACCAGGAACGAATGCAAATGTAGTTCTCATAATCTCAAAGTTCAGTACAGCTACCACAGAGAAGACACACTAATAACACATTGTGCAAGCTTTCACAGCAACACATGTTGATTTGCAGCTCCACACAAGTCAGTAGAAAGTACGCAACCCCAATCTGAGGTGACAGGAAGTACAGCAATGTACTAAGGGCAATACACACACACACACACACACACACACACACACATGATTTTTTTCTCAAATCCTGTGACAGTACATGATGTCTATACCATTTAAAAGTCTCAAATAAACACATACTGTACTTTTTCTTCAAGTATTTTAAATAATAAATAAAATATTGCTGTATAAATAAAATGGCCATATCAATTCTGATTAAAGCTGAAACCAATGTTTTTAAAATGAGAAAAATAAAAAGGTCACAGATAAAGACCTTGGGCACTAGGAATTTGGACCAATGTCAATACAGTCTCCCTCCATTCTTTTTTCTTCCCGTCTTTTTTCCCTCTTTTGAGTAGATGGCAGAGCTACGGTATCTATTAAAGCACTTGGGGCTATTATTAGGCTTGTATTTACCTCATTCTCTAGGATACAGTGGTAAGAGGTTTTTATGTTTGAGCAAGGCTCCCAGATGTTTTGAGGAAGAATCTGGAGAAGAAGGGGTTTGGAGATTCAATTCACTAGTAAAAGTATTTTGCTAGATTCTCATACATGGACACAGGTTCTTTTTCAGTTCTGTCACCTCATCAAACTAGAAGCCTGCTTCTGCTACCAAGACTGTTTCCCAAGGGCTAAGCTTTCTGTCTATCACAACAGTAGGCCCTACTGCCTTCTTTAAGTGGGATTGTGGGATTGATAAATGAGTGTCTCTGCCTGGGAAGTAAGATCTTTGGGCCTGAGGCTCAAGATGGATGGACAGCTAGCTGCACGCTTACTCTGCAGCCAGTTTCTAGAAAGGAAAGGCATGCTTGCCCATTAGAGAATACCTAAAGTGGGAGACCATTCCTTCATGCAACTTTGTTAACCGTAATTTTCCATATGGTGCTCACAGAATCCATTGGTGTTCTAGACAGCAAGGGGCTGAAGCCATATTTATACTGAGGCTCAGTATGTTTGCATGCTGCCTGGTCATAAGATCTGGGGCAAAGTCATGAAGATCTGTGATTGTTAAGGGCAGGGCCTTTTTCCTCCTGTTTCAGTAGTCTTTCTGAGCTTTGAATTACCAGTCCATATCAAGCAGGATCATGTTTCCAGACCTGTATCTGCCATTTGCATGTAAAAGGTTCTACCAGCACTTAGATCTGTTCATCTGTGACTCTGAAGTTATCATGGGAGCTGAGGAAATCTCTCCATCCAGTTTACAGAGAAAGAAACTTATTCTTAAAATGTTATTTTGAATTTTAGTAATCTCTACATATTCTGGTCATTGTGAAGCTTGATGGGAGGCAGATAAAAGAAGTTCTTAGACTACTCCAAAACTGCTTGCATGAGGAACTCATTACAAGAAAGGAAAAGAGCCACGTGGGATATCCTGGGGTAGGAAGTCTAGCAGGAGAGACTCTGAAGTATGGGATAGAGAAGGATGGTAACAGGAGAGCATCTAGGATGCACGTGACCCTTTCCCCAGACAGCGGCAAAACGGCATTTGAGATGAAGCCGTTACTGCTTGGTCTCCCATGGCTGGGTTTAGGACTCTGAGCTCATCAAACCTAAGGAATGTGTGGCACATTCTTTGCTAGGGCTGATTAGCTTTTATTTTTAGTTTTTTTCTAATTAATCCAAATAATCTAATAAAAAAATATGGTTTAAAAAGACACTTGGAAAACTAATATCAACCTCCTGTTTACAGCAGGCTACACGGGAAAGCGGAATGGGCACGCTTGCCCGGATTTGGGGCCACTCTGGGCTTGCCAGGTTTTTAAAGTGGGTCTTCTAGGGCCAACAAGGGCAAAGCCTAATCAGGAAGAGAATCTCAATTGATGAGCTGATCAGTTGTTTTTAGAAGTTTCATTTCTTTTGTGTGTGTTTGTTTTGAAATACTATTTTTAGGGAAATGACAAGAAGTAATATATACTAACATAAGTTATTACATTTTTAAACAATTTTGTGGGTTACTATGTTAAAATTACCTTGCTGATGTGTTTTCATTGTGCCTCATGAAAAGAAAGATAGGGAGAAAAAAATAAAGAAAAAAATCTGGCTTAGATTTCATATCTTCCCCTGCAGTTTGTATAACCCATATAAAATAAAATCTATATGTTAAAAAATAGGATTTCTTTTAATATATATTTTTCTTTTTGTAAAATTATATGTATTAAATACATTTGAAATGTTGCTATAGGTAAATTAGAAATTTTTTTTTCTAATACTATGAAAAAGACAAGAGTTTCTGTTGTCAGCATACATCTTATATTTACTTGTCCTTCTTACTGTACCCCAGGGAACCTGTTACGATTCAAGGGTGATTTGGCACTATTCAGTACTACCGTCCTGAAGCGAAAATAAAGTTGGATTAGCATACACATTAAAAGGGAAGTTTTATAACAACTTTATGCTTTCCCTCACTGATTAGAACATAGCCTTTTGTCACTATTTAGAGAGGTATTCTAAACTTAAGAAAGGATTTTTTTTTTTTAAAGGAGCAGTGTTTCTTGTTTGCTTGTTTTGAATTTTTTAAACTGTACTCTACTGTGACACCACAATATAGAAATAGGCTTACTTTGGAACAAACTACAAATACATTTACACAGTTTGTGACAACTTAACTGTCTAGCTAAAGAATTGAAACAGTTTGGTGAACGAGCTGATTACAGATCTTGTCCCAGGCGTTCGATTTCTTCAATGAGAAAGTCGATGTCTTGGTGAGTTGCTGCAGGGTTTGAGACGACCATGCGGAAGAAGTTGACCTTGTCTCCCAGGGGTTGGTAGCTGACCATTGTGGTTCCATACTCCATCATTCTGGCTTTGATCACTGGCGCCACCTGTGGGACAGACAGCACCAGTGCAGTGACTTTCTCTCCCGGACCTCCCCTCAGTTTGGAACCCCACAGCAAGTGATGTTTATAGCTTTTTAAATTAAACAGCGTCACTGTTTTCTTTTGAAGAAACTGCCTCAAGTTTTCATGAGATCAGCGAATAAAAACTGCTTACAACATTAAAAACCCTAAATATAATAAGAGTAACATACAGTAGGCTAGCAGGCACTAGACACCTTGATTTGTGTAGTTAGTATTTAGAGGGGATGAAAGAATCTGGTCCTGGGGATAAATAGTTTAGTCATACTACATTGGAGGGCGTTTACACCCAGAAAATGTAAAGTCACTGAAAGAAAGCATCGTTGATACAATTATTATGAGGGATAAACCTCAATATCAAGTGATAGATAAGAACAGCAGACCTCTGAGGGGCTGGAGAGATGAGTGAGTACACTTGCTTGAAAACCTGAAGATCTGCATTCCCCTAGAACCCATGCAACAAAGCCAGGAGTGTTTGCACATGCCTGTAATACCAATGCTGTGGGGAAGAGACAGGCTAGTCCTGGGGCTCCCGGCCAGCCAGACTGGCTGAAATCGTAAGTAAGGTTCAGTGAGAGACCCTGTATCAAGGGAATAAATAAGTTGGGGCTGGAGAGATGGCTCAGCAGTTAAGAGCACTGGCTGTTTTTAACTGGGTTCAATTCCCAGCACCCACATGGCAGATCAAAGCTGTCTGTAACTCCAGCTCCAGGGAATCTGACACCCTCATACAGACATATATGCAACCCACATCAATGCACATAAAAAATTTTAAAATGCATCATAAAATATTAAAAAAAGAGTAAGTCAGAGAGCAATAGAGAAAGCCATAGAGTGCTGTCCTTTGGCCTCCTTGGAGGTCACTCTCCATTACCACACACACACACAAGAAAACCAATGAAAGAGCATACTTCTCACAACTTTCCATGATCCCAAACTTTTCTAGCTTTTTTTAATTTTCTTTTTAAATTGTTTTTTACGTATAAGTATTTTGAAAAAAAAAAAGAGCCCTTAATGGTATGAAGAATTATCTGAGAGAAAAAGCTGAATCCACAAGACTTCATATGCAGAAGAATATCTCAGACAAGATCACAATATTTTTGTTAGAGTGTTAGTTCATTGCAGCTTCACAGGTTCGCTCTTTCAGATTAAGTTCATGTCCTCTGGCTTGGCAAAAGCTGTCACCATCTCAAAGAATTCATCTGCAACTGCTCGCCAAAGCGAATCTTCAACTCTGACAGGGCAATTTATTAAATATCCCTTGCACCAGGGACACCCTCATCATTTCATGCCTATCATTAGTCTTCCCACAGGCTGCTGCACCAGTCCACATTCTTCATTCACTGTGGGAGCCCCCACGGTACTGCACCTTCTGTGAACCCTTTCCTGCCCACCACCAACCTGCTATGTTGTAACGAGATGGTCCTTACACACAGAGCCTAATGACATCCTAATTTCTTAACTGACCTTGCTCTATGAGCAAGTCTGTTTTTTTTTTTTTTTCACCTCATCTGTAAGATGATGGAAGGTAGGCACAGTACCTTTTCATTCCTTTGTTTCCTAACATAGCGCAGGAAAATGTAGGGGGCTCTCTGAATTCTAACTGACATGGTAGGAGCATAAGAGGAACAGCTCTCTAAGGTGAGACACACAGTTCAGCTGCATCTACTCAGATGCGTGACCTGCCCACATGTATTTGCTCCTGCAGTTTGCAAGTGCAGCACTCAGTTTCTGATGTTCATTACAGAGACACAGCCCAAAATGAAAAGCCAGAGTCTTCCAACTTATGTGAGATATAAGCAGTCAGAGATTCAGTTGAAAATGGGGACCATCCCTTATATCACGAGCACACCTCTTCATAATTAATATATGTATTTGTTTCCTCCTGAGGGGCCTGGTATTTATGAAATAACATACAGTTATCTTGAAAATGTATTTTGCTATATGTTCTAAAGCTTTTGTGTTTAAATCTTAGAAATGCATAAAATGGGGAAGTAGAATAGTCATTAAGAAGACATTCTATAATGTTAAAATCTTGCCAAATGAGTTCTTCATTACTCAACAGCAAACTTTTCAAAGTCACCTTACATGTGAGGCCAAATTGCTTCTTTACCAAGTTGCTATTTAATCCATTTGTTGACCCTTTGAAAATCATCAATTAGTGGACCATAAAAGCTGTAAAAGAGATGCAGTTAATGATCAATGAATTGCTGGGTGTGGTGGAGGACACCTTTTCCCAGCATTTGGGAGACAGAGTTAGGTATATCTCTGTGAGTTCTAGGCCAGCCAGGGTTACATAATGAGCCTGTCTCCAAACAACAGCAACAAAACAACAACACAACACGAGAATGATTAGAAAGGGGCTAGAGTGTATTTCAGAAACTGAACAGTTTCTAGGCATGCATGAGGTCCTGAGTCCCACCCATAAAGCAGCAGCAACAACAAAAAGATGATTATGAAGATGAAAGAGAGGAACCAGAGAGAGGAGAAGTGGTGCAGAGAGCCTGTCTAGAAAGCCTATATGTGCCCGCCAGATTCCCATCCTCAGAAAGGAGTGAATGCTTCTATTAGTAATGACACTTGTCATCTAGCTATTTGTCCCCTCCCAGTGAGCTCTTGGGATAAGCTCATTAGGTTTGGTAAAATGTTCCCTTCCCGTATGCAAGAAAGCATGTGAGAAGTACTTGCTATAGGCTGAATATTGTGTTTCCTCTATGGTATGACCCGAATCCCCAGTTCGTTGTGTCTCTGGGAGGCTCTGTCTTATTAATTAGTGGCTTATCGTGAGACCCCAGAGAGCTCCTTTCTTTCCTTCTGCCACAGGAGGGTGCACTGCCTAACGGCTGTCGATGGGCTAGGAAGTGGGCCCTTAGCAGATATGGAATCTACTGGCGTCTGGGTCTCCGATTTTCCAGCCCCACTGTGAGAAAAATCAATTCCCATTGTTCGTAAGCCACCTGATCTGTAGTAGTTCATTATACTGCAAGCCCTAAAGTCTCTTTACTTTACCTCAACCATTAACTTTTGGATACTGCAGCCCTGTACGAGCCTAGTCCTCGCCTTGTCTTGTCCAGAATTTAACTTTGCTGTCTCTCCAACATGCAAGTGCATACAAGCACATGTACGCACACGAACATATGTATACAGCACACACTGACAAATTAAGAAAAGCCTCGACCCAGTCCTCATCTTGCTGAGGAATGTGTCCCCAGTTTGCTAAAGAGCAGATAGTAATATTTAAAAACTTTCTTGAAGGCTTTTCTCTATAGCAGCAACTCTCAACCTGCAGGTCACGGCACCTTTGGGCTCATGCATCAGATAGTCTGCATATCGGATATTTACATTACTATTTACAACAGCAGCCAAATTACAGTTATAAAGTAGCAATGGAATAATTTTATGGTTGGGGGTCACCACACCATGAGGAACTATATTAAAGGGTTGAAATATTTGAAGGTTGAGCACAACTATCTACAGGAATTCTATTCTTTCCTTTACATAGAAGGGAATACATTGTTCCAGATGGTCAGTAAACTAAGGTGAGATTCCTGACAGTGGGAAATATGTGTCTCCCTAACCCGGCTGTCCCTCCAGCCTCCTGGAGCAACTAACCTCTGAAGTTCAGGTCTATACGATGCCCCTAGATCCCCTTTCCTACAGCACCATGAGAAGCAGGCTCTGAATTCCTCTCCCTCTGGTGTGCACCATAGAGCATACCTTACCCATGTGTAAATGCCGGAAACAGGTAGGGATTAAAGATTTTTAAAAAGTACTTCCCTGCCTAGACTAGACTTTATAGCTCTTTAGGCTCTAGAGTCAGACTTACAGTGCAGTTTGGGGGAATTACATTTCCCTACTGTCATTCCATAAAATGGAACAGCAGCAGTGGCTGGCCACATCAACTCACATGGGCTGCTATGAGATTTTAAATGATCTAAAACCTGATAAACATGGAGCCTGGGGCATGACACACACTGTTAATGGTAGCTGCTGGTATTATTGCTCCTTCCACTGGGTAGCCTTGACCTTGTTCTCTCAAGAGAGGATATGCAGTAGCTTTCTTTTCCTCTTTTCCCTTCCCTTCTCTTCCCTTCCCTTCCCTTCCCTTCTTTTTCCTTTCCTTTCCTTCTTTTTCTTTTTTTGGATGACCATTTCTGATACTTGAAGTTTCTTTTGTACTTGCAACTCATATCTATTTCACTTAAAAAAATCAGTAACCTTCAAGGACAATTCTTGATGCTTTCTGGATGTCAGTAAAGATTATCAATCAATTAAAACATTATAAACTCTCTCTCGAAACAAGCAAATGGAATCGTGAAGTGAGAAAATGTGGACTTTGCACATCCTGGCTCTGTGGTAGCCCACAGAGGGGATGGGTCCAGGCACCAGCTGGGATTCCCCATAAAGACGTTTCACGCCATATAGAAGATGCATAGGAACTCTCAGCACCTACCTTTGAGAGGCGGTGCATTCTCTCTTCATTGTCTTCCAGAACACGCAAACTAGGAGGTACAAACCAGAAGCAGACATTTGTGTGCTGAGGCTACAAAGAAGAAAGTAGAAGTTAGACCCAGTCCAAAATTCCAAGGATAGTTCAAATGTATTTATTCTTCAGGTTCAGAGAACAATTCCTGTATTTAAATGAGTAAGTGCCCTTGGAGTACCTCCATTCATATTCTAATTATTTGTGAGTGTGCTCTTTATTCCAGCACAGAGGAGCCATCCTGCCATCTATTGTTTCCCTTCATAATGGTCCCAGTTATCCATTACCGACATCAGAAAATGCTGTGGGGGTGAGAATTGGCATTTAAAGATGGTTGTGGCAATTGCTGAAATGTGAGTACATACCTTCCCATCAAACACCATTTCGTATCCTTCTCGGTTTTTTATGGTATTGTATAAATACTCTGCCAGCTCCAAGCACTTATCAATATGTGCTTCAAACCCAGTGGTCCCCTACAAAAGAGAAGAAGAAAAAGCATTAGGCAGACTAAGCCTGTGTGTAGCTCTCAGATAGGAACGGGGAATGACCTGAGTGGTCATTCTGCCATTTCCAGCTCCCTCATTCTAACCCTTCTGGACAGCACTGCTCCTGGAGGCGGTTCTGGTGATTTCTCCCCATGAATTCTCCTCACAAGGGCTGTGTTCCTTTTCATTCCTAGGCCCTACAGCTGGTTCCTTTGTCCCAGGGCCTAATTCCCTGGGGCAATTAGCTTGATTACTCAAGGGGAAAATTTGCCTCTGCAGCTCATAGATGTAATCATGGAAGTCATTAATAACAGAGGGCTGGGCTAGTCTTTTCCTGTAGATAAGAAGCCTTGTCAGGGACCCCCCACATGCCTGCTTGGCTCCCACTCATGTTGTAAATTATTCACCCCCCAAAGTCCCTGTACACCTCCGTAAGACAGGCTCTAGCCGAATGTCAGCTGATCAAACAAATGAGTCTTAGGAAGCCTGCCACTCTGCCTTGCTTGTGCTGTTCCTGTGGTGATGACTCAAGTCAGCCAGTGAAGTCCTTTACTTCTCCACTCAGGATACCTAGGCTCTGGACTTAGGAAAAACAGTACAACAGTCCTGGACTGGAGTGATTTAACCAATGTCTGGGCACACTAGGGAACTGGTTTCCAAAATGCCTTTCCTCCATTAGTTTCTCTATTTGCTAAGTGCAAATGGAAAATCTCAGATTTCAGTTATTGCACTTGGAACTGGCACGACACCCAACACAGCATAGAAACAAAAAGCAACTGTAACCGTAATGGAATTAAATAAGAGAGGTGTTAAGACCCTTATAAAAAGGCCTTATTGTCCCCCGAAAGGAAGGCCCAACACAACCCATGTAAAGCATGCTTCAGAACGAGCTGTACTGAAGTAATGAAATGGATTCAGAAAATGTGTCCAATAAAGTGATGTTCTTTTTCTGTCTACTCTTCCTCATTATTCTTTTTTAGATCAGCTCCTAATTCTTGTAGGGATGAAAGAAAGGTTATCAAACACTCAGTAAGGTAAGGCAGGAGGGTTGCTGTGAGTTTAAGATCAGCCTGCCTTCAGAACAGGATCCTGTCTCAAAACTGTGTAATCAGCATAGCAGAATGGTCTATGGTTGTTCTTGAGGGCAGGTTTGAGTTCTGTGACAGGGATGGCAAGAGAGCTTTGGATGGGGTAATTAGTCTCACTTCTGGTCTAGGGTGAGGGATTGTGCTTACTACTTTGATAACTATTATCATTTGATCTAAAAAAAAAATGAAGCTTTAAGTTGGAAGCCAAAGGGACAATTGTTCCATTTGGATCTCCGACGTTTGAAGCTCCTGTAACTAATTGAAAGAAGCTCTTAAGCAGTGCAACCTGGTCTGGCCCTTCTCAGCTCCAAGGTCTTTGATTTCAGAACTGAGAGAAGCTGGCTCCCTCATCTCAGGGGTTGACCTGCCCCTGCTGTTTGATCCACTCCTGATATCCTTTAAGCTATTTCTCTAAGAATGAAGGGATGCTCCACTCAGGAGCACAGGCTAAGGGAATTGGTGTACTGTGAGGTTGGGTGAAGACAGCCAATGATCAGCAGTTAAGGCAAACACTACAGGAGAAAGAGATGGAAAGGATGGTGCTTGGAGGAAGAGAGAGAGCTCCCACCACACCCAGAGATCAATCTTTCTTAACCTACTATCTGACATTGACAACTATTATTTTGCAATTCCCATTCCTCAGTGAAGTAAAAGCTACTAATTTCAAGGGCTCGTTAGGAACACATCAACAGTATATGAGCTTCTGTCTCCTCCTACAGATCAAAGTGTTGTGAGCAAATAACCAAGTCTTTTGCTGAGGAGTGGGGACTGCTTACATGTCTTTGGCAGATTCTCAACTTTTGCTTTGCTTTGTATTTGGCTTTGTGAGACAGGCTCTTTTTTCATACCTTTGGCTTGTCTCTGACTTGTTATACAGGCCAGGCTGGTCATGAACTTAAAATGATCTTTCTGCTCTCAAGTGCTGGAATTACCAGTGTATGCTTTGCAGGGAGTAAGGGATGGGAGTGGTGGTGAAGTGGGGGTTGCTGTCAAGGTCAAGAGGATGGCAGCACAGTACAGCACTCTTACTAGGCCTCCCAGAAGCAATGGTGACACTTTGAAGCCGTTTGGGAAAGCTCATCAGGGGTAAATCTTATAAAGGAGACTGCCTGAAGGACATTCTTGGGACCACTTCAGAATTATTTCTGCTTAAGCTTGTCTTTCTGTTTAAACTATGTCTTTTGTTTAGAATAGGCTTAAAGGAGATTCTACAAAACACTTGTGGACTGCACTGTTCTCTATCCATGAAATCTTCCCTCTTTCCTTCTTGGCCATCCCATGTGCATCTGAACAATATAAGGTCTTTCCCTCTCCTTGGAAAAACTTCCCAGAACAGTCTGGCATTTGTCACTGTGGGCACAATTCCTACTTCTTTACAAAGACCCTTGCCTGCCTTCTTCCTGGAGGGCAGCATGTCTGCTGATGAGTTGCTTACTTCTGCCTACAGGACTGAGCCTGCTGCCTGTATGTAAACAATGAAAACACAGAGTCAGATGGGTGGCTTCCTGATGAAACACACAGGAAGGGCATGCCTGCTTCCCTTTCATGTACCCCCTTGCTTGTTTTCTCTGAAATAGCATTTTTCAGTTAGGTTCTGTTGTGTGTGTGGGTAGCTCTGGTCATTTTCTGATTTGTAAACTTAGAATCTAGTCAAAATTAAACTAAGTACCTCACAAAACAAAACCAATTTCCCCAAAAAACTCTAAAAGTGGGGTTTGGACTTGGGATTTGGGGGATGAAAAGGATAAGCAGCGGTAGAGAAACAAGCATGACTAGAATGCATTACACCTATCCATGAAATTGCCAAAGAGTAAACTAATAAAAGTATAATCTCTGACCTTTGCACCCTCCTTACATTTAGGATAACTGTCTGCCTCTGGGAGGCTGCCAAGAGGCCTGGCCTGTGCACAGCTGCAGACATGACGTTGCTGGTAGAGGAAGGATCATCTGCACATGTGAAAGCTGAGGGACATGGAACCCCATACAAAGGAATGAGAACTTCTGGAGTTTAAAAAAGTGTTTTCTCGTTAGAATTCAATATGAGCAGTCACGGTGGGCATTTTTAGTCTAATCTCTTTCTAGAAAAACACTAATATACCCAGGTGATCAGTCATCAAGATGGATCATCAACCAAGATGGAGAAGGGCAATAAAATAAAGCAAACGACAATGAGGATGGCAATAGTAAGAGGTGTCAATTGAAAAATCAGATTGTTCTGCCAGATGCATCAAATGGGTTTTTGAGTTGAGCGAGCTTTAGAAACAACTGAACTTGAAAGAAAACAACAATGGATATGATTATGCTCTTGCCCATGGAGAATGTAGGCATGCAGACTCCGAGTAAAGGAAAATTTCCTGAGTAACTTTTCATTCAGGTATCACTTTGTAACAAACTTTGTCAGACAGCTTTCTTTTCTTTACTTGCCATTCAGCAAGTAAAGGCCTGTGCTCACCTTTGCCCTCCACATGAGCCATAGCTTAAAGACATCAACGTGGCGGCCACACTGCAAGGCCTTGTCTCCAGTGTCATAGGACAGGTCATAGTGCTTATCTTGCTGGAAGAGGTAGGAAGCATGCATCTGGTTGCAGCTCTGCATCAATCCCTACAAAAGCCAAGAGAAAGGTCACGGTACTATCTTCACTCTCCTTTAACATCACATTGTGGTGGTAATTGTTTAAAAAAAGAAAACTCAGAGACCAAAACGTTATTGTATCTGTCAGAAGAAGAAAACTACTGGACAAGACTGTCCAGGAAGCACCATAGGCTGATTCTGTGGGATGAAGGCTCAGGTAGTATGCTACAGGAGTTGACAGGGACACACTTACGCTTTTGTCTTCATCTCAAGAAATACATTTGTAAAAATACATAGATAAGTCAAATCCACAACATGATGCTCATTTTCTGAGGTATTTTCTTAGTCTAGTTTTGTGGTAATTAAGACATTTCAGAGACCCAACACTTGGGAGGCAGGAGTAGGAGGATTTCAGCAAGTCTACACAGAGAGTTCTAGGCCAGCCAAGCTTACATAGCAAAATCATCCTTTAAAGAGGAAGAGGAAGGACGATGATAAAAAAGAAGGGGAGGGAGAGGCTTAGGAAACTTAGGTTCTTTGGTTTTTAAGATTTATTTTATGTGTGTGGGCACTTTGCCTACTTTCTGCCTTCACACCACATGTATTAGTGCCCAAAGAGGCCAGAAAATGGTGTTGGGTTCCTTGGAACTGGAGGCACAAATTATTGTCAGCTGCCATGTGTATGCTGGGAATCAAACCTGGCTCCTCTGAAAGATTAGCAAGTGCTCTTAACCTGTGAGCCATCTCTCCAGCCCTGACCTTCTGATTCTTCAAATATGATTACTGTGGCTCTTCTAGCATGTTCACAGCTCTGTAACTGTAAGAGCTTGAACTATTCAAGTCGTTGCTCTTGTTTTTATATAGTGGAACATAAACACATCCAGATTGCAATCCTGATTTGAACATAAATGAGCAACCTTTCCCATCTCCTGTTCCTCTCCCAAGGGTCGGGCTTACAGATTGGATTTTCACATCGAGTTGCTTATGATAGTTGAAAAAGAGAGAGTTTCCTGTCAGTGACCACGAATTTGCCCAACCATAATCCTAATATAGAAATAGGCAGCAAAGTGATTGTTCCAAAGAATGGTGAATGACTCATGCTTCTGACTACAATAGCATTGCTGGTCTCTTACTGGAAACCCCATCACGATTCAATTTATCACACCCACTGGGAGCTTCTGAGTTGACTGTCAGCTACTGTGTGATTGGGATTTCATAAAAGCTTTGGCATTTGGTTTTCTTTCTCTTGTGACTCGTGACAAGAGAAGAAAAGACCAAAATGTGATCACTGAGCTGAAGTAGAAGTGAAAACCTTTTTAAAAAAGTTATCCAAATTAAAACTTAGAGCCATGTAAACAGAGTTCTTGGTAGACAATTGTCTCCACCCTTAGCTTCAGCTTCATATTATGTGTGCTCCATAGTTACTTTGAAAATAAGAAACAAATGTAACATGTTTATATTAGAGCAGGAGGGAGGCATTGACTTACAGACTAATAAGATGTAGCATTTTACCAGGCACATCTATTTTGTTTGGTGGACACAAAAAATTTGTGTCAGTTTTCTCCTGGCATTAAAAGCTCACAAATAGATGTGATCAGCATTAAGGAAAGAACCTCAGTGAGTATGGGATGATGGCGGTGGTGGTGTCAGACCAGATCCTACTGAAATGGAAGATTAGCTTGCAGTCCTCAGTCTTCATGACCAACACTGTACAGAGCAGGCCACCATGTCCACAGAGGTAAACAGTGGTCTAGGTTTGTACACACAAAGCTTTAGTGAGATGATGGTTCTGAACAAGGAAACAGTAATAGAACACTGTTCCAAATGAGTTTTCAACACATGGGTGCTGCACAAAATGAAAGTCTCATATTTAAATAGACTTAGGTCCCTATATATTTAAGTATCTTTTGTTTAGATATTATAATGTATAACAGAATATTACAAACTTCAACAACCCCTTGGAATGCTAGGATTTGTTTTAAACTCTCACCAATACAGCTCAGCCTTTTTAAAATTAAATTATGTGATGCCATTATTCACTTAATTTCAAGGGTGTGTGTTGTCAGAGCATCATATGCTCTTGAAATTGAGAGAGAGAGAGAGAGAGAGAGAGAGAGAGAAAGAGCTCAGTGTTAAACTAACATATTTCTTTCTTTTCTTTGATTTATTTTTATTTTTAATCATATATATCAATGTGTGTGCTACTTAGTCAACTTGACACAACTAATGTCATATACTGAGAAGGAACCTCAACTGAGAAAATGCTTTGATCAGGTTGGCCTGTAGGCAAGTCTGTGAGGCATTTTTTTTTATAAATGGCCTATGTGGGAGGGTCCAGCCCACTGTGGGGGGCGTTACCCTGAGCAGGGGGTCCTAGGTTGTATAAAAAAGTAAACAGAGAGCTATGGAGAGAAACTCCTACAGTGGGCTGGGCCCTCCCACATCAGTCACTAATCATTAATGTTTATGAAATGTTCCTTACTGTTGGAAGTTTCACTTCATGGGCTGCCATGTGTAATTTGACATCAAGAGAAATGAAAACACTGCAGGTGGCATCTCACCAGTGGTGAGTGGTGATACCAACTTTCTTGTCCTGGATTTATACATCTATTTATCGGGCTTGTGCTTTTAAAATAGCATTTTGGTTTGCTTTTATTGACCCTGCATAGTAGACACTGAAGTTCCATGTCTTAGCAGTAAGTGAAATGAGCCTGTCTCCTCAAGCTCAAGTGTATAGCCTGTCCGCCTTCAGCCTCCCTTTGGTGTGGCCTTTCCTTGCTACTCCTACATTCGTTCTCTTTGGAAAAGGAATATTTGCTCTGTGCCATTGTAGGTCTTCAGTGGCTCACAGTTGACAGATAGCTTTGAGTCTCTGAAGAGACTTTGGGACAATGTTGAAACTGTTGAATTACAGTGATTTTTGAATGGTCTGCATTTTACATTATGAGATAGTCATGAGTGTATGAAGGCAAGGAAGAGAATATTAAGGTTTGAATGTGAAACATCCCCTCATAGGCACTAGTTTGAAATCTTGGTTCTCCAGATGGTAGTGCTGTTTTGGGAGACTGTGTGAACTCTAGGAAGAAATGGCTCAGTAGGGCTAGGTCTTGGGGTTTCTAGCCTAGCCCAGCTTCTGTTTGCATTCTGCAGAGATTGGAAGTGTCATACTGTGGTCTGCCAATGGACCCTCACCGTCATGATTGACTGTGTCATCTCACACTGTAAGCCAAAGCAAACCCCTCCTCCCTTGTGTTGCTTCCCACCAGTCCCTTTTCAGATGAGACTAGCTGGCCTAGTCTGTAAAACACAGTCTACCGCTGGTTCAGTCTGTCTTCTGCCTTCCTCTCACCTGAAGCAGATAGACAAGTCTGTGTCTCAAATGATCAATGAGTACTTTGAATGAGAATGGGTTAGGTGCCAAGCCACAAGGCTCTATCCTGGGTAGCATCAGACTGTCAGATATTTCTTTCCAATGCAGGTATCTAATCAGATCCAGACTGGGCTGTTTTCATCTGACTTGCATTTCTCTTTTTGGCTTGCTGTGACAGAATGCAAACCAGTATCAAACATTTGGCTGAGACGTAAATAACAAAGATGTATTCTTTCCTTTCTAGTAGTACAGCTGACGTGTACATGGGCTAGGGTAGGTGGTGACAAAGTAACTGAGTGTTCCTTTGAAAACACAGTCTCAAGGGATACTTTTACAATGCGTTCCTCACATTTTGTAGGGAAATTGGTCTTCAGTTTCTGGATTTTAATTTATTTAATGAAGATGCAGAAGCATGATACTTAAATTTATAGCTGTGAAGAACTCTAGAAACAGATACTGAGACTCATGGCCAAACACTGAGTGAACCATTGAGAGTCTACTGGAAAAGAAGGGGGAAGGATAATTTGGCCCAGAGGTGACAAAATCTCCACAAGAAGGCCATCAGAGCCAATCAACCAGGGCTAGAGGGGCCTACGGCGTCTGAAGCACCAATCAAGGACCTTGGTCTTGTACTTATAAATAGCTGATGGGCATTTTAGGCTTCGTGTGAGCCCAGTAATTAGGGGAGTAGGGCATATCTCTAACATGGACTATGTTGCCTGCTTTTTGATCACTTCCTCCTGATGGGACTGCCCTACCAGACCAAAGGAGAGGAAAATGAACTCAGTCCTCATGTGAATAGATGAGCTGGGGTGTCTGGGTAGGGGGGGGGGCTTCCCTATTCTGGGAAATAGGGGATGAGGGATGAAGAGAGGAGGGTGAGACTGAGAGGAGAGGAGGGAGGGGCCTATGATTGAGATGTAAATTGAATTAATTAATAAAAAAAGAAAAAAGAAATTGGGTATGATGATTTCTTTTCTGCAAAGAAGAAGATGAAGAAGAAGAAAAAGAAGAAAAAGATGAAAGAGGTAATAATGCCCCTTGACACAAAAATCCCTCTTAAAAGAATTAATAATTAGAAAAGTGATAAAGATCATGTTTATGAATTTTGGCAAGCAACTAGGCATTATGTGATAGAATATTAAAAGTTCATTAAAATGAAGTTTTGAAATAATCATGTTTTTCCGAGAATGTTAAATATAGAATGTATGTATATGTCATATAGTAGCAATTTAATTTTGAATGCATAAAAACGTATTTATATATAACAAACACATTCCCAGAAAATTTTCAGAGAATATATTTAAGGACAGTGATGAGTTTTACCTTCAAATAACAGAATTTTTGGTGAGTCTAAATTTATCTGTATTTTCTAAGATAATGGAGATATTTTTAAAGCAAGTAAAGTTAAATATTTAAAGATCATGATACTAAATCATCATGATTTTAACATGATAAAATTTAATTAGAATGGAGGGAAGCTCATTAGTTTAGTTCTTGTTTTCATTTGCTTGGTTTTGTTTTTTCTTTCTAGGCAGGCTTTGGCTCTGTAGCCTAAGCTGGGTTTGAACAACAGCAGTCCTTCTTCAGCCTCCTTAGTGCTAGGACGACAAGTATAAACCCCACAGTTGATACTTTGCTTAGTTCTTACTAACAAGATGAATGTAGACATGAGAACATATGCCTGTGTCCGGGCACCATGAAAGTCAATGTGAAAGTATTGGCCAGCAGTGAGAACCAGACTTCACATATCTAAGTACCTTGAAAGAAAGTAGTCAGTGCTCATTCTCTTTGTGGCGTATGCATATGCAGATAGATTAAATTTGCATTCTGAATATGCCATTCGATTTTAAATTTAACTATGAGATATATAATATATACATGCAAATATATCATGCATATGTATCTAAATCATAACACTAACTTTAATTCTTTATTATGTCTACATTTTCTATGGTATAAGCTATTCTTCCTTTATATATTTCTAAAAGCAAACTGCATTTAATTTCTGAGAGAGGAACATAAAAAGCCTCTGTGGGGTGGGAGGGGCGTATGCCAGCTGATGAGAAGTCAGACGAGCTCTCTAGGGAAATGTGAGCATCTGGACCCGGGAGAGAACATGAGCTGCATGAGAACAGTTAGACCCTGTCCCTGGACTGGCCCCAGAGTCAGAAAGAAAACATACCTCTTCTCTAACCAGGAGAGCCGAGCATTGCAAAGGGACACCCATCATCTTGTGTGGATTCCATGTCACAGAGTTGGCTCTGGAAAACAATCACAATGAGGTGGCACCCGCATCAGGCTCCAACTGCTGAGGTTCTGCCTGGGCCTCAGAGCTCCAGTTCACCGTCCTTTTCTCCTGCTTCAGGAAGACACCCCATCTACAGAAATGTAGCCTTCCACTGTTCACAGAGATGAGATGGTGGACATGCTTCTATGCCCTTTCCCTTCTCTGCACCTCCAATGAATGCATATACTTGTCTGTACAGTAGTCTTGGGGCCCTTATGGTGCCTTGAATCACAACTCAGGGTTTGGTCTTTAGCCACTGTTAACCAGAGGACTGGCCAGATGAAAGGGTCATCCTTGTGCTTCTATTACCACTGCTTCTGACTGTCACAACAGCCCAGAGGAGGGAACATTACTGCATTGGTCATCTGTCCTTTCTTTGATGGCACTTGTCCCATTCACATGTGTCCTTCTAGAGGACCCCCTAGCTATTCCCCTGAGGCCATCTCTCCTCTAACCCGATGCTATCTGTTGTGAGAAATGTGGGCCATGTAACAGAAGTTCTGCTATACTCTTCTTCCTTTCTTTCCTCTTTTCCTTTCTTTTCTCTTTTTAAAGCAGACTCTTACTACAAGGCTTACAATAATTTAAAGTTGTTACCATCGTGTCTCAGCCTCCTGAGTACAGGGGTTAAGGGTATGGCTGCCCATACCTACCTTACAGCAGAGTTTCCAATACATTTCATCCCCATTCATATAAAACTCCATGTTCCTTCAGTAACTGTGGCACCAAGAGGCACAGCTCAGGGATTTATACCACATTATGACCGTAGTTCATATTTCTTTAACAATAATTACTATTAGCTCAATCTGGATAGTTTTAGCTGATCCTCACCCTGGCACTAGGATTGTTTTAGTTTTAATGGTTTCTCTTCTTCTTAAATTGTCAGCATCCACTTTTCTCCATAGCTCAAATTCCAAGCTGCAGCACACCACTGGATGGTGCCCCAGGATGACCCTGTTTTCAGCCTGTATCCCTTCCCCTCCTTTAGCAGTTTCCACTCTTGTTCTTTGAATAGTCTACTCTGCTCTTGGGCCTGCTGTGCTATTTCCTCTTCTTGGCTTCACCTTGTTTAATTTTATCTGTCCTTACATTCAGAATCTTAAAGTATTTCTGCAGCTACTCAAGTTCCTTTAAATTCTTGCCTTCGCTCCCACTGCACTACTCCAACCATTTCTGTCCCAATGCCCACAGAAAGCAACTGTTGTCGCCAAGAATTACATATTCGTCAAGCAAACTCAATGCTTGCCAAGATGCTGAAGGTCTTTGGGATGAGGATCACGGTATGACCTTTATATAAAGACACTTACAGGAGGAAGGACATCAGGGGAACCCATAGCAGCTGGGTCCACAGTGCCCAGGCTTGCTGTTCCCCTAACTCTCCTCTGGGGTGTAAGAGCCTTGGGAGGAAATGATGAATGACAGATGTCCACTGTCCAGACAGAGGACACTTATTGTACCGGTAATCTTATTTAAGTCAATGAAAAATCCAGCTCAGGAGTCCATGGCAAATGGATAGCACCCCTGAATACATACTTGTGGCAGACATTCTGTCAATTCCCTGGACAGGATTTCTGCACTTCTACCATTTTCCTGCCCTACCTCTACACAGGGGGCCACAGACATACCCTACCCTCCAACCCAACTGAACTGGGTTTTCTCCAGGGACATCACCAACAGCTCTGCTCCCTAGCGGCAACACCCTTCTTTCATTTCTGCCCCTCACTGGATGATGCCAAGTGCCAGTGCTGGTGGTTGGCGCATGCTCTCTGGAATAGGATCTGAGAAGGACCATTTCTTGCTCCATATTTGCCTTGGCTCTCAAGTAGGACTGAAGGCTACTTATGATGCAGCTGTTGTTTTACCGCAACCTTCAGAGTCCTTAGATCCCCAGGGGAGGGGACTGAGAGCTGGTTTACAGTGTCAGACATGCTCTGGAGTATGTAGGCTCCTAGCAGGCTGTCTTGGCTACACTGGCTCGAGCAAGAAAGAGAGCACCTGAAGGATTTGGTTTGTTTCCCAAAGAGGATGCTGGATAGAGCTTTGCCATTATGCTGTGAGAATGTCACTCATGAATGCTCTGAAACCACAGAGGGGCAAGAATGAACCGTGGATTTCCTCTCCCTTGATAGTGAGTCCTAAACTTTAGTCTGTGATACTTAGAGAGAAGCTATTTCTCCAACTGAGGTACATTTCCTTCCTAAAATTAAGCCCACATACACTGTGTTCCAGCAATTTCCAACAGTTCCGTGATCTTATTCACTAAAGAGTATACATCATGCTAAGAAATTGTAGGATGGTTACCCTCTGCTGCATGTGCTCAGAGCAGGAGATGGCAGGGCCCTTATTTCTGATTTTTCTATCCATGGTTATTACATTTGGTAAGTTTAGTTATAACCTGGTTTCGAGAATTGTGGCAACCAGAACATAGAGGACTCTGTGTTCTGAGATGAACACTCTGAGCTTTTCTCTCAAATAGACTTCAGTACAAAAGCATGTGGTGTTTATTTTTCTGAGGTTTCAGGTAGGTAATTTAGTGAACTTTCAAGTGGTGGCAGTAGTGGGGTGCTCCATGGCTCTCAGCGCTTGGAGCATGAGGAGGCGTTGAAAGTGCTATAAAAGATGCTTATTCTTTGTATCAATCAGAAAGTCACAGAATAGAAGGTGTTGTGCAGTGGCCACCTCTGAAAGCACAGAGTTCAATTCTGGGCATGTATTTGTGGTACTAGGGTTCTCGCCCTCATCGCCCCTTACCCACAGGCCTTGGAGCAGAACAAGGATACTGCTGACTCCACTCAGCTGTGCCTCAGCCAGGCCTTCTGGCAGCAGACTCAGGGACAGTCACCCCATGACATGGGGCTTGGCCACTCTGTCCTGACTCTTCCCCAGCCTCATTTCTGCTAATTCAACAGGACCCTCTTGGCTCTATTCCCAACCTCCTCCTCCCTTACTCCCTCCCTCATGGGTTCTGTGTGTATGAGCAGACCTGGTATCACATAGTTCCTCTCTGGTCTGGTCTCTCTGCATGCTGACAGATGCTCCCAAGCTCCCGAAGCCTCTTCCCTGGTCCTGACATAGAACTTGTGCCAAGATGACTAGGGGCAGAGCCAGAGTGAATCTTTTTCTGGGTGGCAGCTGGCTGCTTGGCAGGGCATGGTAGGCAGTTGGCAGCCTCTGATGAAGTAAGGCTTTCTCTGTGGTCTGGAGTGTCAGAACTCACAACTGTAGCTGACCTGGTTGACTCGCTGTGATGGGAAAACTGGTCTCCTTTGCATGTGTGCAGAACCACAGCCTGAGGCCATACTTTGCCTTCTGCATTCCCCCCCCCCCGACCTCAATATGTTTTATGCAAATCAAAAATTACTTCCTTTGTGCTTTGCAGCCTGTCTCAATGGGCTGCTGCACCAGCCCCAAATAAAAGCTACTTACTGCATCAATCAGGGAGCGAGGTCAGAAAAGGGTTACTGTGGAACGAAGCCAGGAGGATGAAAACACCGGCATGTCTTACTTCGACTCAGCTGGCTATATCTAATCCCAAACGTAACTTTCAGCACTACAAATGACAGTATGTTTACCTGCTTTGAGAAAACTATTTATTGGTTTCTTTATTCTGAGTGGTATTCTATGGTAACATGGAAGCTATAGATCTTTTCTCTGGAGAAATGTGGACAGCCTGCAGGTTTTAAAATCATGGTGGTTGATTCAAAGATGCCAGGAATGAAGTCTAACGATAAACCCCCATTTTTAAAAGACATTTTCTGTGGGTCACTTCATATGGGACTTGATTTTTTTGTTTGTTTGTTTGTTTTTGTGTCTACACATAGGCAAGGCTCACAAGGGAGAGTGGGCTGGCCAGCATCCTGAGACTTCCTAGGAAGCCAAGTGCCATTTTCTGCTCTGTGGTTTTTAACACTCTACAACATGGACTAAGAAATGCATACCTCTCCACACCGCTCAGCTTCCACTTGTGTTTCCGGGACATCAGTAGCCCTCCACCCCACGCTGCCTGAAAAAGCAAAACAGACAAGGAAGAATGCAGTACCTGCCCATGGTCTGGACTTCTAGTTACTGTCTCCCATATTAGTGGGATGCCATAGTATGAAAATGCCTGCGCAGTTCCATACTGATTAAGAGAGTGGATCATTCTCTCCTAATGTGAGGACTTTAAACTTCAAGGTGGAAGTCGCAGACTCTACTGTACATTTATATATTATATGTTTATAATTAAGGAGCCAAATCAGAAACACATTTCCCCAGTCAGCACGAGCTGGAGAAAGACCACCATCAGCCCTTCCTGTGGGTTTTAAGTCATTTCTTTGGAAGCCCCAATGCTCTCAGAATGGGAATGCCTATGGTTGCTGTGGTTGGAGCAGATAAGATGGGCAGGGGAACCATTAAACAGGGTCCATGTTGAACGTCAGGATGTCCTGCATCAGCGGCCCTTGCAGTTTTAACTTAGAGCGGCATAAGGAGTTTGTGTCTGAATGTGTAACAACGTATTGTTCCCTACATGGAGAAAACACTACAAGATTAGCTCAACTAAACATTGTGCTTAATTGGTGATGGTTAGTGACCCCTTGTTTATCACTGTGGATGGTTAGTAAGTACATTGCACATGGCAACTAATCTTCAAGCCACACCAAGCAACACACTCAATTTAAATCTCTTCAGTTCAGTTTTATTAAAATATTTTCATTAGAAAATGGTGGTGCACCTCCTTAAATAGTTTGGTGCCATTGTGCCTTATGTTAAAACATCTCAAATATAGTTAGTTCACCAAACTATTGGGAATTTGGTAATCCACATTTTCTAGAAAGTTGCCAAACCTGCTTTGGCAACTTGCCAACCCTTGCCAAACCACTGAATATATGATTAGCTAACTTGAACTTGGGTTTTGTAATTTTTGTTACAAATGTTAATCCAGATTATACCTATAATGGAGATCTGCATATGTGTGATTGTGTGTGTGTGTGTGTGTGTGTGTTTTATTCAGGGACAGTATGGAGCGATGAATTGAGAACTGAGTGTTCAGCTCAAATACTGATCATATCAATAACATTTTCATGCAAGGAACTTTAATGCATAACCAGTTTCAGGCTGTTTCTAGCTAATGTTACACATCATGTAAGTTCTGTGCCTCTGAAATCTTTAAAAGCTGAGATTCCACCCTTCTGAATGTAAGGGGGGAGAGAGAGAGAAGAATGCAAATCGTATTCCATGAGTTTCATCTAAAAATGTGCAAAGGTATGGAGTGGGTCACCGCTAAGGGGTACTTACATCGACATGCATCCAAATCTTATACTTTTTGCAAATGTCAGCAACAGCCAAGAGGGGATCAAAGGCCCCATATACCGTCGTTCCAGCTGTGGCACTCACGAGGAAAGGAACAAATCCCTGCAAAAACAAGAAAGCTCCAATTGTGTAAATAGGGCCCATGGGCTTATTTGTTCACTTTTGGAGACAAGATCTTGCTATGTAGCCCAGTCTCACTTGGAACTCAGGATGTAGACTGGTTTCAGTATGTGACAATCTTCTCGGCTCAGCCTCCCAAGTGCTGGAACTACAGGCATGGACCCTACACTCAGACTGAAGGCTTCTTTTAGTGAGCTGAGCTGCGCTCTCACTAAATAGCGGAAACTCTCCCTGCCACATGCATTGTTTCATTCATCAGAAGAGTTGTCAACCCTCCAGACTGGTCAAATCAACGACTCCTCCAAGATCCTGAAGTGTCCACTCGGCTGCATCTGATAGCCTCGCTGTGACAGCAGCAGTTAGCAGCACTCCAGGTAGACTGACAGTTCCTTCTCATTTTCTTTGCTCATTTTCTAGTCTTTCTTCTTCACAGCCAGGCTCCTTAGCTTAACTCCTCCCTTAGCATGGGCAGTGGGAAGGGTAGAGAAAAAGAGGGACTCTGCCAGCCCTTGCTTCTAAATGGAATAGCTCGGGTGACTTATTTGGCACCTTAGAGTGAAGGGCCTAACCATTCTCCAAGCCATAGCAGCATGAAAATTGACTTAAATAATAGGATATGGTTAAAAGAGGGTGGAAGAAAGTCACAGATACGGCCAGCATTATCACTCTAGGCTGTCCCGTCTGTCCTGTTGGTATAGACGCTGATGTTTTAGGATTTGGCTTTAGGTGGCAGCAAAGCTTTAATCTCATGGTTTGTTTTACCAGCTACCTTTGTACTACAAGAAAGCTGAAGGAGAAAACAAAAACAAAAACAAAAACAAAAAAAATATGTATGAAAATAAAAGACTCTACTAAGCACACAGTAGCTACATCCATTACTAAACCAGGCATTGTGCCTTTTATTTACAAATAAATAAATAAATAAATAAATAAATAGAGAATTTTAAAAGCAACCTCTGTGTCATGAACCATCCAAAGATATATCACTTGATGGCTACTGTTACTTTATTTTTATTTTTGAGACATGATCTCAAATCTTCCAAAATGGCCTCAAACACTGTATGTAGCTAAGGGTGACATTGAGCTTCTGATTTTTCTGCCTTGGTCACATTTCATTTATGGATGCTTGGGATCAAAGCCAGGGCCTTCTGCAAGCTAAGGAAGCTCGTTACCAACTGAGTTATAGCCCCAGCCTGGTACTGTTATTTCTAAAAGACTTACAAATTTGTGCCTTCAGAATCAGATTATGATTTAATATGGTCCTCTCAAATCTCCGTGAGACAGTCACTCACATGCTGCTAGTTCTTAGCTGCAAGAAGGGTTGTTCATATGTGCTTGCCTAGTGCCAGCTTAGCATGTAGGGAGGCTTTGGAAACTCATCTCTGTACTAGCTTGTCTACTCAGCAATTTAAACTTGTGTAAAATGCATACACACACACACACACACACACACACACACACACACCATATACACATACACATGAGTGAGTGAGTGTGTGTGTGTGTGTGTAAACTCGGAGACCAACATGATGATTGCATGAAAAATTCATATTTTTTGTTAAAGCTTGGAGATTGGGGTTTGGATCCTTTTTTAAAAAATAAAACCTAAGTAACTTTTTTTTGTTATAAATTAAAATACATATTACTAAGGGTCAAAGATCACCATTAAAACTTACTTTTTGTTTGACTTCAAGGATTCTTCTTTCAAGATCGGATGGGATCATTTTCCCTCTGTAAGAAAAAAGGAATATATGTCAATTTGCTTGAAATAGTTTGCTGTGCTGTCTTTATAGTGTAAGGAGCATCAAGACAGTAGACTCCAACTCACAGCATTAATTAGTGCTTAGTTAAGACAGCTTCTTGCATGTCTTCAGGGGCAGAAACAAATGCACTTGTCTCCTTACATGACAGGTGACTATTTCTTCTTATGTTTGGGAGACACTTGACCACCCCATGTTCCTGGTAAAATGGCCAAACTGTCCCTCTTTTTTGCCCACAGACTGCTAAAACTCATCCATTGGATTTATTTGAAACAGGGGAACAAGGCAATTTGGTAATGAAAAAGAAATTCAGAAAAAAAATTACTCCAAATCATCCACTGGGTGGATGGATGTGCAGATTTTAAGAAGAGAGAATTCATTGTGAGACATTTGGATGAAAATATGGGGTCCCCAAACCACCTCTATACCCACAAAGTCTGAATGCATAAAGCCCACGGACTTAAATTTCAAACACTCAGGTAGAAAAGCACACAAGGAGAGAATGTCAATAGATCTCCTCTTTCCTCACTATGATCATCAGTTAGACAGAAAGGCATGAGAAGAGGTGTCCTGAACTCTGACACCACACCTGTCCTAAACACGTAGTGATTGTGGGCTGCTTCATCCTAACTTCTGGTGTCTTTCCATAAATATATGACTTTAATACAGATTAATGCTCTAAATTTCTTTAGTCTTTAGAATAATCTGAAAATTCTATAGAGAGTATATCAGTTATATTTTTCTAACAGCTTTATTACAGATTAAAAAAAAAAGAAGCATGGCAAAATAGTTGGACTATACAGCAGACATTAAAGCTCAAAACTTTGAGAACTGCTGGCTGAGGTGGTCTTCCCAGAGCAAAATGAGTCATATGCAATTACACAGGCAACAATAATGGATTGGGGTGCTAGGACCTGGGTTGTCAGGTTGGAATTTAGCAAAAGCCATTACAGGCACATTGCTGTGCAGAGCAAGTCCACAAGGCCAGAGCATCCCATCTTCAATACTCCCATGCGACAGGGAACTGGGGCTGCAAATGAGCGCCCACAAGCGTCTTACACCCTATATTTCCCCATCTTTCGGGGATTCCCAGGAATATCCTATAAGATTCAAGCTTTCTTAGATCAGCCTTCTGAAACATTTTATTGTATTCATGGCCCCTTTGCCTGAGAAATTTTTGTACAAATCTGGATGCATAGATATAGAACAGGTGCATAGGTAAGCATTTACTAAAAAAAAATTGTTGTTTTATTTGCATGTGTGTATGCATTTGTTTACATGCTTATGCGCACACAGGAGCTCATGTTTACAGGTACACATGCTTGTGTGGATGCCTGTCTGAGGAGGCAGGTTCTCAGGTCCAGCCAGTTTCTCTTGAGGTAGGGTCTTTCACTGGTCTGGAGCTCACCAAGTAGCCTAGGCTGACTGGTTAGCACAGGCCAGGCAATTTGCCTGTCTCAGTCTCACAATCATGCCTAGCTTTTTAAAACATGGGTTCTGGGGATTGAACTCATGACTTTGTGTTTAAAAGGCAAGTACTGTAGACTGAATCAGTTATCTTGCCCAGAAAATTACATTAGTTTTCGGCATGCATATAATTTTACCATTTTTTAAAGAAGAACACAAACATGCCTACCATTGAGATGCAGGTACATGTTTAATATAACTCAAAGAATTAAGTCTTGGCTGAATACTGTATGCTCCAGATGTAGATCATCTTCAGGGTTTTCCAGACTAGATATGTTTACAATGACAATTTAAAATTAAACTTTCTAAGAAGGGGGAGTTAGTATGACCTGGAGAGGACAGGAGCTTCACAAGGACCTGATATATCTGGGCACAGGGCTCTTTTATGAGACTGTATCTCCAACTAAGGACCATGTATGGATATAACCTAGAACCCCTGCTCGGATGTAGCCCATGGTAGCTCAGTATCCAAGTAGGTACTCTAGTAAGGGGAACAGGGACTATTTCTAACATGAACTCAATGGCTGGCACTTTGACACCCCTCCTCCCCGAGGGAGGAGCAGCATTTCTAGGCCACAGAGGTGGACATTGCAGCCAGTCCTGAAGAAACCTGATAAGCTAGGGTCAGATGGAAGGGGAGCAGGTCCTCCCCTATCAGTGGACTTGGAAAGGAGCAGGGAGGAGATGAGGAAAGGTGGGGTTGGGGAGTGGGCTACAGCTGAGACACAAAGTTAATAAACTGTAGCTAATATTTAAATATAAAATTAAAAAAATTAACCTTTCTAATATATAATCCAGTGATAACCTAATTTGATATTTATATGGTGAACTATGACAAAAGAAAACTGCTGAAAATCTGGTTTTTTTTAGTTGGACCACTGAGTTTCTAGTAGCAGAAGGTTTTGTAGGCACAGTAAAAGTACTGCAGTTCATAGCGTACAATAGCCTTGAGTCCTAGCCAGGTTGTTGTGGGTGATGGTGTCAGTGCTGTGTAGCATGAAAGCATGAACTGAACTAAGCCTGCTTGTTTTGTTGTTCAGAACCAAGTCTGCAGCAAAGTCGCTGAATACAAATGTGAGTGGCTGCCAGAATCATTTTGAGATCACTACACCTTGATTTTGAATTAACTTTTGCTATTTGCACAGTAATAAACCTTTTACTGTTGCCAGAGTCTTCATGGCCACCACAATTAAGTGACCATAATTTGGGTTGTGACACGCCATTGATGAAACTGTGTCCTGGATCACAAAATGTTCCATCTTGCTTTCAACAAACTGTTTAAATTTTAGAACAGTGTATTTCTCTTTCAGAAAGTTGTAAGCAAGTTAAACTTGCCATATTATTTTTGTAGGTAATTTTGTAGGAACTTCAAAGGAAACTCTTAGAAACTGGTTGTATTTCTTAAATTTCTCTACTTTCCACTAGCTTGGAGAGTCTAAGGGTATTGATAATCTCCATTTGCTCATTAGATTACATCAGGGTATTTTGTCACATATGAAACAGTCAGCTGTCACTGAGAAGTTGGAGTACATTAGAGCTGGGGATGGCCTCAAGGCCTGGCTCTAGTTCACCTCATTTAACAAATGAGGAGGCTGAGAAGTGAAATGACTGCCAGACTCAAGGGGCTGCCAAAAGGTCATGAATTATAACCAAAAATAAACATAAAGCTTCCAGAACAAACTTAAAGGGCCCATGTTCTTAGTAAGACTGTTTGGAAAGGTTAGATCCTTCTTTGTTAATTGTCTGAGAATTTTATGCACACATTTATTGTGTTTTGATCAAATTTCACCTTCCATCATTTCTCCTCCAATTCTTCCCCATCTGCATCATCACTACTTTCCCCTCCCACATGCATATGCTCTTCTATTTTTTCTAACCACTAAGCCTGCTTTGTGTTTGTCGTGTGTGAATGTGTGTGGGACCATCTCCTGGGGCGTGGATAGGCTTCTGGTGGCCACATCCCTGAAGGAAACTGAGGAACGGTTATATTCTTTGATGAAAACATTCTGCTTTCAGGAATCGATCATCTAAATCTGCCTGGGAAACAGGAGTGAATGCAGAATTTACTTTCTATTTCATTTCCAGGTTGGAATTCAAGAATATTAACATCTGAGCAGACAGACAGTATGGGGCTGTGGACACAAGACTTATCATTGTTTTTTATTAATTTTATTTTGTTTTGAAAACTTCATCTGTGAGCACTGTATCTATGGCACATCCACACTTCCTCCCTTCTCTAACTCCTCCCATGTTGTTTCCTCTGCTCCCAATTCAAGATCTTTTCTTCCCACCCGGCACACATGTTATACAGCCTGAGGACCCATTCAGTGTTTCTCAGATGCACATGTATCCCCCTAGTCAAGGAAGTTTCCTTTTGCAGCATATGGACTACTGCTGAGATCTGCAACTGGACAAAGCGCAGAGCGACTGTGGGATGCCCAACTCCAGGTGACAGACTTGTAATGCCACCCTTACACCCAAGGCTCCGGGAAATCGCAGAAGAGGAGGCCGAGCAATCACAAGAGCTGGAGACTCATGATGCCTTTGATAGGCAGTGTCCTCCAGACAGGACAGGGAATATGTACCCACAAAATCGCAACAATGTGGTTGCCTGAACAACACTGGTTGCTGAACAACACCGAAACAACCTTTGCATTTTTTGACGTCAGAATTCACTGAATTACTTTTGGACACCAATGCCTAATACTTAGCATGCCTCAAATACTGTTTTAAAATGTAAATTTCTTGGCTTCAGTCTTAGGGATTTTGATTCAGTAGGTCGGTATAGAGTTGAAGAATTAAGTTATTGAGCTGATATTTATAAGCACTTACAATGTGCAGATATTATTTTATGATCTGGTGTATAAGGTGACAGAATAGTTTATGCTCCAGGCCTTCTCCATGCTAACATGCAGGAGAAATGGACAAATAGATAGGAAGCTGCATTTTGAACATGCATGCAGATGATTATGATGCAGGGAGACGCAGGTTCAAATGTAGAGAAATAATGCTCTAGCAACGTATTCTCGGCCTGGGAAGCACTGTAATAAAGCAACAAGCCAGATAAAGACTGTCCATATTATCCATGGTCCAGAGCCCTGTGGCTATCAGGCAGCAAGCAGAAGTGGCTCCAGATGTAGCGCACACCCCCTCTGCCTGCTCATATGCCATGGGGCAGAGAACGTTGGGTGGCCACCAGCAGGCTTTCCTGAGGACTTGGAGCTACCTGGGTGGTTTCTAGCCTTTCCAGATAAGTGCCTCATAGTACATAAGAGGTTCTTTATGGCGGCTTTCTATTCTCTATGCCTGGCCTACTGGGATCTCTACAACACAAATGCCTTTCACATTTACACATCCAATAACCTCACAATAACCGGCAGTGCCAGCCATTAATATGGTAGAAGGAACTGACAGCTGAGTGAGGGCTGAGGAACCAAGCTGAGGGTTTTGTATGACTTCATATTGAAGGTTTTGGTAAAGTATAGCTTTTAAAAAGTCATACTATACTGTCAGATACAAAGTTGCCTGAGTAAAATTCCAGAAAGATGCTAGTCAGTAGGAAAGTCTTTGTGGTGTGATACCATGAATTGTGGTCTGTGGTGCATCCCTGCATGGCCATGGACCCAAAGGCAGTAACTGCCTTCCTACATGGAGCTCGTGAATGGCAAGGGTGGACCTGTACTAAATGGAGTGGGAAGCATAAACACTATAAAATGCAAAACACAAAACACTGTTTAACATACAACATCATGTACTAAACCATTATTCTAAATAACATGAAGTCAGAATAAAATGACAATGGCTTTTGTAGAACACTAAAAATTAATGATGTAGCTGGGTGTAGTGACACACTCCTTTAACACTCAGAAGGCAGAAGCAGGAGGCTCTCTGTGAGTTCAAAGCCAGCCAGTCCACATAGTGAGTTTCGATACAGCCTGAGCTGCATAGTGAGACCCTGTGTAAACCCCCTTTTCAATTCATGCTGTGAGGCCCACTCTGTGAGATGGAACCTACCTGATACTGCCAGGTAGGCAAGAACTTAAAATAGATAGGGCATGGACCTAGGACAAAACCTACTATTATTATTCTGATAATGGGGCATAGCAATAAAATTACTTTTACTGTCACACTACTGTACCCATAGAGCACAGCCTTGCTCAGCTCTCATCAGAGAGACTTTCTACAGTAGATAGGAATTAACACAGAGACCCACAACTGGGCAATGCTCAGAGAGTGAGAAACACTAAATACTCAGTCCTAAATGCCATATATTCATCAAACCCATCCCCTCAAGTGTCAAGGATCTGCTTAGAAGGGGAAGCAAAAAAATCTGTTAGGAGCCAGAGGTGATGGAACACTCCAAGAAAACAGCACCTCATATACACAACCACACTGATGTTCACACTGACTCACAGATACTGTGACAGTGTACGCAAGACCCACATAGATTCAGAAAGACTCATAGAAAAAAAAGACTCAACCCTGAGAGCGAAAAGTGGACAAAGGGCCCTACCCTAACCAAGAAGCTATTTGCAGTTGAAATCTGCTGGGAAAGGGAAACTGTTTTCTCTGAGGGAGTGTCACTGGGTATATCAACCATGCCCCAGGGCAGGCCCCATGCTCAGGAGTAGTTGACTAAGACAAAATGAACTCCATGGTTCATGGTTTTGTTGGGGGCTTTGTTTTGGTATTCTTTTGTCTTATTGGATTTTTGTTATTTATTTGTTTGCTTGCTTTAATTTTTGTTTGTTTTGGAGAGACAGAGAGAACATGAAATGTGGTGGGTAGGGAGGATCTGGGAGGAGTTGGAGAAGAGGAAAGAACATTATCAAATATATTGTATAATTTTTTTTAAAAAAGAAAATAGGCTGGGCAGTGGTGGGCACATCTTTAATTCCAGCACTCAGGAGGCAGAGGCAGGGGGATCTCTGAGTTGGAAGCCAGCCTGGTCTACAGAACAAGTTCCAGGACAGCCAGGGGTATACAGAGAAACCCTGTCTCAAAAAAAAAAATCTAAAACAAACAAATAACAAATGAGTAAATAAAAAGTAAGGGATAAAAATGGAACAAAGATTGAGGGAATGTCCATCCAATAATTGGCCCAACTTGAGACCGACCCCCCAGTAGAGAGCCAGCCCCTCACATTATTAATGATGCTCTGCTATGCTTGCAGACAGGAGCCTAACTTCACTGTCATCTGGGAAGCTCCAGCCAGCAGAGGATCAGGACAGATGCTGGGACTTGCAGTCAAGCATGGGCAGAGCTGGGGGTGGGGGTGGTCCTGTGGAAGTGTTAGGGGAAATATGGAAGGACCAGGAGAGGAAAGGAACCTCACAAGAAGACCAATAGACAATAACCCAGATCCATGGGGGCTTACAGAGACTGAAACATCTAGGGAGCATGCATGGTCTGGACCTAGACCACTTGCTCACATGTGGCTGAAGGGTGGCTTGGTCTTCATGTGGGGCACCTGCGTATCTGTCTGTCTCTGGGTGTGTGTGTGTGTGTGTGTGTGTGTGTGTAGGTCATTTCTCACACAGACCCTATTATCTGCTTTTGGATCACTTCCCCTTGGCAGTGCTGCCTGGCCTGGCCTCAGGGAATGAAGATATGCTCAGTTTGGGTGCAACTTGATGTGTTGGGGAAGGTTGATAAGGGGAAAGGGGAGTTCTCTGTTTGGGGGGGAGGGAAAGGAGGGGAAGGGGTGGGACTGGAAAGAAAAGAGGGAGGGTCACCCTTGGGATGTAAGTAAATAAACTAAAATAAAAAAGAAAAATAAACAAACAAGAGAAAAAATGGTGACTCCAGCTTCAGTGAGAGACCCTGTCTCAGGAAACGAAGCAGAAAGCAACAGAGGGCATCCAGTGTCCTTCCCTGACCTCTGCACAGACAGACACAGAGACAGAGAAACAGGCACACCACACACACACACACACACACACACACACACACACACACACACACACGGGGACTGGGGGAGCAAGAAAAGAAAGAAAAAAAAACCAAGATGTACAGAAAAATTGAAAAAAAAATCTAATTACAAAAAACAAACAAACAAAAAAAAAACAAACAAAACCCCCAAAAGCCAAAGATAGAAAAACAAGCATGAAGAAAGCTGCTCCAAGCAGCAACCACTGGGTTTTTGGGGTAAGTCTTGACAAGTCTACCATGAGTAATAATGGGTTAAAATTCATAGAGAAAAGAATGGAACTCATTTTCTGAAACTTGCTGGCTTTGTTAAATATGGAAACAGTTTACAAATAATATTACAAGATCTCCAAGAAATTTGGAGCTCTTTGACAACAAAGAAATTATAGATTCAGCAGAACCAAGCAACATTTTCACAAGTGTGTACAGGTGGAATTTGTCACAGGTGTGTACAGGTAAAATTTGTCACAGGTGTGTACATGTGGAATTTCTCGAATGTATATAAAGTGGGAGCTATTAGAAAATCTCAGCAATAGACAAAATGAGCAAATCCCAGTTATGCCCCAACTGATGTAAGAAGGTCATTTCTTTTTCCTTTGGGAAGGGGACTTTCCTATGTTGGCCTCCAGCTACTCCTGCCTTTGTTTTCCAAGTTCTGGTATTACAGGCATGTGCCAGCACATCTAGCTATGAAAGGCATTTCAACACTCAGCAACATCTATTCTAGAGAAGGAGGAAGGGGGAGGAAGAGAAGGAGGGAGAGAAGGAGAGAAGAAAAAAAGAAATTCCTGGTAATTTAAGAAAACCAGGTCACTTCTGTGACACAATTAAAATCATCTATCTCAAAGTAAGTGTCAGTATTATACCAAAGGTAGTACCCTAGATACTCGTCCATTAAAGTTAAGAACAATGACACTCTTTAAATGAACTTATTGGCACAGGAGACAACTTCCTGAACAGAACACCAACAGCACAGGCTCTAAGATCAATAATCAATAAATGGGACCTCATGAAACTGAAAAGCTTCCATAAAGCAAAGGACACTGTCATCAGAACAAAACGACAGCCTACAGACTGTCTGACAGAGGGCTATATCTGACAGAGGGCTAATATCCAGAATATATAAAGAACTTAAGAAGTTAAACAGCAACAAATCAAGTAATCCAATTAAAAAATGGGATACAGAACTAAACAGAGAATTCTCAATAGAGGAATATTGAATGGCAGAGAAACACTTAAAGAACTCAACATTCTTAGTCATCAGGAAAATGCAAATCAAAACAACCCTGAGATGTCACCTTAGACCCATCAGAATGGCTAAGATCAAAAACTCAAGTGACAACACATGCTGGAGAGGATGTGGAGAAAGGGGAACCCTCCTCCACTGCTGGTGGGAATGTAAACTTGTACAACCACTTTGGAAATCAATCTGGTGCTTTCTCAAACAATTAGGAATAGTGCTACCTCAAGATCCAGCTATATCACCCCTAAGCATATATCCAAACGATTCTCAAGTATACAACAAGAACATTTGCTCAACAATGTTTGTAGCAGCTCTATTTGTAATAGCCAGAAATTGGAAACAACCCAGATGCCCCTCAGTCGAGGAATGGATACAGAAATTGTGGTACATTTACACAATGGAAAACTACTCAGCAATTAAAAACAAGAAAATTATGAAATTTGCAGGTAAATGGTGGGATCTGGAAAAGATCATCCTGAGTGAGCTGTCCCAGAAGCAGAAAGACACACAGGGTATATACTCACTCACAAGTGGATACTAGACACATAATATAGGATAAGCATACCAAAATCTGTACACCTAAAGAAGCTAATCAAGATGGCGTACTCTGGGTAAGATGCTCAATCCTCATTCAGAAAGGCAAAGGGATGGACATCAGAAGAGGAAGAAAACAGAACAGGACAGGAGCCTACCACAGAGGGCGTCTGAAAGACTCTACCCTGCAGGATATCAAAGAGAGGCTGAAACTAATAGCTAAACTTTGGGCAGAGTGCAGGGAATCTTATGAAAGAAGGGGGAAATAGAAAGATCTGGAGGGGACAGGAGCTCCACAAGGAGAACAACAGAACCAAAAAATCTGGATACAGGGGTCTTTTCTGAGACTGATACTTTAACCAAGGACCATTCATGGATATAACCTAGAATCCCTGGACATATGTAGCCCATGGCAGCTCAATGTCCAAGTGGGTTCCCTAGTAATGGGAACAGGGTCTGTTTCTGACATGAACTCAGTGGCCTGCTCTTTGATCACCTCTCCCTCAGGGAGGTCCAGCCTTACCAGGCCACAGAGGAAGACAATGCAGCCAGTCATGATGAGACCTGATAGACTAAGATCAGAAGGAAGGGGAGGAGAACCTCCCCTTATCAGTGGACTGGGGGAGGGGCATAGGTGGAGAAGAGGGAGGGAGAGTGAGATTGGGAGGGGAAGAGGGAGGGTGCTACAGGTGGGATACAAAAATGAATAAACTATAATTAATAAAAATAAAATATATCTTAAATATTTTTTCTGCAAACATTCTTCTTTAGGTAATGGAAAGTCCAAGCTTTGACAAGTAAAGAGATTGAATCAGTAATAAAAAATTTTACCATCAAAACTTACCTCATAATCTACTGGCTTTACTAGTAAATTTCATTAAACATTTAAATAGAGATTACCAAGAATGTCTACTGTCTTCTGTATAAGGGGGAAATTATTATTCCAAACCCTTTCTTCAAGGCCAGAATTACCTTGATATGAAAGTAAGGAAAAGACACCATAAGAGATGAAGCCCAAAGAATAATAACAGATGAAAGAACCTTAAAGGGAACCGAGAAGCTCAACACTGCAATATTTCAAAAGGATCCAACACCACAGCCAAACTTGATTTATCTTGTGATACCTGGTGTGCCAACATACACAAATAAAAAAAAGCATAATACATCAAATCAACAGAATGAAAGACAAAAACATGAACATCTTCATAGCTGCAGGAACAGCATTTGACAGGAGTCAACAACTCTTCATGATAAAAACTCCTGATGAATTAGGTGTAGAAAAAACGTATGCAAATACACTTGAGGCAATATATGAAAGCCCACAGTTAGCACACTGTACTCCGTGCTGAAAAGTTGGGAGGGAAGACCAGAAACAAGATAAGGATGACATGTCTTGTCACTTCTGGAAAACATAGCACTGTAAGTCCTAACCAGGGATACCAGGCAAGAAAAGAAAGGAAAACCCAGCCACATGTGACAGAAAGGAAAGGTTTCTTCTGTCAGATGACATGATCAAATGTATAGGACACTAAAGACTCGACCAAAAAATTGTTTAGAAGTAATAATGAATACAGTGAGATTGCTTGACACCAAAATCCACAGGGGAAAAAATCAGTTGTATCCTATATGCCAGCAAGAAAACAACACATTTCAACTCAAAAGAACAAAATACTCAGGAATAAATTTAACCAAGGAGCTAATGGATTCTCATACCCCAAACTGAAAAATGAATCAACAAATGTGGTACTCACGGGTACAATGGGATGTCATTTACCCCTGAAAAGGTAGATATTCCACGATAGAAACAGACAAACCTTGGGGGTATTATGCTAAAACTTCTTGCCAAAAGTCACTGTGTGAACATACTTTTCTGAGTGGGGACCAAGAGTGATAAAATACTCTGCCAAATTCTTAGAGAATATATAATAAAAATAAATGGTGCTTGGCTGGCAAGGAGAGGGTGATGAGCTGTTGTCTGATGGGCATACTGTCATTGCGATGGTTTTAAGGTGTGGGCATGGGATGCCCCTGAAATGTGCATGCAATGAAGTTAAGATGCTGTTTTGCATTTGTCTGTACTAATTATGGAGAAGAAAATAGTCTTCTTAATTGGTGAAATGGAGCAGTTCTCTGAGTCCAGACTCTTCGCTTACCAGCCAGATGACCTTGGACATAGCATCTGTAGGTATGTTATAAGCTGAATGAGAAAGGACACCTCACCATATTGTTTTAAGTTGTTGCCAGTGTGGCCACATATCATAATAGACTGTGTCAGTAAGGGATCCCGTGAGGCAAATATACCACTTTGTGTTCTAATGAAATGACTTCATTAGATCAATATGTGCAGCAGGCGGGCTGTGCCTACGTGTAATAAGCAATGGGTCTGGGTTGTTACTGTTCTGTCACTTCCTCATATAGGGCAACCTAAGTCCCTTGAGTCTCTGTGTAGAAACTCAAAGGAAATTGGATGCTTTGGCTTCCCGCTCTGCTCTGTAATAATTGGTTGGTTCAGTGTCTCTTGTATAGTCTGTTCTGTTTTTGTGCTCTCAGGTGCTCCCCGGGGGCCTGAAGGAAGTCATTAACAGCTTCAGTTTAATGACCCCAGATTATTTACACTTTCAGTTGTTTTAGTAAATTGTAGGACAAAAATGTGGTACTTTAACAAGCACAGGGAGGTGTAATATCAAAAGCTGGGGGAGTGTTTTTAAAACAGCAAAAACTGTGTACAGAACACTAGGAGTTAATTTGCTTCTAAGGACATTAGTCAGAATAGCTTAATAGAATTCTTGTTGTCTGAGCTGGGTGCAGCCACTAAGTCCTGCTACCACCGTGGCAACTAGGTATCATGTGTCTCTTGTGTCTCTGTCAGAGTTATCTTCTGTACAGTTGCAGCAAATTACTAGCAATTGAGATAATAGGAAGGGAAGTCTGAAGGGAAAAGAAAAAGAAATGGAGAAATGGAAGAGAGTGGAGAGAGTGAGTGGGAGACGGTAAAGGAGAGAATTAGTTTCTGAAACTACCCATGAGTCCATGTGGCTGATAGAGCAAGAGGGAAAAAGAGAAGACACAAAAAACACAGAATGAGCCTCCTGTCTATGGAATGCAGGGATTGACAAGAAACGATGGAGTTAGAAAGTGACCATTTGCAACCATCAGAGCAATTCAGGTAAGAATTAGATGTGAATGTTCAACTAACTAGGGGCTGAATGCCGCAGGACACATAGCTACCTCTTCAAATCATGCACTCACTGCAAAGAGGGTGCAGTTATTTTATATTTATAGTTGGCATTGCAATAATGAGTCCAACCTCCTGAGGAGATGCTCAGGAGAAAGTCACGCTTCCCTGGAAGTCTTGCTCCAGACACATCCCTTGAATTGAATCACGACAAAAATCAGACAATCCAAATAAATGATCTAGCTTAGGTATTCTCAAGCATACCTGGAATCCCAGCACTTGGGAACTTGAGGCAGGAAGGCCAGCCTGGGCATCAGAGTAAGAGAGAAAGAAAAGAAATTAAAACAGAAAAGAAAACAAAGCATCTCATGAAAGGCAAAGGACAGCGGAGGGAAGCCTCCAGACTAAAGGAGATGAAGAACTGCGTGCGCACTGTGCCAGTACTGAACTGCCTGACGCGGGAAGCCAGAGTCCAGCATCTATCCTTGGCCCACCCCTCAGCCTGTGTGCCACTCCATGCAGTCTCCATGCAATCTTCCCGACTCTTTGCCGCTCCTGGTTCATGTTACCACCACTGCTGCCAAAGCCTGGCCTCTAATCCACGTGCCGTCCTCATTTAAGATGATCCTACAAACAGCTCTGCTGTTACCTCCCTGTCAAAGACACCGTAGTGGCATTCTGTGATTTCAACTGAAAGTCAGCTTAACATGGCTCCTGAGCTCCTTCCTGACAAGGGCATTGTGACCACATCTTTCTACCCTTAATTGTTATGTGATTCATGTTTGGAATTTGCTCTGTTCCCTGCCTGAAACATTTTCCCTTTCCTTTTTATCTGTTTAATTCTCACCATTCTTCCTCCAGAGGTACAACTAGATATGTATGAACCAATGTCTGACTCCCCTGTAGTCATACTCCCATTCTTCATCAATTGTTGCTTATTCCGTGGCATTTGTGCCATCTGTAAACACAGGCATCATGCCTACCTTTGTACTGTAGCTAAAACAGTCACTCACAGGGTCCATATTGATCATATATGAATTCTGTACCCTTCCAAATTATCATTCATAAAACACACATTTCTTTTGCTTTGAGAAACATTTTTCTTAAGTGACTTATTCTAATTTTAAAATTAGAATATTCACAAATATATTCCCCTAAATATTAATGTACTTTTCTGTCCTTAAGACACATGAACATGCCACTAATTTGGATTCCACTAATTAAAAAACCTGTGCCTCACAGAGGAGGACATTGCAGCCAGTCCTGATGAGACCTGATAAACTAGGGTCAGATAGAAGGGGAGGAGGACCTCCCCTATCAGTGGACTTGGAGAGGGACAGAAAGGAGATGAGGGAGGGAGAGAGGGATTTAGAGGGAGGGAAGGTGGGATTGGGAGTGAATGAGGGAGGGAGCTATAGCTGGGATACAAAGTAAATAAACTGTAATTAATATAAAAATAAAAATTATAAAAAAACCCTGTGCCTATTACTTCCAAGTGAGATTATACCAACTTTGAGAAAAAGAATAGACCCAGTGAGACATGAATAAGGATTCAGTAACCTATCACTGAGAATAGTAACATTCTTACTAGCAAGGAAAGAAAACTCTTAAATTTGGGCTTATGAGTTACTTTACACCTTATTCTTTTGGTTATAATTCAATTTTACACAGAAAAATAATTGTCAGTTATGGTATTCTCTATTAAGACCACAAGTGATGAACTGCCTGTTTATATTGCCCTATCTTACTCTACTTTTATTTGAGTCTATATAAACTTAGAATGCTTTTTGATTTTCAACTTAGGAGAACACAGTCCAATCAAATGAAAACTTAAATAGAATACATGTGACATCTGTTCCTTACAGTTTCAACTAAGGGCTGAGTTTCACTTTAAACAGACCACCAAAGCCAGCTCCCATGAGTACCAATCAAAGGAGGATAGCTGTGTTGATCTCCCTCCACATATGGCTGTGGGTCTGCCCTTCTGAAGGTGTACTCCGATTTCCTCCACTAGAACATTCCCTCCAACTGCAAACCTTTTGTTGAAAAATAAGGGCAAACTCACCATTCCAGCCACAATATACCCAACACTGAAAATCTAAACGTACAGTCCTCTTCTGATCTATGGTGTCTTACCACCAACACTGCCTGCTGTCAGAGAACTGAGATGAGTTTTCCGGTGCCTGCTGGCATGGTGGCAGTCAGAGCACAGCTGTCTGATAAACACCTTTGGACCAATCAATGTCTCACTGACTTGCTTTCTTTTAATTTAGTGAAAGTTCTCACCTAGTCCTTTAAAGCTTGAATCTGATTTTTCATAAGTTCTAGATTTATCAGTCAGTCATTCAGGAGAGCCTGAAGATGCTTTTTACTACTTTCCTCATAATGGTATCATACCCATTTCCTAGAAAGCTATGAATTCTGGGTGCCAATAAAGACAGACTTTCCTCAAGAGAACCCTTTAGTTGCTGCCCAAAGCTGTTGATGAGGTATCATTTACTTCAGTAAGTTTACATAATCCATGCTGCTAAGCTGCCTCAGCATCAATCACTGCTCCAATCATCTGCTGCTAATGTGCCCAAGAGATAAACATCCCTCTACACCGGCTAGAGAAGACAGTTTTGATTGATTTAACAAAGGTTCCAGCTTATCCAGGAATTATGCAAGGCTCCATGGTTTCAAGGAACATCTGGAGAATACAAGCAATCCTGTGCTCCAAAGGAACGGCCTGGTCATGTCTCAGACCAAAGCATTTATGCCCAGAAGTCACAACCTCTTTGCAGACAAAGAGGTACTTGTGGGGAAATTTTAAATTGTTAACCAACAGGGTTGCAGGTTTATTCCTCACCTCTCATCACATTTAATCAGAATCACGCTGTCTGTTCCGATCCCTAAGGCTGCAGCTCCCTTCTTGAGAGAAAAGTGACTCTGTTAAGAAAACAAAAGCACATTTATGATTAGTTCTTTACAAAGACCAGATCTAATCTCCCTGCTAGCTTTTCTCCTTTACATTTTAATTAAAAAAATAATATATATATATATATGTGTGTGTGTGTGTGTGTGTGTGTGTGTGTGTGTGTGTGTGTATCTTGCCTGCATGTATGTTTGTGTACCATATGGGTGCTTGGTACCCACAAAGGCCAGAAGAGGACATTGGATCCCCAATGACTGGAGTTACAGACAATTGTGAGCGGCCATGAGGGTGCTGTGAATTCAAACCAAGGTCGTTGAGAAGAGCAGCCAGTGCACTTAACCACTAAGCCATCTCTCTAGCCTTCCTATTTATTATATGCTTCAAAATAAACATACTATTTAATTAATTCTTTGAGAATTTCATATGTGCATACAATATATTTTGATTATATTTGCCTCCACTCCTCCCCTTATCTCTTCTCAAATCTACTGCACATCCTTTTGCACTCTTTCCAACTTCATGTTATTGTAGTCGTCATCTTGTTTTCATTCTTTTTGCTGTTGTTCTTTTTCTTCTTCCTTTTCTTCTTCTTTTTTCTCCTCCTCCTTGTCCTCCTCATCCTCATCTTCTCTGTTCTCTTCGTCATCGTCCTCTTCCTTCTCTTCTCCTATTCCTCATCCTCCTCTTTCTTCTTCTCCTCCTCTTTCTTCTCTTCCTCTTCCCCCTCTTCCATTTCCTCCTCCTCCTCCTTGCATATAACCTGCTGAGTAGAGTTTGGTGGAGTCGCATGAAACCATACTCTTAAAGAAAAGTCACTTTCCCTTTCACAGCAGTCATCATTCTCAATAGAGCCTCACCTAGAGAAGGGGTTTCAGAGGCCCTCCACGTTCTATTATAGAATGTAGACTGGCTTTATGTTGTGCAGGTCTTGTACAGGCAAATGCAATTGCAGTGATCCTGTCGTGTCCAAAAGACACTATTTCCATCTGATCTTCCTTGACCTCTGGCTCTTATGACCCCATGATAGAGCCTTTTGGGAGTGGTGGGGTGTGATATAGATATACCATCTGTGGTTGAGCTCTCCATAGACATTTAATCTATATACTTTAACTACTTCTGAGTTTTTGTGTTAACCACTATTTCTTGAACAAAGAAAGACTTCTCTGGTGGGGTTTGAGAGCTAAAATACCCTATAGAAATAGGAAATTGGAGAGCAATCTGATACAGTGTCAAGTTAGCAAAATAATAACTAGTAGTAGGTTTTCCTCTGGAGCCGATGTACTCTTCAGCCATGGGGCCTTGGTCAGATGCCAGGCATGCATTTCCCTCTGTGGAGCATGCTTTCAAGCTGCTCCACAGAGGGAAATGCTGTATCACTCATGCCACTATTGCACTCATAGATCTCTCTTGCCAGATTGGTTGTTATTATAGTTTGAAGGGGGGAGAGTTGGGTAATCACTAGTTTTTTTTAAAATAGTGTGGTGAAACACATTATGGTATAACTTAAGTAGCATGTTAACCATATCTGAGAAACAGCCATTTCTGTGTTCACAGCTATTTTTATATTGTTGTGCAATAATTACCAAGATCTATTTCACAGAACTCTGTCACTGTGTAAAACCAAAACTCTTCACTAAACAGTAACTCCCCATTCTCTCTTTCCTCACCCCTAACAACCACCATCCTATTCTCTGTCTCTGCAAATTGAACTACTTCAGGCAGAACATTCACTATATTTTGTTTGTGTTGTCATCCTGCCATGGACATTCAGGTTCCGTCTACCTTTGGGATGTTGTGGATAGTTCTACTGGAAACACACATGTACAGACACTTCTTTAAGATGCTGCTTTCAGTTGTGTGAGGTAGATGCCTAGAAGCAGAATTACTGGACCATATGGTTAATACAACTTTAACTTAGAGAAACTGCCATACTACCCTCTACTGTGCCATCATTACACAGCTGCCAACAGCGCCCAAATGTTGCAGTTCCTCCACATTTTCACCACTATTCATGATTTCAGTTTGTTTTGGAGACAGGTTGATAGCCCACGCTATCACTGACTCTCCCTTTCAAGTAGTTCTACTGTGTCAGCTCTCTGAAATTGGCTTGTGTTTTTCTGGCTCTTGAGGACAATCTTCTAACGGATGTGATGGTAACACCTTGTAATTTTTTTTTTCTTCCTCTCAAACATAAGCCAGGCTAACTCTGGCCTGCTAGCTTTGGATTCTTCTCTCATGTTTACATCTTCCATCTCACAGGGGAGACATTTTGGGATTTCAGATATTGTGTGCAGCTGTTTTTTATGTGGGTTCTGGGGCTCAGAACTCGCTATGTTTTACCCACTGAGCTGTCCCCCAGCCCAGAACCAAATTTTCACACTCAGCAACTGCCTCCAGTATAATGCAGTGTATGACTCTCAGACTTAACAATTTGTTCTTCAAAGACTGCCTTCTTTCTTCTTTCCTTTCTTTCTTCCTTCTGATTTTTTTTTAAATCAGCATACAAAGTGATGAGTTATCACTATGGTGTTCTCATACATATATTTTTTCCTTGATCCATCTCTTCTAGTCCTCTCCCTTATCCTCTGTTCCTCCTTGGCTAGCTCTCTTCCCTCCTCCAGTAGTCCCTTCTGGTCTATTACCCGTCCTCCCCCCTCACACCACATCTTAAGAACTCTTTCTCCTCTGTGCTCCCCTGTAAAGCTTCAAAGAACCTACACTCAGTTTTTCACAAATGTAGTGACACTGTATGCATTCAAGAGAAAAGAAGTTGGCCCTAAGTCCAGCACTCTTTCTCTGGCGCTCTGGGAGGTTTAGTGTGTCTGGAGCTAGACAGGTGGGTCATGCTGACAGCCTGCTGCCCACTCTTTATGTTTTTGCTTCCGGGTCTTGATGGCTGTAATCACTATTGCATTTGGAAAGCTGAGAAAGACCAACCTAAGCCCAGCTGTACTGCATCTGCCCATCAGCCTCTTACTATTAACTACAGATCATTAAGCTGTCCAAAAGGAGAGCAGCTCCCTCAATTTACATCTCCGAAGGGCTGCTGAGTGGAATTTTAAATTAAGCTTCTAAAGAGGCGTGTCCTTCTCAAATGCCCAGGCTCCACTCATCTGAAATTTTAAGTATGCAGTGAATAAACTCTTAACTTGTAGATTTTTAGGGCAACTGTCTAATAAAATAGGAAATCACATATGTAACAGCAACAAATAATATCAACCAATAAAGGGGACACACGAAAGGAAAGAACTTTAAAACCTCAGCATGGCCAGAAGTAAAGAGAAAGGGCCGTTATCTTCAGTTTACAGCCTCAGAATGACAAAGCGGATATCCGTTACTAAGACACCTGGGAGCTAGGAGGAAAGGTTTCTCCCTCGGGCCAGAGATTTAAAAACGTGCTAACTGTCTCTCCTCCACCCACTGCACACACCACTGTATTTGTTTCTCCTTCGTATTTGGCAGAGACGAGGGAAACCAGAGCAGAAGTTCAGAGGGAAGAAGTGCTCAGTCTCTTATTGCCAGGAGTGCTCAGAGCAGAAAGTCCAGCTGTCTTGGATGAAAAAGCATGAATACCTCAAATTGTGCCCCTCAGTGAATGTGCTCTGAAGCTTCGATCTGCAGATTGGCAAATTGCTGCTGAATAAGAGATCTGCTGCATCTGCCCACAACAGGCGCAGTTCTGTCTGGTCTTTAATGAGAAAGAACTGGGATCTGTAATTGAGGAGTAATTACAAAGGATAATTGATTGCTGTAAAAGAGCTACACATTTAAGGAAATCCACATGCCCCAACAGAGAACTTAAATATGGGGAACAAAGGTGATATGAGGCATGAGAAAAGAAAATTAGGCACCGAACACTATTTATATTTAAGGAAGAGGAGCAAAGGCGTATAGCTAAGTGGTATCCACAAATAGTAAGGCCTGCATGGGGAGGAAGGAAACTGAGGGTCACAAAGACACTAAATGAGGAAGATACAGTGGAGATGAGTTGAATGGAATGCCTTTCTATGTGTGAGACAATATATGATGATCGTTTTTAATTCTTGGCCTCTTCTAATAGAACTGCTGTGGATAAACCAGAGGAGAGAAGTATCTAAAAACAAATCTTCCTGGATGCTGAGGATTCTGGTAAAAGAAGGTGTCCAGGGAGAATGCTTATCAAAAGCACAGTGACAGGTGGTCTTCATGTAGGAAAGGCTGTCCCAATACGAGGCTGGAAAGGATGCATTATTCCAAGTGGCTTCAGAAGACAAAATTATGAACAAATTTGGAAGCCTTAAGGACTAAGATTTGCCTCTTAATAATGAAGATTTGTAGAATACTCTATTGTCTCTCATTGGGCATATTCTTCTTCTCTCTCCTGATTTGGAAAATGTAATCAAACTTTGACAGAGCTCAGTACTTATTTAGGACTAAGTCATATTTCCATTCATGAGTAACAAATATTAAAACCCATTTGATTTTTATTTCAAACTAAACCAGAGTTACAGTTTGATGGAGAGTTTCATTTCTGTATTTTTAATATAGAAATGTTGAACACTGCTAGAGGAAAATGCTTCAGGACAAAGTTACAGGCAACAGTTTCTGAGCCATACTAGCACAGAAAGCAGGCCCCCAAACTGGCAAATGGGACTTCATGAAGTGAAAGCTTCTGCACAGCAGAAGAAACTATCAGCAGAATGAACTGACAGCCCGTAGGATGGAAGAAAACCCTGTCAGCAATGCTTCAGACAAGAGGTTGATGTCTAGATATAGAATAGCAAAAATTAGACACCTCAAAACTCCAACTGCCAAGCAACAAATGGGCTAATAATCTGAACAGTTATCAAAAAACCCACAAATAGCAAATAAGTATTTTTAAATGTTCATAACATCTCTAGCAATTACAAAAGTGCAAATGAAAACTAATTTGGGATTCTAACTTACCTCAGTTAGAATAACTACAGCCAAGAAAACAAATGACAACAAATACTGACAAGAATGTATGGAGAAGGAGGAACCCTTACACATTTCTTACAGGAGTGTTAACTAGTTAGTCACCATGGCAATCAGTGTAGAGACTTCTTAAACAGCTCTGAATAGAGTTATCTCATGACCAGGCTGCACCACTCCCGGGCAGATACCCGAAGGACACTCTAGAGACACGTGCATAGCAGCTCTTTTCATAGTAGCCAGGAATCAGCCCAGATGTCTGCCAAGGGATGGATGGATAGGGAAAATGCGGTGCATATACATAATAGCTCTGCATTAAGGTGTAACAAAAAATGAAATCATGAAAATTCCAACAAAATGGATGGAACTGGAAAATATTATGTCAAGTGAGGTTACCCAGGCTTAGAACCACAAAATGATCCTAGCCTCTAAGTGTCAAATACATGTGTCTAGTGAGAGTAAATAAGGAACCTAGACTTGAAAAAAAAAGAGTTTAAAGGAGGGCATAGTACAAGTGGAAGGGAGATTGTGGGGCAAAGAGCACAACAGGGAAATTGGGAACAGGGAGATGAAAGAAGGACTTCGTGTGTATGTGTGTGTGTGTGTGTGTGTGTGTGTGTGTGTGTGTGTGTGTGGTGTGCATACATATTCACATGGTCAACATTGACTGTCTTCTTCAACCAATCTCCACCTTACTTTTGAGACAGTGTCTCTTATAAAACATGGCGCTCACTGATTGGGTAGCTGGCTGCCCAGGCCAACATGCTCCAGAATTTTTCCTATCTCTGCTTCTCCAGCATTGGGATTATGAATGCACATGACTGTGCACATGACATGGGTCCTGGGAGTTTAAACTGAGGTCTTCACATTTGCACAGCAAACACTATTGGCTGTGCCATCTCCCCAGCCTGTGATCCTTCACTTTCCAGTAGGGACAGCAAGTTTCACCCTCTTGTGGTGATGGCAGGAGGACATGTGGAATGACAGGCAGCTCTGAGACAAAGCAGTTCCTAGAGTTCTTAGTGGATCACAACCCTAATTAGTCTTGGAGAAAACAAAGACAATTTAGACAGCCCTCAGCACCCAGTCATCTCTTCTGCTTCTCACATCCCTCCCATTCTTTAGTTTGGTGGTTTGGTCATTCTGCCATCACTGAGCTTGTGAAGCTTATATTTACTCATGGCCTTTGCTTACTGTCCCATCTTTTAGGACTTCAGTATTTACCATTCATTTGTATTTCTGAGAATTATATTTATCTATATTTATTCCATGTAGGTCTCTGTATAAGTTCCACAGAGAGACCTTTTATGTCTCCTCTGTGAAACATCCCATTACTGCCATATAAAATTAAAATGAGCACTAACTAGTTCACTGTTTCATAACGGGACAAAGGTACTATCTGAGGACAGATTTTACATATTGTTGATAAATGCTTGTAGACATTGTTGGCCAGATACTCAGAGTTTAAACCCAGGGAAATGTTCACTATTTATTGTTTTAGATATCTAGTCACAAATACTAGTGTTGAGGTATGAGTTTGGTGTTAGCCAGATCACAGAGGACTAAATGGACAAGGTCCATTCTAAAAGCAAATACAGAGGGTTTTCTGATTGCCCAGCCCAGAAGGCTTGGGATGGGCCCTTCCCAACCATGAGACAACACCCGTTCTTCTATCCTGACTGTCTGCTTGGTGAAAGAGAAGCAGCCCACAGACTTCAGATGAATAAAGAGAAAGGACAGTGGTTTGGGAATCTCAGCTCCCAACTCTCCAGACTTTCCAGCAAATGCCCTACCTTCTAGCTTTGAGAACTACCAGTTATCTTGACACTTTTTGACTGATGCATCTCTCAGATCTTTATACAATAGGTGATTTTCAACAACTAGATCTGAAAGTCAAATCTCTGAATAAACTAGAATCTGCCTCTTTGACTATTTCCAAGTGTCAGTGGTCCTGTACTCTTCAGTGATCTACAGTCCCACAGAATTCCCCTTGCCCTTCTGTGTGTGCTTCCCACACATACCTGTTGGTTCACCTTCACTGAAGATCTGCCTCTATGCAGGACTGTTATGAGAACTGTAGACATCATATATGAAGCATGTATGGAGCACCCTCAGTGGGTTCTTACAAGTCACAGTCCTTCTTGTTCTCACATACTCTTACCTAGTGTGATATCATCCTCTGGTCTCTCTAGTTACCTCAAGTGGAATTTTGAAATCTTCAAGTAAAACTAATGACAAATTACTAGATTTCTTAAAATAAATATCTTATGGAGTTGTAAGGAAATCTGAAAATGCTATTTGTAGCAGTAGAGAATTTAAATTCTTCCAGTGCTGTGAATTCTTGGGCATTGCTCTGTTATTGGGGGTAAGAAGGTGTACCTATTTTAAAGATCAAACATTCCCCAGACATGTTCTCATCTCACCGCTCTCTCTGCTCCATTCGTCTCTCCTGGATGGGTTCACCTCTTTTCCATAAGGGACACTAAGGTATCTGGGTATAGCTGCAATACTGCTGTCGCCTGTGGAGTGCCACCAGGGGTCAGCTAGTAGGCTCTGTCCTTCCCATTCATTTATTAGCTTACTTCATCTTTCCAACAACTGTGTGAGTAGTTGCTCTTTTTACCAGGGAATAGGAAATGAGGTAACTAACCTGAACTCATGCCTGTGAGGAGGCCAAGCAGATGTTGTCACCATTTTGAGTTAATTTATACTAACCAGAAGACAAATATGCCTCTCCAGGCACTTCTAACGTGGCCTTGCACATGACATTGGGACGTAGCCTCTTGGGTTTTAAGGAAGGTGACTTTTCTCTAGACCTTTCCCATGACAACAAATACTCCTTAAGTTTAGACATTGGGTTATTGCTACCATCTCCCTCAAGTAAACAATACAAGAGAGAAGGGAAAGGGGCGGGGAGGGAAGGAAAGGGAGAGGAAGGGAGAGAAGGGGGAAAGGGTGAGGAGAGGAGGGAAGGGTAGGGGAGGGGAGGGAAAGAGAGGGGAGAGGAGGGAGGGAAGTGAAGGGATGGGAAAGGGAAGGAAGGGGAGAAGAGGAAAAAGGGAAGGAGAGGGGAGGAAAGAAAAGGGAGGGAAGGGAAGGGGAAGGAAGAAAAAGTAAAAAAGTATCAGCCGAGGGATTATGGCACACTGCTCTAGCCCCTTATTAGTCACTGCTATAAAAATCCCCCCAGGAGAGGTAGATTGAGGTGATAATCATTTACACCCAGGCTTGGCTTTTAAGTTCTTTGTCAGGAGCAAGTGTGAAGAGAAAACAACAAGAGAGTGGAACGGAAATGAGGGACAACTGCAGGGCAAATCAGGCTTATTGAAGTTGAACTGCCAGGCTAAGCTTGCGCCCAGTGCATGCCAGTGCATTTCATGAGGGTCACCCTTTCCATGCTCTGTGGAACATTAAAAAAACAAAACAAAACAACAACAACAAAAAACCAAACCTTTTTGTATTTTTGTTACTTAAGGAGAAAGACTTTGGAAATTGACTCCCTCCAGAATGTCACATATAAAAACTGTAAACTGTTTTTTTAATGTTCTTAGGAGAGTCATTTCCTACTTCCCATGAGAGGCCTGAGAAGGTGTGTTTTAGAAGACACAGACACATGCAGTAGTTGACTTGTGAAAATTAGAGCGACTATGTCCTGCTTAAAAGATCCTTCTCTCTCTTACTATTATGAAGGTTGTTTTTCTTTGATGACATTGTGCTGTTTCATGGAAGCTATTTCTGAAAGAGCTTATGTCACAAGAAGAAAAAAGAAATGTGAAATACATCTCAAAGTGGGGGATTTTGAGGGTTCAGAGTGACAGATGAGATTTGAGCTAGGATTTTAACTCTCCTTATATCAGCTTTTAAGAACTTACTTAGAAGTCATTAGATTACTTTTTCTCAAGATTTTCTTTTAGGAAAGACTTGGGGGAGGTGATAATTCAGCAGAAGATGAATGTGGAATGATGACGCTGTATGTTCCTTCCAGTGTCATGATTTTGTGAGGCTGTATAGTGCAGGGAAATCATCTTAGAACGGTTTGCTCATGGCCTCAGTACTGTCTCTGTTACAGCTCAGTGACTCATCCACTTCTGATGCTGCTTGTTTAATTTAGTCCTGTGCAAGTTTTTCAAGAAAGCAGTTCATTTGAACACAGAGAAAAATATAATAGCGTGTTCTACTAATCAGCTAGATGAAGTTTTAGTCTGCTTTGGTTTCTAGATGAAGTTCCAGTCTGCACTGGTCTCTGGGTTGGTGGGGGGATGTCTTGTAGGAAACAAAGCATGACCTCCCCCACCCAGTGTGTGAAGTTTCCAGTTGCATGTGATGGCTACGGAGTTGCTAAACATTATTTTCCTCTCCATGGCTGTGCTGGATAGTTTTATGTCAATTTAACACAAGGTGGAGTCAGTGGAGAGGAGGGATAAACACCTCCATAGGACTGGGCTGTTGGCAAGCCCGTAGAGCGCTTTCTTAACTAGTGATTGACTGGGAAGGGCCAAGCCCATTGTTGGTGGTGTCACCCTGGACTGATGGTCCTGAGTTCTATAAGAAATCAGTCAGAGCAAGCCATGATGAACAAGCCAGTATGCACCATCCCTCTATGGCCTCTTGTTTTCAGGTTCCTTACCTGCTTGAGTTCCTGTCCTGACTTCCTTCATTGATGAATAGTGATGTAGAAGTGTAATCCAAATAAATCTTCCCTCCCAAACTTAATTTTGGTCAAGGTGTTTTATCACAGCAATAGGAACCCTAACTAGGACAATGGTTCCAATTAAACATGCCAGATGACAAAATCAGCACCCAGAATCAAATAACAGTAACTCGACCTGGTTTGGTATACCAGGAAATTATTATCACTGCAATAACCAGCTGAGAAAAATATCACTTGAGACAAGACACTGCAAGTAACTTTGGAGCTCCCAGCCACAGAAGGCATTCTGTCTCCCACCCAGTAGTTGAAAGAGCAGTGCTGGTTGGCAGAGGACTGGGGGCTGGAGATCTGGCTCTGCCACACTGGCCTACCTGGAGCTTGGTTTCTCCCTCTATAAAGCAAGATTGTCCAAAGTACCTGCACACACATGTAGAGATTCCTGTGCCCCAGGCACCAGGCAAGTGCTTTCTGTGGCTTTCATCTGAGTCCTGTAGGGATTAGGCTGGGAACACCTTTCAAAGACCAAGGAAGACACTGCAGCCACCTGCCCTCCCTGCTCCTTCCCACACCAGCACAGCAGCAACCTGTGTTTCTGCCTTATGGGAAAAACCCCACTGCAAGAACTGACCGTGGTTAGACTGGAGAAAAGTTGGTTTAGGAAGGACTTGATAATTTTATTCCTTCAGACTTTTTGGAGCTATTTCAGGAGCAGGTGCAAACAAAATGATTGTAAACTCTACAATACATAGGGAACAGGTACCTTGGCCCTGATGCCAAGGGAAGCTACAGAAAATGATGAATCGGACCCACAGGAATAGAGATGAGAATCAAGTGAGTTTTCTGTGTGGAGTTTCAAGAGCAGAAATTACTTGTAAGCATCTGTCTGTACTAAAATGGTCTGGGTGAGTGGTGTACATAGATGCTGGGGCAGTTGGAGACCGAAAGGTTTATTCCAGGCACCAGCAAGAAGTAATACTCTAGTATTACCTTCAAATGAAGAAAAGCTTGAGCCAGAAACTTGATCGTGGAAAGTACAGAACATTAAGTTTACAACACCTACACAACTCATTGAACATGGAGAAGGTGAGCTGTGCTTACATAGAACCCTCAGCCCTGTGTTCCAGCATCTTTGGTAAGGAAGAGGCCACTACCAAAGAAGAAATGTAAAAGAAACAACTCAACTATAAACACTTTGATCTATAATATAGTTCTGCCCACAAGGTAGTCTGGGACAATGGTGGCACAAAGCTTGTGGGGGTGACCAATGCTTGATTTGCTTTAAAGCCCATTCTACAAGGTGAAACCCATACTCATCAGTGCGTGAGTGACCAAGAACCTGAGACTAGCTTGCCCAGGAAGCTAGGGTAAAACCAAATACTACTGTTTGAAAAAAATGTAGCAACAAAATAATTTCTAATAACATGCTGCTATGCTCATAGATCAGTGTCTTGCTCAGCCATCATTAGAGAAGCTTCCTCCTACAACAGATGGGAACAGACACAGAGACCCACAGCCAGACAATAGAGTGAGAGACCTTGGAACACTCAGCCCTAAATAGAATGTCTCTCTCAAATCCCTCCCTTCAGGGCTCAGGGAACCCTATGGAAAATGAGGTGGAAAGAGTGTAAGCACTAGAAGGAATGGAAGACACTAAGAAAAAAAGGCCACTAAATCAACATTAGCAAAGCTCCTATGACTCAGAGGGACTCTAGCAGAATATGCAGAGCCTGTGTGGGTCTGCACCAGTTCTTATGTGTATATTCTACCATTCCACAAGAAGTAAGTTTATTCTCTTTACTTACTGAAGTGTTTTTAGTCTGTCAAGGAGTAAGAAGCTATGTCACACAATAAAGACAATAATTCATGTGTCAAAGGGGAAAGTCTAAAGCCATAGCCAATTGGTACTCTAGATAAGGTTCATAATCAAATTATCATTTTTAATTATGTGCATTGAGATATAAACAGCTGAGTTGCATTTCTTTCTCTTAAAAATGAAGGAAAGGACTTCAAGTATAATACAAAGAGCAGAAAGCATAGCAAAAGTACTCTCACAGCATATGGTCTGAGCTTTCTAGAAAAGGCTATATCAATTTTTGCCAAAAGCTAATGCTGAAGGCAGAGCTAACTGCCAGAGAGCACAGGGCAGCTTGCTGCTAGACCAACCTTAGAGAGCCAAAGAAAAGGATGTCTAACATCAAAACATCTGAGCATACAGAAATATTTAACTATTTGTGGATCTGAATCCATCTTAGGGAAATAGGGAGAAGAAACATTATGCTTGTCTTATCCATAGAAATGCTAAAATTAAAGCTATTTCCTGCTGGGGGTCAAATCTTGAGGCCTGTGTCAGCAGGGGCTGTCCCTATAGTGTTGCATGGGCTGCTGCAATGTAAGTCCTTTGCTGCTCTGCACTGTCAGGTGACAGAGAACGCAAAGCTGGTTCTCTGAAACAAATATGAAACAGACTGTAGCATCATCCTCATGCCTACCTGGTAGTAGAGGGGTAGTGTGTGGTCTTTGAAGGGCATAGGAGGTGCATGAAGGTTTATGTCATGGGATTCAACAAGGATGACCAGAGTTCTTCGCCTCTGCCTAGCTAGCACCCCAGTGGTAGGCAGGAGCAAGTGCTTGGTTAGCTATCTGGCTCAAAGATCAGATAGAAAAAGCCTCTATGTCATATCTTTATGGTACTTGCGATGCCTAATCTTCCTTGGTGGTTTGACTAGATTTAGAATGATCTAGTTGGTACAGAGCATTTCTTGGTATGTCCATGGTAGTGTTTCCAAAGATGATCAACTGAGGAAAGTCAGACCCATCCTGGAATGGGGAGCTGGAGGTGGGAACAGAGTAAAAGCCGGCAGGAGAAAGCTTGCCCAGGCTTTACTTCCCAGCCCATCACAAGGGGAACTACTCTGCTCCACCATGCCTTCTCACCACAACGGACTGAACTGCCTGAAACCTGCAGGGAGACTAAATCCTTCCCTAAGCTGGTTTGTGCTAAAATATAACCAAAACAGCATTAAATCAAGTCAGAGAGATTAGAGTTAAATGGCCAAAGGCACCATAAGTGTTGAATCTATCTAATCACTAAAACTGCAGCTTTAATCAGAAAGAGAACATCCACAGGGCTTTGTAGGGTTTGGATTATAATAAAGCATTGTTTCAGTGATTTGGAAGAGTTGAAAATCATACTGCCTTTTCTCTTGCTCCTATCTCTCAACACACAGTATTGCAGAGACATGGAGACCTGGAGACAGAATGAAAGAATATTCTGCTTTGGGGTTGGATTGGCTCAGTGGTTAGAGAACCAGGTATAGCTCTTGTAGAGAAGTAGTCTAGTTTCCATTCATGCTGTGTGGCTCACAACTGCCTGTAACTCCAGTTTCAGGGAGAACTTTGGCCTCTGTGAGCACCAGCATACATGTGCGTGCGCGCGCACGCACGCGCGCGCACACACACACACACACACACACACATAATTAAAAATGATTCTTTAAAATAAAACTTCTTTAAAATGTAACTTCTGCTTTATCTTTGCAGTTTCCCTACATTTCAGGGACAAGGAAGCTATCCCAATAGACAGCTCAGCTCAACTCAACTCTCCCTCCCATTCTCTCAAGAAGTATCCCTTGGAAAGAGAACATCCGTAGAAAACGTATTTCCAAGTGTTTGTCATTCAACTGGGTTCATCGATATAATCTATGCTGGAAAGAACATAAACACATACATGCTCTGATGTGAAGGCGATGAGCCTGGGCACTGCAGCCATCCCTTTCTCCTTGACTTCTGGAAACATCTTGTAGCGGGCAACGAGCATGGCATACATGTTGGAGATGGCGCCACCTACAGGACACAGAAACAGTTATGTTTTTCTATTCCCCATCAACATTTCTCATGCAAGCTATATCCTTTACTTCCACTGATCTAGGACAGTGGGTCACAGCCCAGTATGGGATCCTATAACTGAATTTGATGGTGGGGGGAGGGTTGGCAAAGTTGCCAGCAGTAAAAACACTGTGAATACACGATAACAAAAATTATTTCAAAATCAAACATATAATGAATCTAAGATGTTTCTGGCAGTGTTTGCGCACGCTACATCACACAGCATCACTGTAACCTTGGTTTTACACACATACCATGTTCAGTAGGCTCACCACATCATGCTGTGCAATGCCAATGAACACTGCCTGACACATCAGATACAAGATTATTGTATGTTTTTACTGTACAAACAAAAATTTTCTGCTATTACAGAAAATGAATGGCTTGCTTATGGAAAGAAACTTTTAATATTTCTCCATCCTTGCTCTTAGCTGGTATGTACAAATGTATCTGGACTGTACTGTGTTAGAATGTTTGATTTTTAAATTTGTTGTCTGAGTTGCTAGCATGACTATCACAAATAACTGATGAACACTGGTTAGGACTAGGACAGAATTCTCAACAATTTCTGAAACGGCCTAAGTATGCTTCTGACATTTGATACTGTGCATGAACACACGATTATAAAATTAAAATAAGGAGTAAGCGTAAAGATGGTGATGCCTTTACATACTGCAGCATCCAGTATTCAGCCAAGGCTTAATTCTTTCTGTAAACCAAACATACCTACCTCATTATTATGCAAATTTGTTTTTTTGCCTTCAATAAGTGTCTTAAATACATAACAAAGAATTTAAAATAATATATATGACTTATTACCAGTTTGTTTTATTTATATGCTTATTCTATATGTCTACAAACCCAGGAAGACTACAAACTTCCCAGGTTAAAATGGGCCATTGAGTGGGAAAAGTTGAAGAAACCCTGACCTAAATTTCAGGGAAAATCCTTATAGCTCCTTGGAAGTATATTCAAATTCATATTCAAAGGTATAGCTAAGAGGATTCAGGAAAATACACTGGGTCCACCCACACTAAGAAAAGCACCTCAAATGCTGCGCATGGTGGGGCTTGTGTGCCAGCCTGGTCTGCATTGTGAGCTCCAGAACATCCAGGACTACAAAGACCCTGTCTTAAGAAAACAAAAGCACCTCAAAGGGGATTTTCACTTATTCCATTGTTTCTGTTAGCTCTTTAAAAGGTCTTATCATGTAGTACAGGCTGGCTTTGAACTCATGATTCTCCTGTCTCAGCCTTGCAAATTCTGGGATTCATGTATATACCACAATGTCCATCTTGCAGAGACTTTTGAAAAGAGATTTTTTTTTCTTTCCTCTCTAGTTTATAAGCATAGCCAGTCAGCATCAGGCCTGTAAAATCCTGGTGCTGTGATGTGACAAATAGCTATTTCTTTTCTTTTCCAGCAACATCTTGTGCTTGAATTGAGACGGATAAACTCCTGGCGCTGCTGCAGGCTGCTAATGGTTCCACAGAACTCAGGATAAACATCCATGTTCATTAATCTCAGCACCCTTGGCTCAGTTCTCCGAACAATCTTTTTTCTCAAAGATATCCCTGAGATACAATTGCATTCATTAACACAATGCTGTTTGCTGATTTCAGCTCCATATAGAACTACATTTCCTGTGTTTCCCCAAGGCATGATAATGTTTTGCTCTGCTCTGTAAGGAGGGTCTTGCTTAACAAGCAATGGAACTTTCTTCAGAATTGCTGAGAAGCTTAGGAATTCCGCTCTCCAGGAAGCATAAATGCACAGCAGAGTGAGTGAAAGTATGATCTCTGCCCCACTCCAAAGGAGAAATTCTTAGGATTATTTTATGGGTGGTTTGATCAAGCTTTTCTTTTAGCTGAGGAGCAGGCAGGGTCTGCCAAGCTGAAGAGCCCAGACTAGGCTATGGCCTTTGTCTCACGAGTCCTGGGAGTCTCAAGAAGGCCGTTTGGTCTAAAGCATCCATTAACCAGACCTTGGCATCTCTGCAGTCAGAATACAGGCAGTTACTACCCTGTTAGACCTTACAGATCCAGGACAGCAGAAAACAAGTCAAGAACGTTCGGATTAGATGCCCAGTTGAAAGACAGACTGGATTTGTCTGATGCCAGAATCAGAGGAGAGCTTTAAGGAAGTTTCACTCTGGCTATGTTTTCTCAATTTTAGCACTTATAACATTTTGACCTAGAGAATTCCTTAAAACAACAACAACAACAAAAAAACAGTTGTCTTCAGCAATATGGGGTGTTTAGCCTCGTTCATGGCTTCCAGTTGCAAGCAACATTTTCTCTCAAGCCATGGCAACCCAAAATATCCACTGACATTGCCAGTTGTTCTTTTGGGAGGGTGACCTTGACTGCCTGGTTTAGGACTGTAGCTCTTGCTACATTTCCTAGTCTGGGGGAAGGGGTGGAAGAGAAAGGAGAATGTATGCAAAGAAAGTACTCTTCAAGTGTACTTACTCAAGAAGCTTCCAGCCCTCACCTGCTGCTCCTCACTTTGCACCTCAGTCATCATACAGCTAAAGGCTTTGCAGCTCTGAGGATGATGAAGAGATTTGTGCAAAACCACATGACAATAAGAATAGACACCCAAGTCCTACGGCCTTGACTATATTAGAAGACCTGTGACTAAGCCTGTGATCTTTTCCCTTACTCTTTATGACCTGCCAAACTTCAGAGTGCTCTCTGATTCTCAAGTGTAGGTAACATCACATATACAGAATTCTTCTAGAAGTCATTAGGACAGTTCCAGGAAGCACCAAGTCTCTGGGTGTTAGTGGTAGGAATGAACAGAACTGAACAACAGTCAAACCAAGTTAAGCATTTTGTCCAAGTCAAACACTCAACTCTTAATATTTATTCCCAGGATCCCAGGAAGCCAGGATGTGCCTGTGGTCCTACTTTCCCTACTCCCACCCCTTGTATCATTTGACTCCTTAGTGCAGGAACAAGGCTAGTTATTATCTAATAAAACTACTAGCAAATAAGGATGCTAAGAACTGTTATTCCTTTTACAGGAAGTTGAGCAGAAACAGGTTCCTCTTGCTTTCTATTGCTGTCCCCTCTGAATTTGGAATATTTATATAACAATGTGACACTATGTCTATGGTTTTCACACCAAGGAGAGAATATATGAGTCCTCAGGGTCAAAGGATGAAACTTTAGTCTCCACAGAATGATTTGCCACCATCTGCTGGGTCTTACAGAATCTAACAGAAACATCTATGAGGATTCTCTCTTAGGGTGTATGTTTTCTGGGGCATGCAAGTTCCAAGGCAAGCTAGATAATAAGGGATGGCGCCTATGTAGTCTAGCCAAAATTTTAGAGTCAATAGATTCCTATTTCTATGAACCATTCAAATTGAACCACATTGCTCTTAATACATCTCAGGGACAGCTCAATCCTATAGTCAACCCTAGAAGAGAATTAACAAAGTAGCAATGATGTTGCAACCCTTGTAACTGCACCTAGTTCTTCCTGAATTGAATATACAGTCCAAGCATCAATTTCAGACAGTAAAGAAAAAGCCACAAACTTAGCATCAGAGGAGACTAAGTACTAAATTGCCTAGAAAATTAAAGAATCCATCAGGACTAGTGTGCAATGACTGTTTTTTTTAAGGCTAATTTTCTGTTCCATTTAACTAACACTTTCCCTTTAGCATGTGTAAAGACATGCTATAACCCTAAAAGCATAAAGTAACAGATAAGAGATGGTCAGGCAAACGTGTGAGTCTTGTCCTCTGGACCACTGCTGCTTGATCATTGCTTCATCCTCACACCTTTGTTTTCTTCTCTCACCGCTCACCCACCTTTACAGATTTTCTTAGAAGGGGTCTGACAACAGCAGGTGTGCCTCTGGCCTCTCCTGTTGGACCCACCCATCACAGTGTCTTGAGGACTGGCTTCCTCTCACTGATTAGGAACTGCTCAGACACTAATCTTCTTTTTCATGGGTCAGTGACTTTTCCCATTGCCTCCTTAACTTCTTTTTCATCTATGAATCAAGTCAAGGTCACATCTCTGAGCTAAATGCACAACATTTTGTTTCATGTTGATTCCCTGGGCTGGAAGAACTGTAAATAATGGAGCTTAGTATGCAGTGGCTGGTAATCCAAGGCAAAATGGAAACGACTGTGTACTCTTTGCCCCCCTTGAAATTACTCTAAATCCACTTTCCTGCTCATCATTCCAGAGACTAGAGAAGGGAATGAATAGGCTCTTCTGAGGAGATACAGCTCAATACACACCTTCACACACCGAGTGGTGTATTAAATGTCTTAAATTACGTTGTTTTCATTTCACTGATTCTGGGAAATGCAGGAAGGTGAATTTCCGTATTAGCAATCACTGTTCTTTTGTCCAGCACTGTCCAAACATCATACATATGGGGTCATGGTAGAAGTATGGGGTGATTCCCCTCTACTGAGCACAAGTGACTGTCGTTCAAGCACAAATTAACAAGCCTGAAGGTGTGCCCAGTAGACTCAGCCGCACTCATTATTTTGATAAACGTACAGCCTAGGTAACCTAACGGTAAACACAGAATGATGTTTAATTTTCTTAAGTTCATAACATGGCATATCAGAAGAACAAAACAGGAAAAATGAAATACATATATATATATATATATACCAGGAGAAAATATTCCATCTCCAGAACCTCCTGGCCAGCCAATGATTTCTCTCATTTTCTTTAGTGTAACATATTCTAGAAGCACAAATACAGGAGCGATCTCATAGGTGAACCTGAAATATAGAAGCAACCATATTTTATGTGTGTTTCTCAGGATAAGTTATTATTATATAATCACAGAATTTCTCCTTTTAAAAATTTATATTCATAGATGTAAGGATTATAACATTCAATATAAAATCATCCATAAAAGGATGTCTAAAATATTGCTCATTTTTCTATTGCCTTAAAGTCAAGATCTTCCAATATTGGCATAATGCTCAGGGTAGTTTATCATATTGGATTCGGAACATTAAACAGTGGAGCTACTTAAAAGGCAACACTGGGCTCTATTTCCCTTTCATACAACATGTTATTTTAAATCAAAGGTTAAAAAAGTCTCATTTGTATTTTTAAAATTTCCATACTTTGATAAAATCAAAACCATATAGAAGCTTCTTTTTAAATTAAGCCAGAGTGAGAAGAATCCATGGTGCAAAGTGAGTTACACAAAAGAGGTTTTTGTGCAATCAGCTACTTACATGTTAGTGTTTGCTGTTGAGGTCAGCCAGTCTGCTGCCAATCCAACCATATCCAATCCAGTAGACAGCTGATTAAAATAGCGAGGATGCCCTGAATAAAATGGAATCAGAATTGCAACCAGTGAAAATAACTGTCTCCCAAACACATGGTCTTTATATCTAAAGGATCTTGAAAGGCATTTCAGTTACAAGAGATACATATTCAGAAATCAAATATGCAAATATGCCTGTGAGCACAAGACACACGGTCACATACACACACATGCACACATGCTCAAGCAACCAGAGGCAGCTTAGGGTTTAGCATTTTCTAAGACACACTCTAAAGATCTTCTCTTAAATATGCCTTATAAAAATAAAATGTACCTTGCAATGCAGACTTGACCATTTCCTTCCAACTTCCAATATAATTGCAAGGTAAAATGTTATGGTATCCCAAATCATTATTCTCCTTTGCACTGATACTGCTAACGGTTCTTTTGTTGAACTGTTCTGACAATCAGCCATACTATGACATCCTTCAGGCATGCCAGAATTCATAATAATATCAGTGACAAATGACTGATGATTACAAAGACAGGACAAAAATGAGAAAATAGGACACTCTGCCGAATGGTTAGTCCTGCATTCAAAGGTGATGAGTGTCTGGAGATGACATAGACAAAGCTAATTCTTGACGGTTCTTTCCTGTCTGGATATTTGATTATAATCAACAGAACCTCCTCATGGTTGAGATTTAGACCAGAGCTGAACACACTCAGCATTACTGTCTTCTGAACAGATATGCAGAGAAAAATATTCCATGGTTAGATTGACCCATTAAAAGGATTATCTAATCAACTTCTAGATTTCTCTGAAATTCCATAAATAGATTGATTCCCCCCCCCCCAGGCTGCTTTTCGAAATGTGATTATAAATATCTCATAGGGAGTCTCTTTTATCATCTTGTCCCATAGAAGCCTACCAATAAATCCATGTTTTGTTTAGTTACAGCAATTTGGGAAGAAGCATAATTATGGAAGTGGCATCTGATAAAAACGGTTTCTGTCACTTGTTGGACTTCAGTCTGGTGCTGGGATGTGAGTTTCTCATCCCAAATGTGGGCAGAACAAGATAAAGGATGGCACTAGGAAAAGCACAGTGCTTATCTCAGGGACTAGACATCTCTCTTATCAGCCCCAGGCATGTGGCTAGAGAGTTTGACAGTGGGAACAGATGTGCACTGGGAAGACACACATTTAAGAGGGACTAGTGTTTATGCACCTCTAGTTAATTCTTGGCATTGCCTCCTTTGTGGCCTCAAATTAGGCCCCCACCCCTTTTTTCTCTTCTGTGGGCCCTTTGACTCCGATCTCATCTGTTTACTCATTCAGAAAAGGTCTAAGTCCCTCGCTGCTGCAGTTGCTGTTGCAAGACACCACCCCTTTCTCTCTGCCTCATTGACTCCCCATTTCATTGTAGCCCTCAGCTCACATCACAGCCTGCTTCTTTTTCCAGAGGGCCCTACACTCTTCCATTCCCAAATCGTTTTTTGAATGAGGAAATCAATCTGGATTTATAGCTTATATGAATTTTTAGACGCGCCTACCTATTACCACACAGATTTAACTCTGGAATAAAACTGAGACCTCTACATAAACCGAGGGGGGTTCTGGACATCAGAACTCCAGTGTACTCTGAGCAAACACTTGGCTGGTGTGTGGGGGACTAAATGCAAGCTTCATGCTTCTTGCTACTGACTCTCCTTGCTACCATATAGTTTTTGACTTTGTTCTGCAATTTTATTTTCTCCTGCACCACAGCTTTCATTCACTGATTATGATGTGAAACTACAGAGGGAAGTAGTCTGACAGGTCAGAACAGCATGCCATTTGGCATTCTGGCAGAAATATCCCCCTAATTACATTTGTACTGCTCCTGTGGCCCCTACCAGCTGCCTTCAAGGGATTCCCCTTCACCCACCCAAGGCTGTCTGAGAAGTTGAGAAACTGCCTCTGAATCTGTCAGCAGTTCCAGCAGTGGTGGGCATCCAGCGGGCGCTGGCCCATGTGCTATGAGCATGCTGAATGGGCCATGCTCTGCTCTGAGCACAGGAAGTCTCCGCGCAGATTAGCAAATGAGTCCTAAAGGATGTGCAAAAACTAGTACCTGGCAAATAAAACACAGTCAAGGTGGAGAGCAGCCAAAAGTTCTCCAAAACTTCTTCTTGTAACCTGACAACCCACAGAATGATGCTCCTCCTCTACTGGCTTTAATTTCCTTAGTCTAAAGTTTCTCTTAAAGACTGAAGACTACACGGACATTCCCCTTTCCTCCCAGCCACCGCAATGAACACTGAAATCCCTGCAGACACTATTCTAGAATCCCACCATTCACAGAAGTTTCTAGTCCAACACTTCTTTACAAAGGATTTGAACAGCACACAGATTCTCATATAAAAATCTTCACTGCCCTTCAATCCTTTCTAAAGTTCGAGGCCAAATGGAAATTAGGTTAAGAGAGACCAGGTGACATTTTATAAAATGATCTTCAAAGGATCCTAAGAATATGGGATGGTGATGGGGTGAGGTGGGGATAACTGCCTTGACAGACTGGGGTAGTGCCAGTTGATAAACGGACACTAACACCTTAACAAGCTATAAGCTTTCCAGTTGAAGACAAAAGCTGCCTACTAATGTCTTTTTTTTTTTAAAGTGCTATTTGGAAATATATGAGCAAAAGACAAAACACGGCACGAGTAATATTGAGATATTCATCTTAATCCATCAGATTTTTATCCTTACTTTAAATAAAACGCACCACAGCAACATTAGACTAACAGTTTAAAAATTTGTAGCAAAAAAATCTAGGAATTTAATCGGTCCGTTTATTCCCCCTGCTGGTAAATAGAGCATTGATACACAGAACTGTTGCTTTCATTGACTGGCGATTCCTATTAGCTTAACTCTAAATTGCATTTCAAAGACTAGCAGCTTTTAAGAACAAAGATGTTTTTAAAAAGCATGCATTCTTTTTTTTTTTTATTTGTGAGCAGCATAAACAATAGGTAGTGATTTTCCACAAGCGTGTGTAATGTCAGGTGTAGGGGGTGGGTTCAGTGGAAAAGAACTGAAAGCATTGCTTAAGTTTGCATGGATGGATACGGAAGAGAAGGCAAGCCGAGCGGCTTCACGCCTGGCGTGTATATCCTATTGAATTTTCAGGAGGACTAACTGATACTATCTAATAAATGTCCAAAAATTATAACCCTTGGAAACCAACAAAAACTCATTTCTCCTCATGTCTATTTCCAAGTCTACGAAGTGGATAATAATTAGACAACAAGTCAGTTTCCCAAGGTTTCTATGAAAACCTTTTTTTCTCTGATCATATAAAGAATGCTCAGGGGGAGAAAGGGCTCAACTGTTTTTGTCGCAAAATTCTCAAGATGTTTGTTGTTTGTTAGACTAATGAATTACCCACAAAATGGCAGCATACTATGATGTGTGCCTGCTAACTCATGCTTACTTAATAGTTCACATATTAGTTGGTAGGAAATCTTGTTGATTCTACAAATCATTGTAGATCCCTAAGCCTTTCCTCCTTTGCCTCAGAAAGCCTTCATATTTATCACTTTAATCTGTTTCGCTGTATCAAGACAATGTAGGGGGAAAGCAGGACACTAAGGACCCGAGTGGAAGAAAGCTTTCAAGGCGCTCAAACCAGTGTTGCACCTGGAGTTACAAGATCGTTTTATCCTCTCTTAAAGGAGATATGAGAATCCAACAGAGCATAACAAAAATGGACCCCTAAATATGCCACATACACACACACAATAGCTGTGTAAAAGACAAATCCTTGTGTAATAGGGCTGCGCTGCTGAGCTGGTTTATGTTGTGTGTGTGTTTCCACACTTCTCTCAAACAGGAGGAAAACTGAAATTCAAATCTAAAGTTAGTCATTTGAAACAACCGGCAACATTCTCCCTCCAGCCTGAAGACTGTATAGGTTGGTTAGCTCGGGTTCTTGATTGGTGCTGTGCCAAGAAAATTGCCAGCAGCACATTGGAGTTCAGGCTTACTGGGTCGCCTCTTTAGCTCTCTTTTCCACATTTCCTTTCTCTCTCCATATTGGGTTGTTTCTACTGGCCCCTGCTGACAAATGTTTGCTTCTACAACCTCTGATTAATCTGATTAATCTCCGTGCCGATCTGACAGTTGATTGTCAGCTCTGTTATTGACAAGGTAGGTGCATCACTCTAATAAAGTCTATTTTTAAACAATGTAACTTTGCAATTTTGAAAACGACACGACCCAACGTAACATAAACGATTTTATAGAAAAAAAAAAAGAAAATTGCAAAAGAAAAAAAAAAGCTTTATTATTGCTGCTTGCACAATACCTGTTTTAATTGCATATTTTAGAGTTGTTTGGCAATGCGTCAAAATTTCCTCCAAATTTTGTGGTTGGTCTGCCAGTTCCCAATTATACTCCTGAAGAAGCTCATTGGGGTAATGGAAATCAATCACTTTAGTTGATCTATCGAAACTTTTCACCACATACTGAAGTAAAATGTTCATAACATCCTGCAGAAATGCCAGAGTGGGCCTTTCTCCCTCACACGCAGGCAGCAGGTCTGAAGAACGAAATGGAAAGGACACTTTAGATTACCGCAATTACAGATCGGCCAATTTCCGTTGGAACTAATCTTATCAGCCCCGGAATCACGGTGCTAAGGAGGCTGATGCAAGGGTGGGCGGTGGTCCCTGGGAGATGGAGGCCTGATTGGGTTTGAGGGTGAGTATGTCCTGTCTCAAACAAAACCGCAGCACCTGGAAACAAAAGCGAATAACATCTTCTTGCGGAATGAATGTTTGTATTTTAGCTGTAGCATATTGTGTTGCCTGCTTTGCTCCTTTCCGGACAGAGCGGCTCAGCTTGTCTATTTCGCAGGCGTTTGTCCTAAATGGTCTATTTGAGTACATCATCCTAATTGTTTGCCGATACTCCACCTCGAAAATATTTGAGAACGGCCTTCAGGTAAACCAGGAAAAATGGATCATGACAAATTATTATCTCTGGGTTTTGAAGGCCAGATCTTGCCCAAGTTGGGCAATCTTGGGGTGTGTGTGCGCGCTCGCTCGCTGTTTGGGAGCCCGGGAGTCCTGCATGCGCATGTAAAATTTAGCGCCTAGAGCTCACGTAAACAGAATGGTTCCTCAGTGAAATAACGGTTAGAAATTACTCTGGATCCAATCGAACACCTAAAAATCCCTGCAGTTACTTGGCAGGACATCTGGAAATCTGTCCTACCCACAGGCTGGGCAGCGCCAAGAAGCGGACCTTGGCTCACGCGCTGCCCTGGCCACCCCCAGCTCTCCAGGCCGCTCTGGCGCAGCGCGCTGTGGCCACCAACTCGGGTTGGGGAAGGCCCAGCGCAGGTTCTCTTCTCGGGGCGCTCCAGCTCGCAGACCCCCGGCTCGGTGGAGGTTCTCGGAGAGCGCGCCCCGCCTTCCACCGGCGCGGCGGGGTCAGGCGCGGGCGGGCGGGGCGCGGTCCTGCCGCGGGCGCCCTTACCTGTTGCGTGCAGAAACGCGTAGTTGATTTCCCCTTTGGGGCAGCCGCAGGGCTTTTGGTCGCAGGTGCAGGCGACCTTCCGGGCGGCGGCCGGAGGGGCCAGGCTCCCGCCGCTCTCCGCGGGCTTCTCGGACTCTCCGTAGAGCAGAGCTGCACCGGACAGAGAGCGCAGGGCTCGGCTCGGCGCCGGCACCCGGCGGGCTCCCGCCCCGCGCCCCCAGAGCCCCCTGCGCCGCCCGCGCCCCCCGCGTCCCCCGCCCAGCCCCGCCGCTCACCGCACAGCTTGTTCCCGAGGCCGCCCGTGAACTTCTGAGCTACCTGGCACCAGGCTCTCGCTGCCACCGCCAGGCAGGGGGGAGCGAAGCGACAAGAGAGCAGACGGGAGGATGAGAGATCGCGTCCCCGGTGGTGGCGTCTGCGGACCCGCGCCGACGCCACGAGCGGCCGCGGGCTCTCTGCTCCCGCAGCGGGGCCCGAGGGACCCCACGCAGTGTCGTCCCGGGAAGCAGCGCGCGGAGGCTCGTTTGCGGGGCCCGGGGCTCCGGACCGTCCCACCCCGCGGCGGCGTGCCTCCCCGGACCCCGCGCTCGCCCCTCAGACCCCAAACTCTGTCCTTCCCCCTGCGTCCTTCTCCGCCCTGCTCCTTCCCGCTCAGCGTCTAGACGTCCCCAAGCCCAGCTTGGCCCCTCGCTTTTCGACCCCCGCAGGCGCTGCGGTCCTTCGGGAGCCTGCGCTTAAGGGAAGGGGCGAGGCCCCGGGCCCTGTCCCGGGGACAAATGGCCTCGAGGTGGAGGGGAGGCGGACCTAACCTAGAGAGCCGGGCGAAGCGCGGGGATAACTTCGGCGCCGCAAACCCGAGCCGCCGCGAAGCTCTCCCGCTGCAGGTCCTCCTTACCTGTGCTGGGGTTCTCGGGGTCCCCGGAGCCATCTTCAGAGCCGAAGGACCAGAAGCCGGAGCCGGGGGATGCCATGGGCTCTGCGATTCCGGCGCCGGCCGCCTCCGAGTGGCTGGGGCGCACTGCCTCCGGCTCGACCCCGCACGCGCCTGCGTGCTCGCGTGAGTGTGTGTGTGGCGGGAGGCGGGCGCCGCGCGGGGACGGGCGGCGAGGATGGGTGTCACACGGGGACAGTGGCCGTGCTGTCGGCGTGCGCCCGTGTTCGTGCGCTGTTCGAGTCAGGGCGAGGGGACGCGCGTCTGCGCTCTCTGCCCAGGTTAAATAGGGAAGTCTCCGCGATGCTCGCAGTCTGGAGATTGGAAAGTGCCCACGAGATTTTTTAGGGAGAGGGAGCTCGGTGGGGAGGTGAGGGAGGGACGGGAGGGAAGTGGAGGTGGGGGCTAGGTCGTGAGTCAGTGGCGGGAGAGGGAGGAGTGCCGCGCGGCGCCGACCCCGCCGCCCGCGCCGCCCGCGCTGCCCGCCCGCCCGCGCTGTCCAGGGTGCTGCCGCGGCCCGCGGGCCTCCGCAAACCCCGGCGCCCCGAGACCCTGGCAGGATTTAAGGCTGGCCGCGGCCCGCTTTGCTTTTGCGTCGTCCAGCTCTTTGTTTGAGGGCTGCCTCTGGCTGAAGCCGAGCAAAAGCGGTTCTCGCTCCCGCCTTCCTCCAAGCCTGTGCCGAGGACGCTGTGACCTCAAGAGCTCAGGCCACCTGGCCACACTCACGCGCAGCTCCTGAGTGTGGAGGAGGTACCCAGGGCGGGTAGGAAGGTGGGCCGCCTACGTGCCAACGGACTCAACTCCTTAGCAGAGCCTAATGCCTTCCTGCTGAGTTGAGTCAGCCTGGGGGCGCACGGTTCCTGGGCAGCCGTGTGCTGGGTCCCCAGACCCACTGCCCAGGCTTTGACTGACGGCTGAGGAGAAAGACTGCTGATTGAAGCAATTAAAATCCACGCTGGAGTCTATCACTGAAGACCGCAGGCTGGGAAAAATTAAATGAATAAAACGAACAGAAACTTCTTGAAAGGGAGCGGGGGAGAGCTGACACAGCCTACAGAATTTACCTTTGGTGGGGGAAGGGTCCAGGTCCATGGTGACCTTGGCATATAGAGCCTGCTGCTTAAGCGTGACTTGAGGAAGCGTGTGCACAGGAGGGATGCGGGGGGCGGGGAGGGCGGTTTCGAAGTAAGCAAACCAGACTTTCCAGATATCAGGAGAAAAGGCATCTTTCCAGGGGTACTCAAATCCCTTTCCAAAGGGAGCCCTTACCGTGAGTGGGTGCCCAGGAACCTAAGATTGGCAACTCCAGGCCCAGAGAGAAGTAGTCTGTTTTCTCTAATAAAGGAAATGAAATAAACCTTTCTGTTTTCCTTTCCTTAAAGGCTCTTAAACACAGGGACGGCACCTTGAGGGTTTGGGGCCCTTGAAGTTCGCTTTGTCTCCTCCTGCGCTTAAACTGTACCCACGGCTTACAGAGAGCCCCCTCCCCCCCCCCCCCCCCCCCCAAAAAAAAAAAAAAGACTGGCAGGAAAGCGTTGCTCTCAGCCATTTAGGACCTCCTTCCCTGTGCTCCCTGAGCGAGCACCTGCAGTTTTCACCATCTCCACAGCTCTTTCTTCCTTCTTTTGAGTTTTAAACGAGGCAACAAAGTTGCTGCCAGTGCAGGCGCCCTCGAATCTTCGACTCGGTGATCACAGTTACTTATTTTGTTAGGGATTCTGACCCCAGGTGGCTGTGAAGACGCCCAAGGCTTGGGACTCCAAGCGCATTCTGTCTATGAGGCTTTATTTTCTTCTCGTGCGCCCAAATCCAGGGGGCCAGGAATGCCCACTGAGGCCGGGGGATCCGGGGATGCAATTGGCGCTGTTGAGGCGCTGCCCAAGGCATGCGTGTCTCTAAGCTTGCGCTGGCGAGAAGCAGGAGTGTACTAAGGGAAGGCAATTATCTTGACCTTAGGCCTCAGCATGGTCAGCCTTTAGAGCACTCCCTGTCTGGTCGCTTCAGCTGGCAGCGTCAACAGCTCCTGGAATGCAGAAAACTTGGCTCCTGTCTGCTGGGTGCTCACTCCATCCAGCCTTGCAGACACGATTCCGCGAGAGACGGTTCTTTGTTTAAATCCATATCAAACCCTGCAAATAATTCTCTTCAAGCCAGCTGGCTGGGGTTGAAGCTTTTTACTATGGATGAGTGATCGGAAATAAAAAGGCTCGTAAACACACACACACACACACACACACACACACACACACACACACACCTTTCAAGGAAGAAATGGATGAAAACAAGAGGAGGGTAGATTCTCAACATCTGAATTTAACTTCCTCAAAAACAATGACTTAAAATGGTACTTGAATTTCAAAAAACGGTAACTGAATTCCACAGCTCTGTGTATCTTTAAATCTAATGGGGTTTACATTATTTTATTTATTTTTTTGCCACTTCAGACGCAGGTTGGAATTGAGTTTGTCTTTTAAAAATCAATCCCTTCCTCGATAGTAATTTGCTTTGTAAATTTTTTCATTTCCCCATAGAGCCCCCCTCCCTTTGCTCCTGGTTGGTGATAACAAAAGAGCACAGGGAGGTAATAATTACTGTCATTAGTTCACAAAGGAGGCAGCACAGACTGGGAAGGGAAGGCTGCTGCTGGGGGAGGCTTTTCCTCTAACGTAGGAGACCCACACCAGAATCTCCAGCATAGCCCACAGGAAGATTTCACGGGATGACCTTTTTCTTGTCCACCGTGCACCCAGAAATCCTTGTGGTAGGTGAAGTCAAAGAAGGGTATTTGGCACAGGTTTTCTCCCATGTTCTTTTGGTGCTTAAATGTTGAGGGACTGAGAAAGAATAGGTAGGAAAAAAGGGGGATGAAAACAACAACATTGCAATCTTCCATGGAGGGCAGGCTAGTTCCCACATCAGCCTTACTGAACCTGGGGGTGGGGGGAGATCTCTGTTGTCTCTCTACTCAGCAACTGAATATACCTTTGCAGACACTTTTGGGAGGACTCTGCTGTGCGGGGTCCACTGGAACCCAGGGTTAGAGGACAGGTCTGGCAGGCAGCCTGGCAGGGCTTCTCTCCACCTGCTCCAGGTGGAGTGCTGGGGAGCAGGAGCCTTAGCCAGCCCTGGCAGTACTCCTGCTTTCCTGGTGTCAGTCTGTAAGCTCTGCTGTTCCGGTTTCTTGTGCCAGGTACAGGTCCTGCCACTCCAGGGGGTTGGCACAGTTAGGGTAATTCTTCTGTTCTGTCTGTCTGGCCCAAAACTGGAGAGGAGCTATCTAGGGGAGGAGCAGGGAGGGAGGGCACTGCTGGTCTGGTCACAACAGGAGGCCTCTCCTTACCTAGATCTCATTTGTAAATGTGGGGGCTACACAAGCCCCTCTTTGCTTTAGAGGCTGGGATGCAAAAGTTGTCAGTGCCCTCTGCTTTGGTATTTTTGGCATCAGGAACTAAAACCTGATGTGACCAGAACTTGTTTGGTTCTCCTGCCTGCACCTTCTTTACCTGATCTAGGTGTAGACCTGGAATGTATCTGTCAAGAAAACCTGGAAGTTTTCTTCCCTTCCTTTTTTTCCTTCCTTTCTTTCTTCCTTTCTGTCTTTCACAGCCCAAAGTGATAAAAACAAACAAACAAACAAACAAACAAAAAATTTCTGCCTCTCACCCACTGCCATTTTGTTCATTTTTATATGGCCAACTTCCAGTGAGGGGAGGATTACTTCAAATCTGCAGAGTAAAAGACCTTCAAATTGAACAGTCCTCACAGTCTGAGGACCACTGCCAGCATGGTACTGGGAAGGCTGAGTGACGAGGTTTGAAGATTTATCTACGGTCCACGTTTCTAGGTAAAGTTTAAGCTAGACTGTGCTTTAAAGTGACTGGGGCCAAATGCGTGCGTGCGTGTGTGCCTGCGTGTGTATGTGCTTGCGTGTGTGTGTGTATGTGTGTGTGTGTGTGAAGATTTGCTGATGGACACAGAAGTCATCTCAGCTCCTGCTGCCAGATCAGCTGGATATCAGAGACAGAGGCCCCCAAGGCACAAGGCAAGCAAACCCGTGTAAACCCAGGCTTTCCTGGATGCTTACTTTATTCAGTATTATTAATAATCTAGAGAGGAGAAAAGTCAAGTTCGAGGTGAGCTCACCTTTGAAGTTCGCTCCACTCCCACCTTGCCTATGTTCTGGCGTACCCAACCAACAGAGACTGACATTTGGTCCCGGGAAAGCCATTTTGAGAAAGAAGAAATCTCTTAAATCATTTTAAAACGAGCAAAGGGATGGTGACAGCTCTGGCACAGTGGGTGCCCCAAATCACGAACAGCTGAATAAGGGGATACATTAGGTGAATGGGGGTGGTGTGACAGGCGGGTGGGGGACGTCCGAGGACCAGTATTTGCAACTATCCAAAGGGTTAAGATTCTGCTAGATCTGGACCTCAAGATCTGTCAGGCCATCGGAGGCTTCAGCGCCCTTGGCTTCCGCGTACGCCCTGTTGCTTTGGTCCCACACTCTCCGAAGCTCGGTAGGTGTGCTAGAGCTGCACCAGGCGCCGGCGCTGGGAGGTTTTGCGCAGGAGCCTTCTGTAGTCGTAGGGGCTGGCTGAGATCCCGCGGTCTTCCTCCCGACTCTCCGCCGCGGTCCAGCACCTGCAAGCCAAGCGCGGTCTCACAATCAGCGGCAGCTGTTTGCGTTTATTTTCGTCCACCCTCCCAGAGCCAGGCGGTTCTCTTCCTTGAGCCATCCACCAACCACACGCATTTAAGAAAATCAAAATGACAGGCTAAAGGACCCAACGTAGCTCTAATAACGCTCTGCAGTTTTGCAAAGCCGAAACCAATGGCCTTTGTGTTCAGATAAGAGCAAAGCCTCAGCAGGTAGAGACCGCAAAGGCTCGCTATGTTCGAAACAAGAGTAATTCACATCCAATAGAGAACTACTTATTTCAGTGCCTTATTTAGCTTTTTAAATGACTTTCATCAAATAGGAAGATTCAAGGAGCACAAATAGATAACAAGCTTATGGATTTTCAAACTGCTCAGAAGTTTCTTTTAAACGCTGAGAGGATCTGACCATTCACTCCAGCAGTGACGCAGGTACTGTTTGCTCTGTTGGCTTTTCAGGCTTCAATGTTTTTAGTAACTGCTTTCCTGGACCCATTGTAGTAACTCCGTTCCATGCTTATCTGTTTCTGCAACTTGCCTGAGGAAATGGAGATGCTTTCTAAAACACAGCTCTAAGGTTCTCACAGTAATTTAGCATCTACAAAGTACCAACGTAGATAGGTAATAGGAGAACAAGTCCTTGCTTTCATGGAGTTTTAAGTAGGATGTGGGAGAAGACCAAACAGAAACTTAAAATATCAGGTGATGAGAGAAACCTTGGAGAAAAATTAAGCAGGATAACAGGACAATGATGGTGTGTATACACGTAATGATGGTCAAGATAGGCCTCTAGTAAGCAAAATTTGAGAAGACGCTTGAAGGAAGACCCAGTAAGCCATGATGCTCTTCTGGGTAGGAATCTATTCAGAATAATAGATCAAGCAGGAGAAGGGTCCCAGGACTGCAGTGGACATACTGTCCCGGGAACAATACAGGTTATGGTAGACTTAATGGAATAAGTGAGGAGAAAGCAAGATCTGAGTGAGAGCCAGAAGAAGAAGGGCAAGTGTGGAAGAGACACCTGGAGACTGGAGACTCTACATTGAGTACACAAATGATTACTTAACACGTGGGCAATGCTGAGAAACCAGAGAGAGGAAGACGGATCAGTGATGATCAGTCTTAGAGGCCAAAAATAAAGATATTTTAAAAACCAGCCATGTGTTGAAAGTACAGAGTGAAGCCCTTCCCACAAAAGCAAAAGCCAAAATAAAATTTTAAAAAGTTTTTGTAAGAACAGCAAAAGTAATTTTGAAAGAAAAAAAATCATAGGTGTTAAATACTGTCAACATGGAGAGACTGAGATGGAGAACAAATGGCAGTCATTGGCAACCTTGGCAGGGTGATTTAGTGAAGCAGTGGGAGGAAAATTAAGTAAAGTGGCTGAAGAGAGAGTAGGAAAGTAGGATGTGAGGCATATCCTTCACATGTGATTCCTTGTTGTGATGGAGGGCAGAAAATGTGTGCTATTGAAGGTGGACTAAGACTGTGCTCTCTGAGGACTGCTGCCAACATCCGGTTCAAAGATTACCCAAAGTGATTTCTTTAGTAAAGAGAATAGACATTAAAGATGCAGAGTGGCGAGAAAGAGAGAGTGAGAGCAAGAGAGAGCATGGCTGTAAAGACTGAGAGCACAGCTGGAAGGCTAGCCTTCATCTGGGAGGCCCCACAGGCCATCTGCAGCATGCTGAGGGGACAATGAGAGACCACAGTGTGGAGCTGGCAGTGGAATGACGTGTATATACTGGGCTACTCTTCTCTCTCTCTTTTTTCTTTATTAATTACACTTTATTCACTTTGTATGCCCCAATAAACCCTTTCCTCCTCCCCTCCCGATCCCACCGTCCCACACCCTTCTTCACGCATGCCCCTCCCCAAGTCCACTGATAGGGGAGGTCCTCCTCTCCTTCCTTCTGATCTTAGTCAATTAGGTCTCATCAGGAGTGTCTGCATTGTCTTCTTCTGTGGCCTGGTAATGCTGCTTCCCCCTCAGGGGGAGGTAATTAAAGAGCAGGCCAATCAGTTCATGTCAGAGACAGTCCCTGTTCCTATTACAATGGAACCCACTTGGATACTGAACTGCCATGGGCTACATCTGTGCAGGGGTCTTAGGTTATCTCCATGCATAGTCCTTGGTTGGAATATCAGTCTCAGGAAAGACCCCTGTGCTCAGATTTTTTAGTTCTGTTGCTCTCCTTGTGGAGTTCCTGTTCTCTCCAGATCTTACTGTTTCCCACTTCTTTCCTAAGATTCTCAAAAACTCAAGAGACAACACATGCTGGAGAGGTTGTGGAGAAAGGGGAACCCTCCTCCACTACTGGTGGGAATGTAAATTTGTACAACCACTCTGGAAAGCAATCTGGCGTTTTCTCAGACAACTAGGAATAGCGCTTCCTCAAGATCAAGCCATACCACTCCTAGGCATATATCCAAAAGATTCTCAAGCACACAATAAGGACATTTGCTCAACCATGTTTGTAGCAGTCTTATTTGTAATAGCCAGAAGCTGGAAACAGCCTAGATGCCCCTCAGTGGAGGAATGGATGCACAAATTGTGGTATATCTACACAATGGAATATTACTCAGCAATAAAAAACAAACAAACAAACAAAAAAAAAAAAACCAAGGAAATCATGAAATTTGCAGGTAAATGGTGGGATCTGGAAAAGATCATCCTGAGTGAGCTATCCCAGAAGCAGAAAGATGCACACAGTATATACTCACTCATATAGACATATAATATAGGATAAACCTACTAAAATCTGTACACCTAAAGAAACTAATCAAGAGGGAGGACTCTTGCTAAAATGCTCAATTCCTATCCAGAAAGGCAAAGAGGCTGGACATCAGAAGAAGGAGAAAAGAGGGAACAAGTCAGGAGCCTGACACAGAGGACCTCTGAAAAGCTCTGCCCTGCAGACTATCAATGTAGATGCTGAGACTCATGGGCAACCTTTGGGCAGAATGCAGGGAATCTACTCCTCTCTTTTTAATAAAATAGGAAAGTTGATTCTTAGAAGGGAACCAGGGCAATTAGACGGTTTAAGGAGAGAATAAAGTTTGAAAAGGATAGACTTTGAAAAGAGGGTAATGGACTTTTAGGGAGAGTAGAATTGGCAAACAACTACAAGTTCAGCTATAAAGTAGAGATACAGACTGAATGCTAGGCGTTGCCAGTTGAATATAATTTAGAGAGAAGAGGGCAGAGTCTCTGAATATTTATTCAGATTTAATAATTTTTATTTATTTATATGTTATTTATTTATTCTGCTCTATTTTGAAGAGGGCACTCAAAAGAAACATTGTCAAGGTTCTTTAGGACATCTTGATTTCAGCGGATGCCTTACAGGAAAGTTTTACACAGCACTTTAATGAGCACCAGGGCATTCTCTTTTGAGCTACTGACTTGAATAAGAGACACTATTGTAAGGCTTAGATAGTTATTCATAACACTAGTAGACACTGTTAGTAAGAAGCCCTCATGTCATGCTTGCCATGCTCTGTCCCCTTGCCTCTTCTGTTGATGTTATTTCATGATTTGCCTGTTCTTAACTGATGGACTCTGATGCCACCCTCTGTTTTATTTCTGGCTAACATTTCCCCTACATTTCCTTGGTATAAATAATGCCCATATATCCCCCAAACACTCTACAGGTTCATGACTGTTCAGCAGCACCTCCCTAAAATTCAATCTTGGGACTCATTGAGAGAACAAAGCCTTCTCCTGACTGTCACTGCCATTCTCTAACCACTGATTCCTGTCACTAGTTTTTATTCATTCAGAATCCACAAAAGCAACAGACTGCTCAAAAATGAAATAAAGAGAACAATTTCAATGATGATTTCTGAAAAAAAAATACTTAAAATAAATTTAAGCAAAGAAAAGAAAGACCATAAAGCTTTATAAAGCTATAAAACACTGATGAAAAATGGAAATACAAATAAATGAAAATGTATTCAATGTTCATTGATTGTAATAATTAATAATATTAAAATGATATTAATTAATAATATTAAAATGTCCACAAGGCAATCTACAAGTTCAATGCAGTCCATATCAAAATTTCAACTTTTTTTTAAAGAACAGGAAAAACAAATCCAAATAATACATTTGCTATTACAAAAGACTCTAAATAGCAAAAGCAATCTTGAACAAAAAGAACAAAGCTGGAGATATAATATTATTTGGTTTAAAAATCTACAAAAAAGTGATAGGAAACAAAACAGCATAAAAACTGGTATAAAATAGACAGATAGAGCGAGGAAACAGAGGGCTCACAAATAAATTCATTCATTTATAGCCCTTGGGTTTGACTAAGATATCAAGAGCTTACAGCGGGGAAAGAACAATGTCTCCAACAAATGGTTTTGGGAAAACTGGATAAAACACAAAAGAATGATATCAGAGACTTACTTCACAGAATATATAAAATTCCACTCCACTCAAAAAGACTTAAACTACCACCTAAGACAGCAAATGTGCTGGATGAAAGCATCTACAACACTGGACAAAATCTACAACATGGATTTGGACAAAGAGACAAAGGATGCCAGTGCCAATATACTGATACTGCAAGTAAGAGAGAAAATCTAGTTCCCAACTCCCTGACAAGAAGATGGGCTATGGAAAGTTTATCACACTATAAAGTGGTATATTCATTAAGCAGGGTTAGGACATCTCCATTTTCCACACCCTTCACAGATCGCTAAATTTTAAAAAAAGTGAAGACTTGAAATCATTGTGTCAGGCTGGAGAGCAAAATAACTTGCAGTGCAAGCCCAATGACCTGCTCTGAAATTAGAGCTCTGAAATTTGTAAAAGCCACGTGTAGTGGTAGATATCTGTAGCTTGGCACTCCTACATTAAGATGGAGGTGTGTTGGGTTCCAGCATCTTGAATGTTCCAGCATTCTGCTTGTACCTGCCTCAACTTCTTCAACTGCCGATTCTCATCAAAGCCTGCTCCCCAAAGAACTTTGAAGAAAGCTACTAATTTTATCTGGTCCAGCATTTTAGACTGTTCCAAAAAGGACTTTTATTAAGCCTGAAATTTCTCAACATTCAAATGTTATAGGACCACAAATGTTATTGCTTGCTTAATTAACCATTTTTATTTGGGCCCCCTACAGGATTTCTACATGTCCACAATGTCAGCTAGAAGAAACTCATGAGAACGGCGTCCAATTTCCTTTAAAGGGGGTTGGGTATGTTTTTGGTTGTTTGCTATGGCTACGAAATTTTATTGTCATTGGGAGACGTTTATTATTAACAGTCTTATTCAAAGTAAAACAAGTAATATACAGGGATATTTTATAGAAATATTTTATAGAAATAGAAAAAAGGGTAGATTATTGAATCTACTCAACTTAAGGTTTTATTTGTTATTACCAAATAAGGTCAATTTTAACTCTGGTATAGGATTTTGCATATTGATGCAAAAATAAGTATTTTTAATACATTGGTATAAACTTTACTATATTGATAGAAAGTCAAGGTTACTTCCAATACTTTTAAACTATTATTAAAAGGTGGTTAGGATATTAGGTATGCAAGTTAATTATTAGTTATTCAACTCATAGTCATGTTAGACACTAGTCTAATTTATCACAGGAGTATATCTCATAGGTTTAACAGATAGATATGTTTTTGTATACAAAGCGATTACATAAAGATAGGTAGTCTTCAAAAACTTCAGAGACCTACAGAATACGGCATTTAAAATGTTCTTATTATTTTAAAGCTTCTTTGACAATTAGACAAGTCATTTCCTGGCAGCACCTGCCTACCTGAAAGAAGATAATGAGCATCGAAGAACCTTCATATGGAGATGGCTTCAAATGTGCCAAACAAGCCACTCGGGTAAAGAAAATACTCTCGCTTCACAACAGACAAATTCTGCCTAAAATGGGCAAGCTTAAATGCAGGACAAGTCAACTGCCGAACTCTGCCAAGACAAGGTAAGGAAGTCCTAAATAGTTCCTTCTTCACATATATGTCTGTCAAAATATTCTGAGCCAGAAGGCTGAAGATGATGCTCCAACGTTATAGAGAGCTATGGGTGACTGTTCAGCAGCAAACTGTCTCTGTCAGTTTTTATTTTTTGGAAGCTGCTAACATGCATTTCCTATTTACTCTCATAACTAATTTTATTCCTTCTCAAGTCTCTGATGGGGTTGAAGACCAAATAGTTACAGTACCACATTTAAGCTTAAGTTGTTTAGAAGTTGAGAAATCTTTTCATATAGGTAATACCAATAAGGATAAAAGTTAATTTAGGTATAGAACTTTAAACCTGTCAAGATAGATAGGATAATCAGACCCTTTCTCCTAAGATACCCTCTCCATGTGCTAAATACACATGGACTAGACATTGCACATGTAGATTTTACCTAACAATTTTCATAATTTCATAATTATTATTGTATTGAAAGAAAAGGAGTCTTTTATTGGATTAAAGGGGGAAATGTTGGTATAATGTTCTTTTAAAATGTATACCTTTACCCTTGTTAATTCAAATGCTGATTTTCCCACCCCCAACTCTCTGGTTTCAATCCGGATATTGCATTATGATACTCATTATAAGCGTCCTGTCTCAACTCTTGTGTAAACAGGACAAAATAAAGCAACTAGATACAATGTTGTGCAATGGGAGGAGCCAGAGGACAGGAAAGAGGGGAGGAGCTAGAGAGCAGAAAAGGAGTGGGAGGAGAAGGGGGGAGAGGAGAACAAGGAGAGCAGAGCTGGAGGAGAGAGCTTGGAGGACATGGTGCATGAACCAGACCTAAGATTTCACAAAAAGCAAGTATAATGTGGGAGATCTAAATGTTAGAAAACTGAGGGCTTGGAGGTTTAGGAGGAGTAAATATTGCCCAGCATTGTGTTCTAGGTTAACTAAAAACCCAGTCTCTGTGTGGTGATTTGGTTATACAGCTGCTGAGGATTAACAGCAGCATTACCAGAAGATAAACCAGTAGTAAATATTAATCCCGCCTACAACAGAGGTGGAGTTAGGAGAATTGCTCAGAAGCCTTGAGTATGTAGTATAGCAGTGAGAAACAAGAGGCCTTGCCTAAAAATGAAGGTAGAAGGCAAAACCCAACTTCCAAATATTTTCTTGTGACTTCCACTTGAATGCTGTTTTACATATGTATTAGCACCCATATATATACTATGCACACCACAAAATTAGAAATAAATCATATGCTAAGGGAAGTAGTCAGAGTAAGCAGGGCACATGTGTATTTCCATTAATATAAAATGTTCTAAATAAGCAACTACAGAAAGCAAATTGATTAGTGGTTGCCAGGCAACAGGAGTGGCAGGATTGTGATATTGGTAGGTGCAGGGTTTCCTTGGGGAATCACGGATATATCCTGAAGTTAGTGGTGGTTATGTAATAATGTGAATATATTAAATTCATATTAAATTACTGAATTGGACCTTTAAAAATGGTCAAGTGATGTACAACCACTTTGGAAATCAATCTGGTGCTTTCTCAGGTAATTAGGAATAGTGCTTCCTCAAGATCCAGCCATACCACTCCTAGGCATATATCCAACATATGCTCAAGTAAACAACAAGGACACTTGTTCAACCATGTTCGTAGCATCTTTATTCATAATAACCAGAACCTGGAAACAACCCAGATGCCCCTCAACGGAGGAATAGATACAGTAATTGTGATACATTTACACAGTGGAATATTACTCAGCAATTAAAAACAAAGAAATCATGAAATTTGCAGGCAAATGGTGGGATCTAGAAAAGATCATCCTCAGTGAGCTATCCCAGAAGCAGAAAGACACACGTGGTATATACTCACTCATAAGGGATATTAGACATATAAGATGAACATACTACAATCTGTACACTAAAGAAGCTAATCAAGAAGGAGGATCCTGGATAAGATGATCAATCTTCACTCAGAAAGACAAATGGGATGCACACTGGAAGAAGGAGAAAACAGGAAACAAGACAGGAGCCTACCACAGAGGGCCTCTGAAAGACTCTACCCAGCAGGATATCAAAGCAGATGCTGAGACTCATAACCAAACTTTGAGCAGAGTGCAGGGAATCCTGTGAAAGAAGGGGGAGATAGTAAGACCTGAAGAGGACAGGAGCTCCACAAGGAGAGCAACAGAATAAAAAAATCTGGGCCCAGGGGTCTTTTCTGAGATTGATACTCCAACCAAGGACCATGCATGGATACAACCTAGAACCCCTGCTCAGGTGTAGCACATGGCAGCTCAGTATCCAAGTGGAAAGGTTTCTTAGTAAGGGGAACAGGGGCTGTCTCTGACATGAACTCAGTGGCTGGCTCTTTGATCACCTCTCCCTGAAGGAGGAGCAGCCTTACCAGGCCACAGAGGAGGACAATGCAGCCAGTTCTGATGAGATCTGATAGACTAGGGTCAGATGGAAGGGGAGGAGGACCTCCCGTTTCAGTGGACTTGGATTGGGGCATGAATGGAGATGAGAGAGGGAGGGTGGGATTGGGAGGGAATGTGGGAGGGAGCTACAGCTGGGATACAAAATGAACAAACTGTAATTAATATAAAAAATAAAAATTTAATAAATATAAAAAATGGTCAAATGAATTCTGTTATATAAATTTTATCTTAAAATTAAAAATATGGCCAACATTATTAATTATCAAGAAAATACAGTTTATAATCACAATGTGACATGATCTCGCACTATGCAGGATGCCTATTATCAAAACATAAGTGCTAATGAATGTTGGTGAGGATATGAAGAAAAGGAAGCCCTTGTACACTGTTGATGAGAATGTAAATTGGCACAACCATCATAGAGGACAGTGCGTACATTCCTTAAAAACAAAAAGCTTCATTATTCATCAACTACTATTAATGAGATCCCACATCTCACCTCCAGGTACCTAGCCAAAGGAAATAAAATTAATATTTTGAGAGATACCTATAGTTTAATGCTCATTTCAGTTTTACAACACCTAAAACATGCAGTCAAGCCAAGCGTCCATCAACTGACAAATAAATAGACATATGGTTGTTATACACCATAGGATATTTGGTTTATCAATTTAGCTTATCAATATAACAAAATCCATGGAGCATTCTGTTTTTTTTTTTTTTTTTTTTTTTTGGTACACCCTTACCCGGCCTACTTAACCCTTCCTGGACAGTGTTGACAGCTGGTGTATAACAGTTTTATACACCATACTTGTAGCTAGGGATGTACGTATTCACATAGAAAACTATTCTTTTTGAAATAATACAATTGAGCATATAATTTAGTCAAATTTTGCTAATTGTTCCAAAATGTTATTTAGAGCTATTCTCCTTGCATATTTGCTTTCTGTTTTAAATCTGGGAGCTTATGGATCTTACATACTATTCCTGTGAGCTTCACCTCTACAGTCTTCCTTAGTTTAGAAAAAGTTCTCACCTCTTGGAGTTACCTTGTTCAGCACTGGTATGTGGATATCCTTCTCTTTAACCCTGAGATCTGATGTGAAGGTCACACCTTTGGCACCCTAATAACCACTACTTCCTTAAGCTCCCTGCATGGTGCTTTGCATAAAGTGGCAATAGTAAACAGTGGTTAAAATCATTGACTCTAAGTCTGTAAAGTCTTGTGTTCAAATTTTCTGGCTTCATCAGTTAATATGTGGGTGACTATTTAGATAGAGCCACTGAACTCTGGAGACTTGGTTGGATTATCAGTCTCAGAAAAGACCCCTGGGCCCAGATTTTTGTTTCTGTTGCTCTCTTTGTGGAGCTCCTGTCCCTTCCAGGTCTTACTATCTCCCCCTTCTTTCATAAGATTCCCTGAACTCTGCCCAAAGTTTGGCTGAGTCTCAGCATCTGCTTTGATACCCTGCTGGGTAGAGTCTTTCAGAGGCCCTCTGTGGTAGGCTCCTGTCCTGTTCCCTATTTCCTCCCTCTTCTTTGATGTTAGTCCTGTTTGCCTTTCTGAATGAAGATTGAACAAGGACCATGCATGGAGATAACCTAGAACCTCTTCACAGATGTAGCCCATGACAGCTCAGTGTCTAAGAGGGTTTCCCAGTAATAGGAACAGTGACTGTTTCTGACATGAGCTCAGTGGCTGGCTCTTTGATCACCTCCACCTGATGGGGGAGCAGCCTTTCCAGTCCACAGAGGAAGACAATGCAGCCAGTCCTGATGAGACCTGATAGGCTAGGGTCAGATGGAAGGGGAGTAGGACCTCCCCTATCATTGGACTTGGGGAGGGGCATTGGAGAAGAAGAGAGAGGGTGGGATTAGGAGGGGATGGGGGTGCGGGCTACAGCTTGGATACAAAGTGACTAAATTGTAATTAATAAAAATAAAATAAAAATTGATTAAAAAAAAGCTCTGGAAAGTTAGCTCCCACACTCGTAAAAGAAGGCAGTCATAGTAAGTGTCTCACTAGTTCACTGAGATAGCAGCATAGTGCCTAGAACAAAGCAAGCACTCAACCAATGCCAGCTCTCGCATCCTTATTCTAGCAGATACTAAATACACATCCATTGATGCTGCTGGAAAGTAGGCAGGGTTTCTGGGATGTGGCATCATCACAGCAGGCATGGATCTGTCTGCGAGTAGAGAAGAAGGAATATGCTGGAGAAGAACTAAAGTCAGCAGCTACCACAGAAGTGGAGTGTAAAACCCTGGCTTAGAGAACCCTCACTCTTTTGTGACCTTAGAAAACCGTCTGTTCTCTCTGCCATCTATTCTCCTGCATAGAACTTGGTGCTTCTCCTTGAACAGGTTACAGTTTTTGGTTCCAAGATGGAAGAATGCATCTTTTTTTTTTTCCTTGAGACAAAAGCTTAGAAATTATAATGCAGGTAGGTTTTGAAAAAGCAAAGGCAGATAGATAATAATAGCCATCATATTTATAGAGAGCCTCTTCTATGGACATAGTGTGCTAATCAGTTTATCATTTCATTTAATTTGAGAATTTCTCAGAAGGTGTGAAAACATTGGCTCAAAGAGCCCAGAAAACACAAAGCTTCTCCAGTGGCTCCATTAGGGTCCAAACCTAAAACACTTAAACTTGAAAAACTCATCCCTGTAAGCATCATTTCACACTGTGAAAGGGAAGGGTGTGTGGGTCTGAGCACGGCTAGGGCTTTCAGAGCGGCTCCCGGCTGCCCACTAATGTTTCCCATGCGCCACATTTGCATTCTGCTCCCACCCCCAGTCTCAAAATTTCACAATGGATTTTGGAGGAAAGAGGAAAATTATTCCTAAAGTTGTACTTAAAGTGCAAAAGAAATTATTTAATGCCACAAAATTAGTGGTAAGATAAAAAAAAACATATTCAAGACATCAATTCAGATTTTGAAAATTAGAAACATAATTAAAAATCCAATAAGTGAGGCCAGTCATGGTGGCACACACCTTCAGTCCCTACTTCTGGGAGGCAGAAGTAGGTAGATATATGTGACTTCTAGTCTAGCCTGGTCTACATAAAGTTCCAGGCTAGTAAAGTTAAATGGTGAGACCCTGTCTCAAAAAACATCCTGTAAATGATTAAAAGTAGATTATTTAGACATTAATTTCAATAAAAGTGTACTGTATTGCTTAAGGCTAGGATGACCATACAGTTAATTGATTAAATAGGCACATTTTAAAGGGATTTTAATAATAACTATACCAAGCAAAGCGGTGTGGAGAGGGACCTTTTCTAGGGTGCATGATTTTACTACCACCATGTTTATGGCTTGACTTTGAGCAATATGTCATTAATAAGATGACCTATTTGGGAATTATGATGCCATTATTGTAGATATAAAACAAGCTTGCTTAAAATAAAATTTTTGATTTTCTACTCAAAGTTTCTGTTTGAATGTTCTATAGACTGTAGGTTATTACCTTTCATTATTGTCAGTGCATTGATCCTGGAGCTCCTTCTTTTCTCTCTCTTCTCTTATATGAGAGCTATGTTCCTTTGGTCCAGAATAAGTGGGCAAAAATTCCTTATAATAGAAATCTTCCAAACCTAGTAATTTTCCCTGACTGCAAATGAACACACAAACATGCACACAATCAGTCTAATTTCTGCTCACTTGACTTACACACTACATTTTCTTCTTTTGAAGTATTTACTGTAACTTAAGCACATTCCACACATTCCCTTATGTATGAGAGAAATCTTGAAATGTAAAAAAATAAAAAACTAAAACAAAACACTATATCCTGTCAATTCAAAGCATCTTTCATCTCTTACCTTGAAAAAAGCATTAGCTGCTTGACAGGCTTCTCTTGCTTTTAATAGGTTTAATTTAACATGAACTGATGGTTTCTAGAACTGCCAGTGACAATGATTCCTAGTTTGGCCAGTCTACATTCATGTTCACACCAGGTTCATGAATAACTGTCATGAGAACTGGCCTTGATGATGTTGTCATCCATAACCTTAACTAACTTCCATTATGGGTACCACCAGGTGGTAAATAGGGAACTCTGTTTATGCTCAATACAAGCACCCCTCTTCCATTCCTAACTTTGTCTGAAAGTTATTTGACATAATAATAAGATTAAAATGTCAAAATATTGAAGTGTTAAAAGACTGAAATATTATATATAGAGAAGAATGATGTGAAGAAGTGTGCCATACCTACAAAATACACAGCCCTTGCCATCCTAACAATCTATAAAAGGTATAAAATGTGAAATTTAAGATGTATCAAAGGACCATAAAACAAAAAGGGAAAAGAATATTTGTGGATATTGAGGCATTCTCATTGTTAAATGGGCAGAGAAAAGCAAAGCCTATCCCAATGATGTAATACATTTAAACCATATTTGAATTCTTAATGAATGATTTAGTTCTGTCTCAGTATATTTAATTTATGGGTTCCATATAGTCCTCACATTCAGGATATTCTCATGCTGGTACCATGATACTTTTCAAATATATGTGATTTGTAATAAAATTTGAACATAAAGATTTATAATTTTATTTGAACAAAAACAATGTTATAATTTAGAAAAGATAATTACCTATCTTTTCTTGGTCTTCGTTTTTCTTCTTGGATTGACTTCTAAATTAAATAGAAGAATTGAAAATTTATAATATATAGTAACATGAAATAATACTGTATAATGTTTATTATCTCAATGACAGGTGAGAAAGAGGGAGAACAGGACAAGTGATTACTAGCTTATGAAATTATGAAGTAATTCATAAGCAGGTACTATGTGCTTCTGTTTATATGGGTTCTGGAAGAGGTAAATACATAGATGACAGTCAATTACTGATTGCTTAGGGCTTGGGTTAAGAATGGAGTTTGGTGGTGACTGATAATGGCTAGAGTTTCATTTTGGAGTGATTAAAATGCCATGAAATTGACTGTGGTGATGATTGCACTAAAAGCCACTTTGTTGTATCTTACCTGGGTGGTTTGTATGACTTGTGACATATCTCAACACAGCGGTAGGAATGAAGGCACCTATCTATGTCTGGACCTCTTTATGTGCACATCCATGTAGATTATGTAATAAATATTAGGTAGTTTGCTATTTGTGTATGGAGCTAGAAGAGAGACCTAAGACAGAGACAAAGGTTCTAAACGGGGCAGTGACCAAGGTCATGAGAGCTATTCTAAGATGATGAGACTATTCTAAAGAATTGAAAAGTGAAGAGGTCATACATTAGGATCCCAGGCAACACCATGAGGGAGGCAGGCATCATACAGAAACATGGTGAAAAACCAGAGGGAAGGGGATGACTAGAATTGGCCCAGCTAGCTGAGAAATCAAGTGTGAGCTTCACTTTCTGCCTGTGTCATGTGACTCTTGTTTCCGATGAACTCTGAGATTCTGTAGGTTTTCAAGGGCATGAAGAAGTTTTTGCTCTTCTTTGTACAGTGGTAGACTGAATAGGTATTAGAAATGGAGAGACCACTGGGGTCAGAAGGAATGACTTGGATGCCGAGGGGATGCCTCTCACTGTGGAGTTTAAGCAGTTTCCTATGATGAGTTGACATGGGGGCAGAAGCTGTGTCTAGTGAAGAAGACGCTGGGACCTGAACTTTTTGCTGACCTAATTAAAGGAGGAACATAATCAAATTCATAGTTTTGAGAAAGTTTCTGGTGTAAGCTGGGAAGTTTGATTGAGAAATGGTGATGGTCAGAACTGAGAAGATTCTGTGTGGCTAGAGGAGGAGGATGAACTGGTAGCTAGAAAGCATAATGTGACCGCTGGCACAGGTGTCAGGTAGAAAAGGAAGGGCAAGACCTTAGATAACTGCCAAGTTCACAGAAACCAAGGTGATCACTGGGGCATGCATGGAGGATAGTAAGGAGGGGAAAGGAAGCCTAGTAGAGAGCATCCCAATGATTTCTCATGCTGCCAACTGAGGAGATCCTGGAGATCTCAATCAAGTTAATAGCCCTGATGGGAAAGCTAAGATGTTCACTTGTGTCTCATGATTCTGACCTGAGACATGGACACAAAACTAAGGGCTAGTTCTAGGATCAGCTATCACAATGGTTAGGGATACATCTCACCATTGGCCTGGAATTTGCGGAAGCTTAACAAAGGTTCACTTCTCTTTTACAACATGCATAACTACATATTCATTAAAATGAAGGTCTCTATCTGAAGGGCTTTCCTATGATGGACTTCCCTGCCTAGGTTGATAATTGTGTGTAAATTCTGATAAGTGATGTGGTGGTTTGACTTGGTATGGCCCCCATAGACACATGTGTTTGAATGCCTGACCCATAAGGGAGTGGCACTATTAGGAGGTGTGGCCTTGTTGGAGAAGGGTGTCACTGTTATGGTGGGCTTTGAGGTCTCCTATGCTCAGGCTATGCCCAGTATTGGTACAGTTTCTTTCCTGTTGTTCCTGATATAGAACTCTCAGCTCCTTCTCCAAGACCATGTCTGCCCACATGTTTCCTGTCATGATGATAATGGACTAAACCCCTGAAACTGTAAGCCAGCCCCAACTAAATGTCTTTCTTTATAAGAGTTGCCATGTTCATGGTGTCTCTTCACAGCAATGAAACTCTGAGACAAGTGACTACCAGAAAAAGTTTTTGGGAAAACACATTATAGGTCCAAGATTACAAGAGAGCCCAAGACTATGAGGAAAAGGACTGGAGGAAAAAGGGGCCATTTAGTGGGGTAACTGTGAGGTGGAATCCAAGGAGTGTTCCCATGTTGCAAGGCCTTCTTCTGAGGCAGCCTAACGCTGCCATAGTTTCTACCAGTTTTCAGTTTGATTGTAAGAATGAGCCACTTACATGGAGTAGATAGTAGTATGTAGAGTCTTCAGGGTTATTTAATGTTTTGGGTTTCCGGGGTCGTCTTGGAGGTCTCAATATTTTTGGCTCTTCTCCTTTAGAGACACCTGTAAGAAAGGTGATCATAAATACGTTTTGAATTTCAGAAACTATAAAATGTTTTCCTTTGGATAAATAAGAGCTTCTATGCATGCAAACTGTGTTCAGTATCTCATTCACCCATATTATAGTCATGACAGTCTGCTTGGTGGCCTAGGACTTTGAGAGAAAGAAGAGAGGAGAAAAGAGCAAGAAGAATTCAGTGATATGGAATAGGGACACAGGTTCATGGGAGGGATGAGGCCAGGACCATTCTTAGAATATATAGGTAAAATCTACTTATCTCATTTCTACCTGAATGGCAAGAAATATAGAAATACAGTACCAAGATATATATATATATATATATATATATATATATATATATATATATGCATATATATTCTTAGTATTTTTAGAAACACTTTAAAGTTGCCTGTGACTAAATTTTAACTTGACTGTAATATCATGTAAAATCTGAGTTGACATATTAGAACAATACAATTGTAACAAAAATAAATGGAAGATGGCAAAGAATCTGAATAATTGCCATGAGAATGAAGAAGAAATGATTCTGAGGATAAAGGATTTCTTGGCCCTGCCAAGAAGACAGTGATAATCCTATCAAATTATCTCTACTCAATCTGAGTGCTATTTCAAATTTCATTAGACGTGGGTGACTCTTGGGACTGGGCCAGCACAAAGGAGGAAGGAAACAGAAGAGAAGGGAGTGGGAAGAGAAACAACTAAACAAATTCTGTTTGAAAAATGACACAGTGAAGCCTAGTTGTTGCTTGCGATAAAGCCGGCCTGACCCTAGCACGACTGGGGAGGGGCTTGTGAAGTCCCAGCTCTTGTCTATGAAGCTATTGGCAATCAGTGGCTGTTGGGGAAGGAGGTTTCCTCCAAGCATGAGGCCTCTGAGACACTAGCCATGCTCTAGTACCTTGTCCAATTCAATTAAAAAAAATTAAAACAGGTATTTTAACAAACAGAGGGCACATGGAGTTGGTTGGAAAGAAAAAGTGGTGGGGAGTAGAGGGAGAATTAGGGTGAGAGAATGGAAGGGTGGACTAAAATACATTATGTGAACATATGAATATCAAAGAAAATATTTTTATTGCTTACACTTATTTGTTTATTTGATTTTTGCATATGTGTGCTTTGTCTGTGTACCACATGACTGCCTAGTGCCAGCTGAGGCCAGAAGAGGGTGCTGGATCCCCTGGAATTCAGGTGATAAAGGTTGTGAGACATCAAATGGATGGTCGGAATCAAACCTAGGTCTTCTGCAAGAGCAAATAGTGCTCTTAACCACTGAGTCATTTCTCCAGCTCCATGAATAAAACACTATTTTCAAAAAGAAAATACCTTTTAGAAGGTCAAGGATGCTCTTCATAGACAGACTGTAGGCCCTTTATGTCCTGATATCCCTCATTTCTGCATCCTTGAGCATAGCCCATCATTTCATGCCTTCCAACCTAAAGACATTTTTTTCCCACAACCTCAGGAAAAATATGCTAAATATTTAGGTATTTAATGATGTTTTCTGGCCGAGGTTGGAAAATAGCCCAGCAGTAACTAACAGTGCTGGGTGCTTTTCCAGAGGACCAGGGTTTGGTTTTCAGCGCCCACAGCAGGCACAGTATAACCTCCCATAACTTCTGCTCTGTGGAAAACTGACCACCCTGTCCTGTCTCCACTGGCACCTGCACATACATGTCACACACACACACACACACACACACACACACACACACACACACACGGACATAGGGGAAAACTGCACTGACAAACTATGCTTCAGAGGAGACCTACTGACAATACTGTGGTCTCAGATTTTGAGCTTGCAGAATGGAAGGCAACAGATATCCTGCTAAAGCCACTTGCTCTGTGGTTTATTGTGGCAGCCCTAGAAAATGAATATAGAACCCAAGCCTATATCTGTTGCTACTGCCCTGTAGTTGCTTCTACTGCTCTCTCTCTCATTCAATATACACATCTTTCTTATCTCCCGTCTGCCATAGGCCTAAGGTCAACAGTGGATATCTTCTTTGATTGTTCTCCACTTTATTTATTGAGCCACGGTTTCTTGATGAACCTAAAACTTGACAATTATTGCTAGTCCAGATAGTCAGCCTGCCCTTGGGATTCCTGTCCCTGCTTCCCTAGTGCTGTTCTCATGGTCAGCATGCTTGTCCGGCCTTCACGTGGGCTCTGGGATCCGAATTCTGTTCTCTGTGTTTGCAGGGGAAACATTTTATCCCTTGAGCTGTCTCCCAATCTTTCTGTATGGGACCTTTGTCTATGATGATTGCATACAATGGATATGGAGAGATGTAGGTGGTGGGAATATTTATTTAGGTTTTGAAATCCTCATGGTGGACTCCTGGTCTTCCCTGGTGGGCAGAGTGGGACAGGCATTTGCAGCTGTCTGGAGCTCTACACCCATGGGAGTTGACAGAGACAGAGCTGAGTGGAGAGTAGATGCTCAGGATACTTTTATTAACTGTGTCACTGACTTGTCATCACATATAAAAAGAAATATCCAGTGCTCTAAAGAGAAATGTAAATAAGACAACCAATCAAACTCTGGGAAGAAAATCAGGTGAACTCATGAAGCACAATAGATACCTTAATCAAAACTCAAGAGTCAGGAAGCAGACATATTTGCTCACCATAAATATCCAAGGAACTGAGGATGTGAGTAGGCCAGGAGGACAACACTGGCCTAGCCTGTTTGGGTCAGTCCCGAGAGTCACAGAAGAAAGACAAAAGCCTGAATGTAGTAAAGTTAAAAGGCACCACAGAAACTTGGGAAGCTGTGTTTTACAACCCCACTGACAAATAATGGGCTGTTGTTTTAAATACAGAGTGCTGACAAAAGCCTATAAATGTACAAACCAACAGGAACATGGACAAGAGATCCAAATGAGAAGATCAAGGTGAGCAAATTAATAAATTAAATCAGTACTGAGCGTGCTTGGACAGGGAGCAAGCTGCAACAACGATCATTTTACCCCAGACATATGAGCAAAAATTACAAAGAAGCATAACCCTTATGGACAGGGTGTCATAACAAAGCATGTGTTCACAGAAGGCAGAAACCAATGCCAGGTGCTACAGCCTTTGAGGAAAGTAGACTCAAAATTAAAAAGAAAATAAAGCAAAACAAAACGCCTTTCCTCTTAGTAACCCTGCTACCCCTGAAGTCGCTCCCAAACAACTACAATTTCGAAGATGTTTACTCTGGCGTTTTTCATAGTGGTAAAAACTGAGACATAGCAAGTAAGAAGACATGCATATTTACAAAACGTAGGAAAGAGTATGTGTTTTATAATAAGGCTTTTAAAGAGGGATTAAAGTGGGTTGCATGCAGGGAAGGAAGCAGGATAAAAGAAAAAGTATTCTAAGAGCACATTTATAAAAATATTTATAAATACACATGTGGGCATGGGTGTGTCACAGACTGACAAAGTGCGGATACATCGACTTGAAACCAGTATTCCTATGTACTTCTGTGTTTTATAGAATCCACATTTAGTTTTTCAGCTTGTTTTCTTCAGCAGGACAATCTAAAACAGGTGAGTATTATTAAGGGGTGGCTTGCTAAGACATTGCCACCTGTTAAAGGACAACCGGGGAATGAGGATGAATGATGAGGCTGACCTCTCTGCCAAAGTTCCCTGTACTGTTTTGTTTCCTGGTTTCTGTTGTTGTTGTTGTTTGTTTTGTTTTGTTTTCCTGTGAGTTTATCAGCTCACAAGAGAGGCACAAGTTTATCCTGTGCCCCAATGTCCTTCTTCATTTTGTTCCTTTGGGGGAACACAAACCTTGTGTACTAATCACCCTGTCCCCATGATTACAAAAATAACACAAACATTTATAATCACAAACTTCCAACAGTGTATCAATGTTGACACTAGCAGAATTAGATTTGTGGCTATTCCATGTGATTTGAATGACAAATGTTAGCTTGCAAAGGTTAGAGCCAGGAGGTAAGGCATTATTCATATTGCAGTGCTGGTAGTGATTCCTTAAGCATTTAAATTTATCAGAAATGTACCTTTTGGATAATAAATTGACGTGCATTTTAATATTTTGCATTCAGAAGAAAAGAGACAAATTTAAAACCCATTGCTAGCATTTGCTTTAGAAAGTTAAACTTCAGTATTTTTCTAATTTTAGTGATAATCACACTATTTCTCTAAAGTGTTCACACAGAGTATGATTTGCAGAAGTGTCAGGTGCCTAAATCAGGAGTCAGTAGCCGGGCATTAAGCTACCCTAACTCTTTTCTTAAGAAACCAGTTTTTCAGTTTTTGTAAATTTCCATTTCCTCTTGGCATGCTTGACCTTCAAGAACTATATGACCTGCAGAATTCCTCAGGACTTCCACTCAGGCACCGTGAAAGCAGACTGGAGGAAGCAGGCTGCATTCTCCATTCTGCTCATCCACCTTTCGGCCAGGCTAGGAAACCTAGATTCAGATCCAGACCTAAAGTGCTCCTCTGTGGCCGGCCTCCTTCCTTTCTCTCTGGGAGATGTGCTTAGTTCTCACTGGACCTGGTTTAATCTTTTGCTTCTCCCCTGGGTACTCATGTTCTCTTGAGTACCTTAATCAGAGGACCAAGGTTAAGGTGAGGGGCTTGTCTTGGCTGAACGTCCCTAGCAGCATGGGTGGGGGCATGTTGTCCTGTTTGAGTGGATCTGTTTCAGTCTCCTGACATTCTCAACAAGATAGCTACTGATCCTCCTCCATCTGAGCTGAGAGAGCACTGCTATTCTAGGCATGGTGGGCCTTCATCATGGACTGAGTCCAGCAGTGTATGTCATCCACAGACTCTAGTTCATCAATAAATATCTATGACTCTGTGCCTAGAATACAAGGAAAACTCAGCAGTGGGATTTAAGGTCTCTAATAATGTCTCAGCTCTTTTCAAACTAATGTTGACTTTAGTTTATCTGAAAAACATTGGCATATTTAGTCTGAGGTAAAATGGCAAAACCTGGTATTATTTTTCTCCAAGGGCCAAGTAGTAAACACACACACACACACACACACACACACACACACACACACACACACACACACACGGGTGGGGAGGAAGAGAGAGAGAGAGAGAGAGAAAGAGAGAGAGAGAGAGAGAGAGAGAGAGAGAGAGGAAGACTGAGCTTTCTGGTTCTGTATATGTATGGTTTATATTTCCCCTGCTGAGAGTTTGATATTCTATTATTCCTTGTTAGAACATGTCCAATCATATGGTTTCTGGAAGAGATATCAAGCTAGCTTTGGCATATTTGGAGATGAGACACTGTCAGGCAGAGTGCAGAAGCTCCATTCCTGGTTGCAATGGGGTTATAAAGGTTCTTCATTTCACCCAGAACTAAAGCCAGCAAAGATAGATGTGTTCACTCGGCTCCAATGAGAACTTTGTTCTCATTCAATCAACCCCTCAGCCTTTCTAGAACTCTTGTCAATGAACGGCCTCTCACTGCAGGAAGAGTGAGCTGTTTTAGTTACAGAATTACAATTCCCACTCTATAGCAACGTTCCATCCATCGTATAGTTGGATCAGCTATCCACGGATGAAGTGTCGTTACTTATTGATCCCTTTCTTTTTGTCCAACCTTGTTTCTTACCATGTACACATATTTCTCTTTTTAAGCTCTAATTATTTCCTTGATTACTACTTTATAAGTGGGTTTACTGGGTCAATTACATAAACAATTTCTATTCTTTCATTCCTTCCTTTCTGCCTGCCTGCTTTCCTTCCTTCTTGCATGCCTGCCTGCCTTTGTATGTTTTTTTCTCCTCCCTTTATGTTGCCATGTCATTTTTCAAAATATTGAGTGTACTCACACTCTTATATTTGGCAATAATAAGTTAAACTTTTTTATACTTTCCATTTTGATAAGGAAAAATATTCATATTCACTTTCTTTAATTTACTCTCTTTATTCCTGAATGTCACATATGTGCTCATTTGCCAACCATGTAACTGCTGTGAAAATGAATCAATGTCTTGAGTTCACTCCTGGCTTTCCTAATCTAGAAGGACTTTCTCTGTCTCAGAGAAAGAGCACCTAACCTCTGCAATATTACTTTCTTCAGCTCTTTAATCTTTTAATGATTTTTTGAGTCTCTAGAAGGGCTCTTTCAACATTTTCCCTCTTGCTCTTTTTATTTCCTGCTTTGTCTTTTTCTATGCAGAGGCAGAGAAGTACTCAGGCCACAGATGCTGATTTCTGTATTTGTCAACCTTAAGAAAAAAAATAAAACAAATCTGGTTTGGATAGTTGGTGAAGAGTAAGAATCTATTGAATTTCTTCCCCCTCAAATCAAAAATAGCTTTAAGAATTATCTACCTGCATCTTGCTGACTAACATTATACCTTTTTAATAAACATCAGGTTGGTTTTAGGCCTACTCTGCTCATTATTGTGCAACTGACTTTTTATAATAGAGGCATGTGTGTTCAGTGATCACATTATTTTATTCATTTTGCTGATCACATGTTTTTTTTCTGTTTGAAATTTATAAATGATATTTAGGGACATTAAAGCTCTAGGGGAAGATATTTTGAATGCAATGTTTTAAATTCTTGTAATTTCATAAAATCTCATCTTGCAATCCTGAAGCACAAAACATAATTCTATCATGCATTTCTTCTTTATTGTCTCTTTTTGGTTTCATTTCAAGATACTAATTTCCACTATTATTTCCAATGAGTTTTTCCACTATGTATCTATGTATGTTCTATCTATGTATTCATATGTATGTATGTATATGTGCATATATGCATGTATCCATTTTTAATCTATCATGTCTGCCTGCCTGCCTGTCTGTCTACTTATCTTCTATCATCTGCCTCCATATATCTTACTTAAGTTTGTTGCTGATGCGAATTATTGCTTACACCCATTCTTTGAAAGGCCAGACTACATCATCTTGTAACTCTTCCACCATCTTTCCTTTCTTCTTTGATGATTATGCTCCTCAGAAACTGATCCACTTTCCAGCTCTATCAGCTTACACTGTTGCTTTTATTTTAATCCTCCTCTTTAAAGGAACAACTATTTTATAGTTAATTATGATGCTGGTATTAGTTTAGGAAATATACACACTGTTAAAGAATATCCTTTAGTTTTTAATTTACTGGGTTTTATATTTTATCAACATGGGTGCTGGATTTTACTAAAAGCGGCTTTGGTATTTATCAAAATGGCCTTTTCTTCTGACCTTTTGATATAGTGTTTTATCTACATGTACTAAGCAGTCTTTCCTATATACTGTTGCATTCTACCAGTAAGTACTGTTTTCATGAATTTTACCTCTAAGTCTGTAACTAAAGTCAACGAATTTAGCTTTTAACAAGCACTGTTTTGATAGTTTTTGTTATTTATAAATAAATGCCTTATTTTTACATTTTTCTCTAACACGTAACACACTGTGGATAGTCACTATTCTCTGAACTTGTGAAGGCATTTGCCTAAATATGTTAAATTCTTTGAAACATTTTTGGAAGTAATTCTTTAACTGAATCACCACTGTTGTGTTTTTCTTGGGGAAGCATATTACATCAAGTAATTACTTTTGCAAAATTAATCGCCTTTACAGAAGGCAGATATTTTAGTATTCTCATAGTATAGTTGGTACAATCTTATTCTTATTTCTATTTATTTGAGGCTTAATAATAATCAGGACTTTTTTCTTTTGGCTTTTGGTACTATTCCCTTAGCTTCATTTATGTAGAGAGAGAGAGAGTCTCTATTATTTAACGGTCTCAGGGAATGCCTTTGCATTCTACAGGGGGGGCTTCACTAAGTCTAGTTGACTTGGCCATCAAGATCAACTGTGGCACCCAATCATTTTGAGTTGGGCTTTATTGACAAGTTTATAATCAAGAATCACCTAAGATTATATTGAATGGTAATTATTAAAAGACATTTCAAGTATATTTATAAAAATAAAAAAGTAATGTATCAAAATTTGTTTTAAAGTTGTTTGCCTTACTTTCACAAAGTATAGATTTCTGACATGTTAGCCAAATTCATTCCAACAAAACACTTTAAGACTAAAAGCTTAAGATGAAAATAATTAAATTTTTTTGCAGCCAAAAATTAATTTACCATATCACATAGATTTTTATCTCCTACACAGGAGATAAGACTACAGAGGATGTGGAATTAGCATGGAAGCAGAAAAGCAGTTAACAATGTGCTTCCAACTGCCCATAAGGTTGATACAGATGCCCACCAAGGCCAGTGATGCCTACATCAAAGCTGAGCAGTTCCTTGGCATGTTTGGACACTGTACTATAAAGATCAATTCCTCAGAAATTGCATAACTGTACTTAATATAATAACATTGTAAGTAAGGTAATTCACATATAATGTGTTTATTATTTCATACTACTAGAAAAAAAGGCCTTTAAAAATTTTGTCATGGAGCTGGGCCGTGCACACCTTTACTCCCAAAACACAGGAGTAAGAGGTAGATGGATCTCTGAGTTCGAAACCAGCCTGGTCTACAGAGTGAGTTTCAGGGCAATCAGTGCTACACAGAGAAACCCTGTCTCAACAGACCAGTCTATGTATGTATGTATGTATGTATGTATGTATGTATGTATGTATGTATGTATCTAATGTTTTTAGAAACTTTTTTAAACTAAATTTATTTTAATAAAATTTATTCACTTTACTCAGCAATTGTAGCCCCCTCCATCATCCCTCCTGTTCTCACCCTTCCTCCCTCTTCCCTTCCCCTACTTCTCAGAAAAGGGGTCTCTCCTTCCCTACCATGTGACCCTAGCCTATCAAGTCTCATTAGGACTGCCTGTATCTTCTTCCTCTGTGGCCTGGCAATGGCCCCCACCAGGGAGCAGTGATCAAAGAGCTGGCAGGCAACAGAGTCCATGTCAGAGGCAGCCCCTGTTCACCTTACTTAGGCACCCACATGGAGACTGAGTTGCCTATTGGCTACATCAGGGGTCTGTATCCTCTTCATTCATGGACTTTGTTTGCTGCATAAGTCTCTTCAGGCCTCTGTTGGTCTTAGGGAGCTCCTGCCCACTCTGGGTCCCTCAATTCTCCCGCTTTTCCTGAGTGAGGTAACCCAGAAGCAGAAAGACATACATGGTATATACTCACTCACAAGCAGATATTAGCTATATAATACAGGATACCCATACTACAATCCACAGACCTAAAGAAGCTAAATAACAAGGAGGACCCTAGGGAGGATGCTTAATTCTTATTCAGAAGGGCACATAGAATAGAGGGCACACTAAAAGAGGCTGAAGAGAGGGAAGAGGATGGGAGCCTACCATAAATGTCCCCTGAAAGACTCCATCCAGCAGAGGTTCAAAGCAGATGCTAAGACTCACAGCCAAACTTTAGGCATAGTGCAGGGAGGCATAGAAACTGTTCTTATAACTAGTCTTAGCAGGCTAATTCCTAAAATCCTCAAAAGAATAATTTTTCCAGGATACTTTTTATTATAGTCATGGCATTCTAAAGTGAAGAAACCATCAACCAGTCTGTTTCTATGCCAGGACCATACAGTTTTTATTACTGTTGTTCTATAGTACAGCTTGAGATCAGAGATGGAGCTACCTCCAGAAGATCTGTTATTGTAAAGGATTGTTTTAGCTATTCTGTTTTTTTTGTTTTGTTTTGTTTTGTTTTTCCATATAAAGTTGAGAAATTTTCTTTCAAGGTCTGTAAAAAATTGTTGGTATTTTGATGATAATGGCATTTAATCTGCAGATTGCTTTTGGTAAGATGACCATTTTACCATTTTTACTAGCATGGGAGATCTTTCCATCTTCTGATATCTTCTTCAATTTCTTTCTTCAGAGACTTGAAGTTTTTTTCACTTGCTTGGTTAGAGTTACACTAAAGTACTTTAGGTTTTTTTTTTTTTTTTTTTTTTTGTGTGTGTGTGTGTGTCTATTATGAAGGGTGTTGTTTCCCTAATTTCTTTCTCTATTTGTTTTTTGTATACAGGAGGACAACTGATTTTTTGAGTTAATTTTGTATCCAGCCACTTTGCTGAATGTGTTTATTAGCTGTAGGAGTTCCCTGATAGAATATTTGGGATCATTCATATATACTATCATATCATCAGCAAATAGTGATATTTTGACTTCATCATTTCTGATTTGAATCCCCTTGATTTTCTTTAGTTGTCTTATTGCTCTAGCTAGGACTTTAAGTACCATGTTGAAGAGATATGGAAAGAGTGGGCAGCCCTGATTTCAGTGGGATTGGTTCAAGTTTCTCTCCATTTAGTTTGATGTTGGCTATAGGCTTGCTGTATATTGCCTTCACTATGTTTATGAATGTGCCTTGTATCCCTGATCTCTCTGATACTTTAAACATGAATGGATGTTGGATTTTGTCAAATGCTTTTTCAGCATCTAAGGAGATTATCATGTGGTTTTTTTTTCTTTCAGTTTGTTAATATGGTGGATCACATTGATGGATTTACAAATATTGAACCACCTCTGCATAACTGGGATGAAGCCTACTTGGTCATAGAGGATGATATCTTTGATGTGTTCTTGGATTTGGTTTGCAAGTATTTTAGGGAGTATTTTTGCATTAATGTTCACAGGAAAATTGGTCTGAAAGTCTCTTTCTTTGTTGGGTCTTTGTGAGGTTTAGGTATCAAGGTGACTGTGGGTTTGTAGAATGAGTTTGGTAATGTTCCTTCTTTTTCTATTTTGTGGAATAGTTTGAAGAGTATTGGTCATCCATAAGCAGATATTAGCGATATAATATAGGATAATCATACTAAAATCTATAGACCTAAACAAGTTAAACAACAAAGAGGGTCTTAGGGAGGATGCTTTAATCTCATTCATAATGGCAAACAGGATAGACACCAGTAGCAGTAGAAGAGAGAAAACAGGAAAGGAGCCTACTACAGAGGTTCCTCTGAAAGGCTCCACCCAACAGGGGATGGAAGCAGATGCAGAGACACACAGCTAAACTTTGGGCAGAGCACAGGGAGTCTTATTGAAGAAGGGGGGAGGAATAGAAGGACACAGAGGGGACAGGAGTCCCACAAGGAGATCAACAAAGCTAAAGGATCTGAGCCCAGGGGTTCCTGCAGAGACTGATGTACCAACCATGGCCCGTGCATGGAGAGGACCTAAACTTCCTGCTCAGATGTAGCCAATAGGCACTTAGTCTCCATGTGGGTACCCTAGTAAGGGGAACAGGGACTGTCTCTGCCATGAACTCAGTTGCCTGCTATTTTATCACTCCCCCTGGCAATGTGGTCTTGCCAGACCACAGAGGAAGAGGATCCAGGCAGTCCTGATGAGACTTGACAAACTAGGGTCAGATGGCCGAGAAGGAGAACTTTCCCTTTCAGTGGACTAGGGGAAAAAGGATGGGGGGAAGAGGGAGAGAGGGTAGGACTGGGAGAAGTTGAGGGAGGAAACTACAATCTGGATATACAATGAATAAATTGTAAAAAATAAAATAAAAAAATAAAGTGAGGAAACAAATGAAGTGAATAGCACTCTCCCCATCCAAATAGAGTTGTCTATGACAGAATGAGTCCACTGAAGCCCTGAGCCAGGTCTCTCTCCCTTAAGTTGTTCCCTCAGGAACATGAAAAGTAACCAACACAGCAAGGCTATTTTATAAATGACACAGAAATTTCAAAATAATTAAAAAAAATTGCTATTCCCCCTCCCCCTGGCATTGACTCTGAAGACAGTATTAAAGCCCTTTCCTTTGATCAGCTTTGTGTGTGCAGAGAAGAGACCCTGGGACTTGGCATGGAATGCACTGACAACACCATGCCAACGAAATACAATAGCATCCTCATTTGTTGGCTGTGCACCGCCTAAACTTGCAGCCCAGTGAATTAGTCAGAGCTTCTCTGCAAGCGGAGGAATGGAGCTTACTTCTGTGGGTCCAGGGTTGTTTGACCCACAATCAGTCTTTGGTTCCCCCTCCCTACAATGGTCAATACAAATTGCCAGGTGTAACACAATTAAGAAGAAAAACATCCTGCTTTGCAAAAACCTTGGCAGGAGAAATTGTGCAATGCACTTGATATTTCTGAGTGCCAGAGTAATTTTTAGGATCTGTGAACAGATAGCCAACTTCTAGCTCATATATCCTATGTACTGTATCATCAAAGGGAGTCAGGAGAGGAACTCAAACAGGGCAGGAACCCAGAGGCCGAAGCTGTTTAGAGAACTTGAAAAGGTGCTGCTTACTGGCTTGTTCCTAATGGTTGTTTTATCTCTGGACCACAGTCCAGGGATAGCACCACTCACAACAGGCTGGGCTCTCCTGATCAATCTCTACTTAAGAAAATGCCCTACTGGCTTGCCTACAGCCCCATTTTATGGAACCTCTTTATCGAGGTTCCCTCTTCTCTGTAGTCACATGTGTCAAGGTGACATAAAACTATCCAGCAGAGTTCCTCTCAGTGAAGCTCTTATTCAGTTGGCTCTGATCAAGCTCATTTAAAACAATTCCAAACACGTATAATGAATAGACACTGCTATTATTTTTAAACTTTATAATTAGGCTGTTGGCCTTCATTTGAACATTATTTTACCTGATATTGTGGTATAAGCTATATATTTCACAGCAATATAGGAAATTGCCCTTAAGGGCATAATAGTTAAAATTAATTTGGAAGGTCTAATGACTTTCTATGATCTGCCCATTTTCTAGGGCTTTTGCAGAGCATGACTGAGAAACGTCGCAGTTCTTACGTGACCTAGCAGGGGGTTAGAATGTTCGTAAAAAGGGAACGGGGTACGTCAATTAACAAAGACGCCTGCAGACTTCTGAGGCATAAAATGATCAATCAAGCCTGGATCATGGACTATCTTAAAGGCGGGATTATTTGAAGTGAGCCGTATTTGGTTTACTAAGTGGTATGTGAGGAAGTGCACGGTGGAGTGGCCTGTTGGGTCTGTGCTCATGTAGGGGTTCACAGGACATCAGCTATCTGCCTGAATCCTTTCTCCATAGCTGAAGGAAGGCTCCAACACAAAAACATTTTCCTTAGATGAACTATAATGTGAATAACTCTTCTGCAGATTTGTATTAGGCCTTTTTTTTTTTTTTGACCAGAGGAACTTAGAAGCAAGCAATCTAAGAAAATCAGCAAGGACTTAAAGAGTGAATGTAAATTGTTAGTTTTGAAAAACAAACAATGTGAACTTGTAAAGACCTTTTCTCCTGGACCTTATACTTTCTTTAATTATAATTTTTATAATTATAATAATAATTATTATTTATTATAATTTATTCACCTTGTATCCCTGCTGTAGCCCCCTCCAGTTTTCCTCCCCATCCCACCAGACTCCCTCCCCCGTCCCTCCCTTAGTTCACTGATATTGGAGGTCCTCCTCTCATACTATCTGACTCTAGCCTGTCAAGTCTCATCAGGACTGTCTGGATTCTTTTTCTCTGTGGGGAAATTCCCACCAGATAATCTAGTTCCTGCCAGCGACTGCCCCTGCTCCCATTACTAAGGATCTCCCATGAAGACTGAGCTGCCCATGGGCTACATCTGAGCCACAGGTCTAGGTCCTCTCCATGCATGGTTCTTGGTTGATTCATTAGTCTCTTCAGGCCCTCCTGGACTGATATTTTTGGTTCTGTTGGTCTCCTTGTGGAGTTCCTGTCCTTTCCAGGTCTTTCTATCTCCCCCTTGTTTCATAAGATTCCCTGTACTCTACCCAAAGTTTGGCTATGAATCTCAGCATTTGCTTCGATCCCCTGCTGGGTAGATTCTTTCAGAGGTCCTCTATGGTAGGCTCCGGTCCAGTTTCCTGTCTTCTCATGCTTCTGATGTCTTTCCTGTTTGCCATTTTGAATGAGAATTAATAATCTTTCTTAGGGTCCTCCTTCTTGCTTAGCTTCTTTAAGACTATAGATTTTAGTATGTTTATCCTATATTATACGGCTAATAGCCATTTATAAGTGAGTATATATACCATGCATGTCTTTCTGCTTCTGGGTTATTTTACCTCACTCAGGATAATCTTTTTTAGTTCCCACCATTTGCTTGCAAATTTCATGATTTCTTTGTTTTTAATTGCTGAGTAATATTCCATTGTGTAAATGTACCACAATTTCTGTATCCATTCCTCTGTTGATGGACATCTAGGTTGTTTCTAGATTCTGGCTATTACAATAAAGCTTCTATGAACATAGCTGAGCAAATGCCCTTGTAGTATACTTGAACATATTTTGGGTATATGCCCAGGAGTGGTTTAGCTGTATCTTGAGGTAGCACTATTCCTAATTTTCTGAGAAAGCACCAGATTGATTTCCAAAGTGGTTGTACAAGTTTATATTCTCACTAGCAGTGGAGGAGGATTCCCCTTTTTCCACATGCTCTCCAGCATGTGTTGTCACTTGAGTTTTTTATCTTAGCCATTCTGATGAGTGTAAAGTGAAATCTCAGGGTCTTTTTTTTCTGTTTCTTCTTCTCCTTTTTTATTTTTATTTATTTATTTTTTTTGCATTTCCATGACAACCAAGGACTATGAGCATTTCTTTAAGGGTTTCTCTGCCATTCAATATTCCTCTGTTCAGAATTCTCTGTTTAGCTCTGTTAATTGGATTAGTTGATTTGTTGCTATTTAATTTTTCAAGTTCAGATATAGGGTTGGTGAAAATCCTTTCTCAGTCTAGTAGGCTGTTGTTTTTTTCTGATGACAATGTCCTTTGCTTTACAGAAGCTTTTCAGTTTCATGAGGTCCTGTTTATTGATTGTTGATCGTAGAGCCTGTGCTGTTGCTGTTCTGTTCAGGAATTTGTCTCCTGTGCCAATGAGGTCAAGGCTCTTCCCCACTTTTTCTTCTAACAGATTTAGTGTGTCTAGTTTTATATTGAGGTCTTTGATCCCATTATACTTTCTTATGATTATTGTAATTGAAGGAAATGAACTAATGCTCAAGCTAATTAATAAGCAAGTAGTGAATGTCTACTGTGTGGTGAATAAGCTTATAGTGTGTGAAATGATCCTGGGTGGGAAAGGTTTGGGGGTAAGCAAATTCAGACTGTGCTGCTGATAACTTAGTTTTACATGTGTACCCAAACTTCTCTATGCTGGTGAACTGAACTGAAAGGATAAGGAATGGATAATGGGGTTCCTTGGTGGGGTCCCATGGTAAGTATACACTGTTCTATAAAGAAAATTAGAGTCTTAACATTTAGGATGGGGTTTAACTGGCCTAAGATAACCTTGACCCAGATCCAGTGCAGGGAGTCCACAGTGCTCAGACAACACCGGGTCCAACTTTCTACGTTAAGCTTTTCAGTTAAACTTCACAATGAATGTTTGTAAGCTATTTGAGAAATGTTTTTCTTTTTGAACACAAAACCCCCTCATATTTAAAACATATTAATACATGAACTCAGTGTGGGGGCTTATACCTGTAATTCCAGTACTCAGGAGGGCAAGGCAGAGGGATCCTACAAGTTCAAGGCCAGCTCAAGCTGCATAGTGAGTCATAGGCTATCATGGGCTACACAGTGAATTCTGGGTTGGTCTGGGATGTAGGATGAGTCTCTATTTTAAAAAAACAAAATATATGAGTGTAGATTGTCCAAATAAACTCTGGGAACAAATCTGACTGAAAAAGCTGAGTGATGCTCTGCGCTCTCTCTCCAGCCACGCCTCTTCTAGTGCATTCGTCACAGTGTCCTCTTTTCTGTGTCTGTCAGGTTCTAGGCTCCCTGGTTGTTCTGTTTCTCTGGTCACCCCTCTTTTCTTGCTCCTCTGGACTTCATTCACCTCTTCATTTGTCCCTTCTCGCTCTTGAAAATCCCACCCTAAGAGGGAAGCCTCCTCGGAAGAGGCTAGGTGGCTGGGGTTTCCCTGGAGGAGATGTTGGGCACAGGTCTCTGTCCCTCTCTCACTTCCTGAGCTGCCATGAAGCAGTCGTCCTCTCCCCATATTCCAGCGCCCTCTCCCTTGCCACGGTTTCCCCACTTCCTGTACCACCTGCTTATTCTATGAATTCAGAGCCCTGTGGCCCACTGTGCTCATACTGCATGACTCCTACCTCCAGTGAGCCCCAACCCACACTGAACCGCTGTTCTC
>NW_026590701.1:6031738-6032725 GCF_907164565.1 Psammomys obesus | reverse complement strand
GTCTCTTGACGAACCCAGAGCTTGTCAATTTGGACAGTTTAGCTAGCAGTTTTGCCCTGGGAATCCTGCATCTACTTTGTGCGTGCTGGTATTACAGACAGGCTGGCACACTTACCAGGCTCTTTTACCCCTGTATATACATGGCTAAGATTCCAATATTTGCCTCACCACAGCGACACATATGGATTCACTCTGTACCTGATCTAGTACAACATTTAGGGGACCCCAGAGCCATACAGGGATGCTTCTTAGGAGAATATCTCAGACCTCCAACCTAGAAAGAACAGTTGAACCCTTTGGACACCTGTTGGACAAATTGGAGGTGTTGACCTTTCCAAAAGTGGGGTTTTCTAGGCCACAGATCAGGAGTGTTTGTTAAAGGGAGATTTAAAACAAGGATTGAAGATAGAGAGGTGGGGTGTGTGAGTGGAGAGGAAAGGCAGAGGCTGGAGAGGGCTAAGGGTTCCAGAGTACAAGTCTCGGGAAGTGGTGTGTGCCAGTGGTCTCCTTCCCCAACCTTCCTCTCTCTTTCCTATTTCGGCTCTCTTTGACTTTGTATGTAGCAATTTCCAAAAACAGCAAAAGTTGTGTGTATGTAGCATGCGTGTGTGTGTGCAAGGCATTTGCTCATGTTTATGTTGGTGTGAGCATGTGTGCACACAGCTTTATGTGCAAGCGTGTGTGCATGCATATGAAGGCCTGAGGTTGATGGTGGGTGCCTTTCTCAATGGCTCTCCATCTTATTTTTTTTGAGGCAAGGCAAATCGCTGAGCCTGGAGCTTACTGGTTCAGCAAGCTGACTTATCAGTCAGTTGGCTCCATTTCTTAGTGCTGAGATTATACAGCTGGCTTTTTGTGTGCATAATAGAGATTTTTAACTCAGGTTTTTATGCTTTAATGGCTAGCACTTTACTTCTGCATTTTTCTATCTATCTGTCTATATCTATCTATCTATCTATCTATCTATCTATCTATCTATCTATCTAT
>NW_026590701.1:5917216-6031728 GCF_907164565.1 Psammomys obesus | reverse complement strand
CTATCTATCTATCTATCTATCTATCTATCTATCTATCTATCTATCTACCTACCATCTCTATCTAATCTATCATTTCTCTAATCTATCTCTTTATATGATTTATAAAAACATATAACTGCATATTAATGGAGTACTATGTGGTTTTTATACATTGACATATATCCAATCAGATTAATCCTACTCATCTCCTCAAACATATCAGTTTTTGATGGTAAAAATTATCAATACTCTTCTAAGTTTTTAATGTCTGCTTGTGTGATTAATCTGTCCAGTGTCAACTATTTCATCATGGATTATGTGGGGATAGTTTCTTATTAATACTTTTGTACCCCATAGGGAAATTTGTAGACAGTAACTTTCTGATCATAGCAGCTTTATTCATAATAACCAGAAACTGGAAACAACCTGGATGTGGTACATTTTTTCATTTAAATATGGATTATTGCCCCCAAACTCCTGCAAGAGTTTAGTTTTAGTTCTCAAGGTCTGTGTGTGTGTGTGTATGTGTGTGTGTGTGTGTGTTTTATAATTTATTCACTTTATAACCTGATTGAAAATGTGGCACATTTTCAATACAATGCAGTATTACTCAGCTGTTAAAAAACAATATTATGAAATTTGCAGGCAAGTGGCTGGAACTAGAAACCAATCACCCTGCGTGACGTACCCCAACCTGGAAAGACACACATGGTGTGCACTCACTTAGCAGAGGATATTAGCTGTAGAGGATAACCAGGCTACAGTCCACGGACCCAGAGAAGCCGCGTAACAAGGTGAGGGAGGTGTCTAGGGTGATGCACAGATCTCCCTGAGGAAAAGAATAGATATTTCGGGGGAGCTGGGGCTGGGTGGGGGTGAAAACAGGAGGGATCAAGTTGGGTGAGGATGGGAAAATTGAGACAACTGGGAGGAACTGGGAGGTGTCTCAGGATGAGCTAGAAACCTGGTGCAGTGTTCACTCTCAGGGATCTGCGAGGGTGACCGTAGCTAAGACTGCTGGCATTGGGGCTATGGAGCCTGAACTGGCCATCTCCTCTAACCAGGCAAGACTTCCAATGGAGGGACCGGGACGCCAACCAGCCTCAAACCTTTGACCTACAACCTGTCCTGGGATAAAGGGGGCACAGATTGTGGGAGTGGTACACAACTGTGTACTAACTGTGTACTAACACAAGTGTACTAATGACCGGTACAGCTTGAGATCCATGTCATGAGAGGAGCCCACCCATGACACTGCCTAGGGGACATCATTGTCATCAGAAAGGCTTCATTCAGCAACTGATGGAAACAAATGCAGAGACCCACAGCCAAACATTAGGCAGGGCTCAGGGAATACTTAAGAAGGTGGGAGAGGAGAGTGTAAGAACCAGACCAGTCAAGGACACCAATGAAAGCCCACAGAATTAACTAACTTAGTCTCATAGGGCCTCACAGAAGCTGAACCAACACTCAGAGAGCCTGCTTGGACTGACCTAGGCTTTCTGCCTATACATTCCGGTTGTGAACCTTGGTCTTACCATGGGACTCCTAACAATGGGAGCAGGGGCTGTCTCTGACTCTTTTGTCTTCCTTTGGGACCTTTTTTTTTCTGTATGGGTTTGTCTCATCCAGCCTTAATACAAGAGGAGGTGCCTTGTCTTAGGGCAACTTGATAAACCATTTTTGGTTGAGAACCAATGGGAGGCCTGCCCTTTTCTGAAGAGAAATGGAGGAGTAGATGAAGGAAAGAGGTAGTGGAGGGCTAAGGGAGAGGAGGGAAGAGAAACTGTTCAGGATGTAATATATGAGAGAAGAAGAAATAAAAATTATCAGTGTCTGTAAACTGAAAACAAATCCTTGGTGTCTTCGGAAGAAAGGTGGAAGCAAATTGCTATATAATTGAACTGCAGATTTCCTTGAGTCATGTAATATCTACAAGCAATAATTATTTCTAAATGTAGTAAAATTAGTCCATCTTTCTCCTATATGCCACCAGTTTATATTTTCTCTTTCCTATCACATAGGTGCTGCTCCTGAGGCAGACATGAGGTCTTTCGGGGGTTTGTAGGCCAGTTAACACATCATTTGGACCATTACAGGCAACATCAAAGGGCACATGCATAAGTCTCTAAGCACAAAAAACCTGAAATATAAGATGCCTCTACATTTCAAATCAACATCACTGTTTGTTAAGTAAGGACATGAGGTCAGCCTGTGTGGTACAGAGAGCGTGTGCGTGAAGGCAGGGGAGGTAGCACTTGCGCGTAAGCTCAGTGTTGGCTTGAGTGCTGGGTGTGAGAGTAACACATGTCGTTGAGTGGAGATGAAGGGGCACCATCTCTTCCTCCATCTTAATCTCTTGCTTTTCCATGGCTAACTCTGCCCTTGAGGTCCAAGGGTGTGAAGCTACCTGCAAAGTGATCTTAATGGCTCATCAATTCATTTCACTACGTGGACCAAAGCTGTTTTACCTTATTTATCTGTAGCAATCAAGACAGAATTCTCTACACTTCGCTCCTCCATGTTCTTTATATAGCTAAATGACAGTTTTCCTCTCTACGACTGAGGATTGAACTCAGGGCACCGGGTAAGTGCTTCACCATGACATTCCATATATACATCAGAGCCAGCCAATCTTTCTAGCCATTTGTTGGTCATATTCTTTTTGATGATGCTGTGAGTCATTGGAGGATAAGGACTTTTATTTTTTTATCTCTTTCTCTCCATTCCCTATCATAAGGTCTACAGAATAAGTAAACTCTTGTGGCCCTGCTAATAGGCTCTTGGAAACATGCCTAGAAAGGTTCAGGGGAGGAAGAAAGGTAGCAGGTGACTGTGGCTTAGGCTGATGGTGTATTGGCTGCTACGCCATAGGAATAAATGAGAGGGCTCAGAAGCATTAGATGGGGATGGAGATGGGATTGGGGGTATCAAAAGGATTATCATCAAGGGACACCCAGACCTTAAGGTAGAATTGCCAGAGAGCTGCTCCTTAGAAGCTGAGGGGTTGGGAGCCTTCTGGGAATGAACGTGTGACCAGGTGTGTAAGATGCCCAGGAACTCCCAAGCAACCAAAGGGGCTGTGTGTTCGCTGGTGTTTGACATATCAGGATCAGGAACCCAGACAGGAACAACAAAGACTGGGAACATTATTCCAAGAACTTGAAACACCTTGTTGACAAAATAGTTTTAGAAAGCGCATCATTGTACCGTTTAGTTTTAAAGTTTTTCTTGTAGTCAAATTCCTGCTCATTAGTCTGAATGTTCATGACTGCTGCATTTTTCACATTAGCAGTTTCTTTTCCTTGTTTTTTCATGAGGTGTCTTCTTGCAGCTGAAACACATAAGGAACAGAGTAGTGGTTATCACAAGAAAGGAAAGATTATTAAGTGAATGCAAACTGGTAATTCTGACTGCCATTGTCACAGAGGAAAATGAAAATAAAGATGACAAATAATTCAGTTTACAAAAAATGGGGGCTCATTAACAAGACAATTTTAGATATAAACTGCAGTAATGGAATTGTTATGGAACTACAGTGGCAGATATTGAGAACGTGAAGGGCAGCATGCTCCTTTGCTGAAAATTATCTCCTTTTTGCTGTGCTCAGGTCTTCGTAGGTAAGTCCTTACTTATCCACATTTTAGTATGGGCATTTTAACCACTCATCCTGGAGTCATAGATATTTTAGAATACCATTTTCAAAGTTTCACTTTGAAATATATATCCAGTGGATATATATATATATATATATATGTATATATATATATATCCAGTTATATATATATATATATATATATATATATATATATATATATATATATATATATATCCAGTAATATTTCACTGTCAGGAGAGCTTCTCAAAGAAAAACTCAGGCCCATTTCTTCACAACAGTGGACTAGTCCAACAACTTGGAATGAACAAGTCTCAATTCTTATCAGGAAATGTTAACTGACAAATGAGTTATGAAAATCAGATTTTAATTAGAGCTTTATGCAATTCATGTAATACAATATCTGGAGAAGAATTTGATAGAACTCAATTCAGAATTGAGGATGAGATCCCAAAGTACTTTAATGTCTTGGGGACAAATTAACAGTTTGAAATTCCAAAAAAGAAATGATGACCCATTATTGACTGATGGAACTGGGAACATAACATGGGTTGTTCAACAGTTATCTATCATGTTCACCATGTGAATGTTCTTTAGAATGTGGCTGTGTATGTCAGTGAGCTAAAAATCAATTTAGTGAGCCTAGGCTAGCAGTTAAAATGAAACAATATATCAGAAATGAAATGTCAAAATGAAAGTAAAATACATTTTTCATAATGGCAATTTAGTCATTTTTTAAAAAAATACTGTGGCAAGTCATCCTAGACATGATTTAAATTTACATATGATTTTAAAGACAAAAATAGCAAAATCCAAAGTCTACTGATATATTTTAATAGAAATTTGTTAGGTTTGGTCCTATGTATCACTTTCATGAGTTAATACAGAGACATGGATGCCTTTTAACAAAATAAAATTTAATTAAATTGTTAAAAATGATGACAATTTTAACCTTTGGAATAGAGTAGGAGAAATCTTATTGTGTAATGAGCTATTGTATCTTAATATGATCCTTTAATATGAGCCTGTAATTAATCCAATCATTTGCCACATCAAGCAGGATTGGTCAACTGTGTTTCATTAATCTTTTACAGGAAACTCAAAACCTTAAATTATTTAATTTAAAATAAAACACTTATTCAAATATTAAAAGTGTCAATCACTGTAACAATCTAATTTAGAGTAAATAAGGGAATAAACACGAAAGTCATGTGAAGATTGGAGGTCTGTCCATAGGAAGTACTATAAGATTTGATTTATGATCATATATAAATATGAAATGAAAGTTTTTACATTGCAAGATCTTCTTGGTGATTACCTAACTGTATTATTAAAGCACTGTCTTTCCTCTTCTGCTGTAGCTTTTTGTATCTTCTTGAACCCAAGAATGCTCTGACACAGGCTTGAATCAAAACAAGCTTGTCAATAGCTTCCTTTCTCATTAGATTCAACTGTTCCACGTGGTAATACTTAAGAAACACCTTAAGAGAATTAAAACAAACTGCAGTGAGATCATGGCACACAGGTACTCAGTGGTCATGTATTATGTAAGAACAGATTGCATGTTGAACCTGTTCAGGCTGTGGAAGACCTATTTGCTTTTGAGCTTGGCTGTCATTTAGATTTTGATGTTTAAAGAAAACTTGTCTTTTGAATCTGATAATAAGAATGGGGGATTCTGAGCTCTTTCTAGCAAATATTTAGCATCATATATTCTGGGTTAAGCACAGTTTAGTGTTTAAAACATTTTAGAGACAATGTTCTCTCCAAAATTTAAAAATCATACAAATCTATCTGTAAATTAAAGGGCAGTTTATTCACTAAATATTCATTCATCAAAATATTCTTAAGAACTTACTGCATTTCTTTATCTGATGACTATAAAAAGGTAAATATAGCAAGGGACTCTCAAAGCATTGTCAGTGGGAAAAATAAGGCAGAGAGAGGGTCCCATCAGAATCAGCAACTGTCACAGTAAACTAAATATGGGCTGACTTCAGATCATTCAAAAGTTAACTTGAACTTGGGCGAGGCAGGAGCCTTAAGACCAAAGGCATTCTGCACATGTAAAATTTTTAGCCTCACCCTTAAGTGATACGTTAAGGTAATGCCTTTCTTTCTTTTAATATAAATTCGTCAACAGAGGTCACCTCAAAGAGGTCATTGTGCCCTTTAAGAAAATTACTTAAAATCAAATATTATAGCTGAGTCATAAGATATGGTAATCTTGACTACAGAATTCTCTCAGCATGCCATTGAATGTAGGAGCCTGGAACTTCAAGCAAACAGCTGGGCATTATGGATTTTGATTGAATTCAATTTTAATTTCTACAGGATTCTAGATGTTAATATATTTAGTTCATTCTGTTGTTGACAATTCATTTAAAATTCAATGTGTTTAAAAAGGTCATCATTTTTGCATAGCATTAGAAATGTTCTTATATTAAACACTTTTATCCATGTTAATGAGTTGGAAAGGTGAAGTGGAAAAATACAAATAGCTTTAAAATGCTATTTAAATATCATGCAGAACTGGCAGTCAAAGGGTCTTTTTACAGGTTAAAACTCCATTTGAAGTTACACATGCATTTCTGACCATAAATGATGAAATTTTAGCCTAACAGAGTTCATCTTTGTGAGCATTTTATAGAAAATGGTTTGAATAAAAAATATATCCTCTGAGCACCTTGAATTCTTATCAAAGTATTCAAAAAACTTATCAAGTTTTAATGAGTGTAAGGCAGGTGTTCAGAAAATCCCTCAGATTGTTACGTGATACTACCATCATGAAATTCTCTCTTCTCTTCCTATTCCCAGGACACCATATTCAGATTTTTTTTTTTTTCAAATGAAGGTGTTTGTTTTGGTCCTGATAGGATGGCTGAGAATAGTTATTCTTGAATGGTCAGTCTTGAATATTTCTTTACTCTAGCTTTATCCTTTCCTCTATCCTGTCTTGGGGAATATCTGATAAACTTCCAAGACATATTTAGAATGAAGGGGGATTAAGATGCTATAACGACATGTGCAAGGTCCAATGTATCTTTTTTTCCAAACAGCTGCCTGTTTGACTTCCATAGTCAAGACGATGTTTTTCTTTTTTTTAGAAAAGCAGTTCCGACCCTCCAGGCTCCCAAAGTTAACAATATATGCACCAGTACTCAAGATGATGCTAAATATTTACTTAAGATAAACTTCAAGTTTACAATAGAGATCAAGTAAGAATTTAGCTAAAAAGAAGAGAAGCAGGAATTTCATTCTGATCTTTATACTAGCTTTCTGACTCTAAGTGATAAAATAAATAAAACGACAGTTGGGCATGGCAGTGCGTGCCTTTAATCTCAACTCTGGAGACAGAAGTAGGTGCATCTCCATGAGCTCAAGGGCAGCCTGGACTATGAAAGTGAGTTTCAGGCCAGTGAGACATTCACAGTAAGTCCCTGGTCCCTCTCACAGAAAAATACATCAGTTTGTTTTCAAACACCATTTGAAGTTAAGTATACTTACTGTCAGGGTCACTGGGGTTTTTCTTTTGAATAAATCTTTGAAATAAAATTTTTACACATTGTGTGCATCAGGTTTGCCTGTGGGCGTGTCTGGGAATCACAGCATAAGAAGGTCTGGCCACTGTGGGCAGTATCGTTCCCAGCAAGTGTTTTATCTTCTTTAGGGAAGGCCTTATGAATTAAAAGTTTCACCCCCAATTTTATATGTTCTCTAAAAAATTCATAATAGTTTCAACCATAGTAAACTGTTACTAATCCTACAAATCTAGTCATCATTTCCCCACCAAAATGACATGAAAACAGTACTTTTGTTTTTCCAAGAGCCCAGTTATCAAGACCAGCCTTTTCCAAAATGGCAGCGCAGGTGTCTGGGCTCACTGGGGGCTCTTCACTCCATTTGTAGCAGAGAACGTAATACCTGAAAATGACAAAAATGGCTGGTTGGTTTATGCAGCAGCCCAACATCTCAGGTGTGGTAGCCACGGGCTACCTTTGTCACGTTGAAGGGACGAGACTACCAGATTTAATGCTTGGCTCTCTTAGATATCCCCCGAACAACGGCAGGGTGAAACCGCTACAGACAGACATCTAGAGCCCTCTGTGGTACCACTCCTCCTGGTTCTAGTCATAAACGTCATGTACAGGAAATCTTCTGTTACTCATGAACGCATGAAAATAAAACGTTTATGATCTGTGTGCTCAGATTACTAGAAAATAAAGTTGAAGGCCTGTAGAAGTTAAACCACTTTGAAGGCGAATATTTAGTAAATGAGAGACTTCGGTTCAATGCTGAGTGTGAGTTTAAAGCAGGAGCTTTGTAATGGCTAAGCTGCATTGTCAACCTGAGACACCTGAGAAGAGAGAAACGTAGTTAAAGGACTGCCTGGATCAGGTTTGCATATGGCCATGTCTAGGGGGGCATTTTCTTGATTGCTAACCAATTTAAGAAAGCCACTGTGACTGGTGTCATCCTAGGCAGGGTCCCAGCTGTATAAGAAAGCTAGTTAACATGCACCTGGGAACAAGTCAGTAAACACTGGTCTTCTGTTGGTTAGTCCTTCAAGCTCTCCCTTGGGTTCCTGCCTTGGCCTTCCTCTATGATAGACTATAACCTGTAAGCTAAAATAAACCCTTTCTTCCTGAATTTGATTTTTGTCAGTGTTTTGTCACAGTAACAGAAAGCAAACTAGAACCTATTATACTATTTTGCCATCAGCAAATTCTGCTTAGGGGATTGTGAGCCAAATGACTGCAAAGATTTCACTATGAGATGGAGTTGATGTTTCTGGATCTTAGGATAGGGTTTATTTGAAAACCAAACAAAACAGTAAAAACCTCTGTGCTATAGTTTTGAACTTACATGTCTCTGATGATCCATGTGTTAAAGACCTGTTCTGTGGAGCAGCTTTTGGAAGACTGTAGGACTCCTAAGAGGTGTCGTAGAGGGAGGTCTTCAGGTTACTGGGATGTGCCCTTAAAGAGGCTATTGCGACCCCATCCCCCTCCTTTTTCTTTTGTCTTTACTTCCTGGCTTCCACAGGGAACTGGTTTTATTCAAACATTTTAGTGTGATATGCCATCATAGGTCCAAAGTCATGGAGCCAACCAGTGGACTGGAAGCCCAAATCAATCTTTTTTGTTTTTATGATAAATTCTAAGGTCAAATTTTATTTCTACAAAAAGACAATCAAATAATATAAAACACATTGAAGGCATATTATTGAGTTAGCTTCAAGTAGAGCTTGACTCTGGAAAGGCTTTGAGTCCAGAGGGAGGGGAAAGGCCATCCTGTTCCTGGGCTGCCCCCGCAGCTGCTCTGAGGAAGAGGCAGCTGGTTACAAAGCAGAGGTTACCAAGGCTGAGCCTGCCGAAGGTAAACCATGCCAGGGGAGGCAGTGGTGGCCTGCTGCGCTGAAGAGTGGGAGCTTGTGGCATATCCTAGCAGAGCTCAGTGGTGGAGAAGCTTGAAATTTCAGAAGGATATTCTGGCTTTTGCTTGTGCTGGTCTAGCACAGCTGCAGAGAGGTCTTCTCACTGACAGCCTTAAGAGCCTTTCTGGAGAGAAACTCATCACACAGGGGCATGGTCGTCTCTGCTGGCTCTTAAGGCTGTTAGTGATACGCTCTGTGGGGTCTGCCCGTTGAGTCCAGTTCTGTGGAAATACTTTGCTAGAATTTTATGTAAAAGCAGCTTCCCTTTGTATGGACTTTTTATAATTTTTAAAAGGTCATTACTAAGGTGGCATGAGGGGGACTTGAGCCGTTACTCACAGGCAGTGTGGCACAGGAGAAGAGCTGCTGGTACTGCTGCCTTAAATATTACTAATATCACTCAGAATAAGCCAGTTTTAAAACTGTGTCTCCATAGCTGCTAGCACAGTGGTTAGCATATATATATACCATATTTGTGATGTTTATGTAGAATAAGGTAAAAAGACCAATTATTAGATACTGACTTATGGATTTATTTAGTGATTTACATAAAGTACTGCTTGTACTGTTATTGCCAAGCATGACTCCAGAAGGACTCAGAAGGACTCAGAGGAAGAGCTGAAACAACAGTTATTACCCTTAGCAACCTGACCACAAAAGCTTTTATCTGTCATATGCCTTTAAAAAACAAAGGTTCCCCAAACTAACTGCTGTATACACTTCACTTCTGGAAAAAGTCCCACTTGATTGCTTGACACACTTTGTGGTTTTATAATATAAAATGCAAACTGGATTTGGAGTGAAGCCTTTCAAGGTCTTGGGTTTGGTGCCCTGGTAAATATGTCTTGTCTCGTCCACTCTCGTTGGTGTTAGAGTGTTTACTCCAGAGATATTCTTGCAATGGTATTTATATTAACATTGATGAAAGGTCTACTCTCTTTATAAATCATGAAAGCATGATAATAAATCAAATTTTAATTTTAACCTGAAAATTTCTTTAGATCTAATATCTAATATTTTTAGATTATGTACTTTCATGCACAAAACTGAGTATTTATCTACTGGTTAAGTAAAAATTTCAATATTTTAAGATTTCTTATTTATATACAAATTTGGGACTAAGCTACAGAAAGTAGCTCAATTCAACTCTATTTCTGAACTCTAATATTTAAATCTATAAAGTTGGCCTTAAACTTTTATGAAAATGCATATATTTATGAAATATATAATCTAGAATAAAAATGTAATTTTAATATATATCATGAAAAAGTGGTAGGGTGAGAGGCGGGGCAAGATGGCAGCGCCAGGAGGACTCTCATTCTGAGCAGCAGCACAGCAGGATTGGCACAGTGACCAGCAATCAGAACTCGCGGCCATAAAACACAAGTGGTTGTGTTTCTCAGGTGAGAGGATACCCCATGGTGGGGGATTCGATCAGCTTTAACTCACCAGGCTAAACCGCGGAAGAGATCCTGGTTCCGCCAGGCGCTTGGTCACCAGCCCAGAGCTACCCGCCAGTGCGATCTGGTCACGGTCCCAGACTGAACTGTGGGCCCAGAACATCACAGACTGGATTTTCCAGTCGAGAGATAACCCCATGGAGCAGGAAATGATTGGGACCGACCTTAGGTCACCCAGACATCCCCTGGAAAAGATTCGGGTTCCACAGGTGCCACAGGAACCAGCCTGGAGCCAAAGTCAGGGACCCAGGCACCTGCACAGAGCCCTGCCTACATGCCTGATTTGCCACCTCAGATAGAACTGTGGGCCCCAGGGCACCAGGGCACCAGAGAATGCATTTCATGGTCAGGTGCAAACCCACAGGGAGAGAAACGGCTGGTCTGATCTCAGAGCACTAAGCCGACACCCCCACCCCGAAAAGGTCTCGGGAAAATTATCCAGTTTAGGCAGACACCCAGACTCCCAAAGGCCAGAAAGGCGGAGCCACAGGTGGGCATCTGTGCCTGTGGGTTCTACTCGCCACCTCAGACAGAACAGCAGTCCCCAAAGCAAAGACTGAGTGTCTCTGGCAGGAGGAAACCCCCAGCAGAGGGGAGCATCAGGTCTAACGCTCAGGACACCCAGCACCAAAAGACTTTCTGGATTCATGCAGACTCTAGGCTCTAGCTTTCTAATGCAGGCAGGAGCGCTGTGCTCAGCCGCCATTATTGAGTTCCCCTAGGGCACTGGGACACACAGCTGCATCCTCAGACCTACAAAAGCCAGAGAGCCATTATAGCAGCCCTCAGATACTGTGCCAAGGATCAACCAGTTATCCCTAGGTAGACTGACAAAACTGTGGGAATCCCTGGTCCTTCAAGAGGGCTGCACCCACAGCATCTGGACCAGAGCAGTGCCTGCAGCCGTCATCCCAGACAGGGACACACAGCTTCTGGTCCAGAGTGAGGCACCCAGCCTCCAGACCAGAGCGGCGCCCCCAGGCGCCAACTCAACCTAGGTGCACATTCTCCAGGCCCAGAGCGAAGCACTCAGCCTCTGGCCCAGAGACTTGCTGGGCACACCTCTCAATTTCCTGGACAGAACTGTGTGCCCCAGGATAACAGACTGAGTTTCCCTGTTGGGAGAAAACCCCACAGCTAGGGAATCAGCAGGTTCTTCAAGAGGACTGTACCTGGAAAACTGTAACAGCAGCAGCTCACTAAATTTATAACGAGAAACCCAGCAGTGGGGCAGCTGTCTTGAGAAGTTCTATGGGTAAGAGGAGATCCCCCCCTGCCTAACAAAGACCACAGCTACTACTCAGGGCTATACACCTGAGGTGAGCAGTGGCAATTCCTGAGAAACACTGGCCATACAGTGACCATAACCAAAAAGCAGAGGAGGACTCCTTCAGGAAAAATCATCTTCCAGTCAAGGGGATTCTCCCTACCTCAGGACTCCAGGAAGCACAGAAACTAATAGCCAACACCTAAATCAGCCCAGTGGGTAGAGGTCAGCTTAAAAGCTCAACCAACAAAAGACAGAGCAATATGGCATCTCCAGAATCCAGCCATCCAGGGGCGAACAGCCCTGGACAACGCAGCATAATAGAAAATCAAGAAGATGACCTTACATCTATGCTGATGAAGAGGATGATAGAGGAAACAAATAAAATACATAAAGAATTAGAGGAAGATAAAACCAAACAGATCATGGCTATCCGTAAAGAAATGGAGGAAGTTAAAGACAAGCAGATTATGGCCATCCGTGAAGAAATACGGGAAGATGCAGCCAAACAGCTTGCGGCCTTCAGAGAAGAAATAATTAAATCACTGAAAGAAATAAAAGAAACAGAGTTGAAGGAACTAAAAGAAAAGGAAGTAAACAAAACAACTCAAGACCTGAAGATAGAACTGGAAAAATTAAAGAAAACACAAATGGAGGAAATAATGGAGAGGAAGAATTTAGGGAAGAAAACAGGAACTACAGAGGTAAGCATAACCAACAGACTACAAGAGATGGAAGAAAGAATCTCAGGTGTAGAAGATACAATGGAAGAAATCGATGTATCTGTCAAAGAAAATGTTAAATCCAAAAAATTCCTGACACAGACCGTCCAAGAAATCCAAGACAATATGAAAAGACAAAACCTAAGAATAATAGGAATAGAGGAAAAAGAAGACTCCCTTCTCCAAGGCCCAGAAAATATTTTCAACAAAATCATTGAAGAAAATTTCCCCAAGTTAAAGGAGAAGCCAATAAGGATACATGAGGCCTACAGAACACCCAACAAATTTGACCAGAAAAGAAAATCCTCCCGCCACATAATAATCAAAACAGTAAGTATACAGAACAAAGAAAAAAATACTAAAAGCTGCAAGGGAAAAAGGCCAAGTAACATATAACGGCAAACCCATTAGAATCACACCTGACTTTTCAACAGAAACTATGAAAGCCAGAAGGGCCTGGACAGATATCATGCAGACCCTAAGAGAAAACAGATGTCAACCCAGGCTACTATACCCTGCAAAACTCTCAGTCCTCATAGACGGAGAAAACAAGATATTCAATGACAAAAACAAATTTCAACAATACCTACACACAAATCCAGCATTACAGAAGACACTGGAAGGGAAAATACAACCCAAGAAAATGAGCTTCTGTCAAGAAAACACAGGAAATAAATAACCTTACTACAGTAAAACAAAAAGCAACCAAGCATACAACCTTATGAACACAGCCAACATCAATATCAAAGGATCTAACAGCCACTGGTCATTAATCTCTCTCAACATCAATGGGCTCAACTCTCCAGTAAAAAGACACAGATTAACAGAATGAATACGTAAACAAAACCCAGCAATCTGTTGCATACAAAAACACACCTAAGACACAAAGATAGACATTACCTGAGGGTAAAAGGTTGGAAGACGATTTTCCAATGGACCCAAGAAACAAGCAGGAGTAGCCATTCTAATATCTGATAAAATAGACTTTCAACCAAAATTAATAAAAAGAGATGGGGAAGGACACTTCATACTCATCAAGGGAAAATTCCACCAAGAAGACATCACAATCCTGAACATCTATGCCCCAAATAAAAGAGCACTCAAATTTGTGAAAGAATCATTGATAAAATTTAAATCACATATAAATCTCCACACATTAATAGTGGGAGACTTCAACACCCCACTCTCAACCAATGACAGGTCAACAAAACAGTCACCTTGGTACCTTATCCTCACAAAGACTCAACAAAGAAAGAGAATTTCAGGCCAATCTCCCTTATGAACATTGATGCAAAAACACTTAACAAAATACTTGCAAACCAAATACAAGAACACATCAAAGATATTATCTACTATGACCAAGTAGGCTTTATCTCAGGTATGCAGGGGTGGTTCAATATACGGAAATCCATCAATGTAATCTACCATATTAACAAACTGAAAGAAAAAAACCACATGATAATCCCCCTAGATGCTGAAAAAGCATTTGACAAAATCCAACCTCCATTCATGTTTAAAGTACTGGAGAGATCAGGGAAACAAGGCACATATCTAAATATAGTAAAGGCGATATACAGCAAGCCTATAGCCAACATCAAACTGAACAGAGAGAAACTTAAATCAATCCCATTGAAATCAGGGACAAGACAAGGCTGCCCACTCTCTCCATATCTCTTCAACATAGTGCTGGAAGTCCTTGCTAGAGCAATAAGACAGTTGAAAGAGATCAAGGGGATACAGATGGGAAAGGAAGAAATCAAAGTATCACTATTTGCAGATGATATGATAGTATACATGAGTGACCCCAAAAACTCTACCAGGGAACTCCTACAGCTGATAAACATCTTCAGCAAAGTGGCCGGATACAAAATTAACTCCAAAAAAATCAGCATCACTCCTGTATCCAAAGACAAAAGGGCTGAGAAAGAAATTAGAGAAACAACACCCTTCACAATAGCCACAAATGACATACAGTACCTTGGTGTAACCCTAACCAAGCAAGTCAAAGACTTGTATGAAAAAAAATTTCAAGTCTCTGAAGAAAGAATTAGAAGAAGATATGAGAAGATGGAAAGATCTCCCATGCTCATGGCTTGGCAGGATTAACATAGTAAAAATGGTCATCTTACCAAAAGCAATCTACAGATTTATTGCATTTCCCATCAAATTGCCAACACAGTTCTTTACAGACCTGGAAAGAAAAATTCTCAACTTCGTATGGAATAACAAGAAACCCAGAATTGCTAAAACAATCCTCTACAATAAAAGATCTTCTGGAGGTATCTCCATCCCTGATCTCAAGCTGTACTATAGAGCAACAGTTATAAAAACTGCATGGTACTGGCATAGAAACAGAATGTTGGATCAATGGAACTGAACAGAAGACCCAGAAATAAACCCACACACTTATGGTCACCTGATTTTTGACAAAGATGCCAAAACCATACAATGGAAAAAAGATAGCATCTTCAACAAATGGTGCTGGTCCAACTGGATGTCTACATGTAGAAAAATGAAAATAGATCCATACTTATCACCCTGCACAAAACTGAAGTCCAAGTGGATCAAAGACCTCAACATAAAACCAGACACATTAAATCGGCTAGAAAAAAAAAGTGGGGAATACTCTAGAACTCATTGGTACAGGAGAAAACTTTCTGAACAGAACACCAACAGCACAGGCTCTAAAAGCAACAATCAATAAATGGGACCTCATGAAATTGAAAAGCTTCTGTAAAGCAAAGGACACCATCATCAAAACAAAGCGACTGCCTACAGATTGGGAAAGAATCATCACCAACCGTTTATCTGACAGAGGACTCATATCCAGTATATATAAACAACTAAAGAAGCTGAAAAGCAGCAAACCAAGCAATCCACTTAAAAAATGGGGAACAGACCTAAAGAGAAAATTCTCTGTAGAGGAATATCGAATGGCAGAGAAGCACTTAAAGAAATGCTCAACCTCATTAGCCATTAGGGAAATGCAAATCAAAACAACCCTGAGATTTCACCTTACACCCATCAGAATGGCCAAGATGAAAAACTCAAGGGACAACACATGCTAGAGAGGTTGTGGAGAAAGGGTAACCCTTTTCCACTGCTGGTGGGAATGTAAACTTGTACAACCACTCTGGAAATCAATCTGGCGCTTTCTCAGACAACTAGGAATAGCGCTTCCTCAAGATCCAGCCATACCACTCCTAGGCATATACTCCAAAGAGGCTCAAGTACACAAAAAGGACATTTGCTCAACCATGTTTGTAGCAGCTTTATTTGTAATAGCCAGAAGCTGGAAATAGCCCAGATGCCCCTCAACTGAAAAATGGATGCAGAAACTGTGGTACATCTATACAATGGAGTATTACTCAGCAATGAAAAATAAGGAAATCATGAAATTTGCAGGTAAATGGTGGGACCTGGAAAGGATCATCCTGAGTGAGTTGTCCCAGAAGCAAAAAGACACACGTGGTATATATTCACTCATATAAACATACAACATAGAATAAACCCACTAAAATCTGTACATCTAAACAAACTAAGCAAAAGAGAGGACCCTAACTAAAATGTTCAATCCCCATCCTGAAAGGCAAAGAGGATGGACATCAGAAGAAAAAGAAAACAGGAAACAACCTAGGAAGCTGCTACAGAGGGCCTCTGAAAGCCAGAAGAAAACAGGAAACAACCTTGGAACCTGCCACAGAGGGCCTCTGAAAGCTTCTGCAGTATAGACTGTCAAAGCAGATGCTGAGCCTGATGGCCAAGCGATGGGCAGAGTGAATGGAATTTTATGTAAGAAGTGGGAAATAGTAAGAGCTGGAGAGGACAGGAACTCCACAAGGAGAGCAACAGAACAAGAAAATTTGAACACAGGGAACTTCCCAGAGACTCATACTCCAACCAAGGACTATGTGTGGAGATAACCTAGAACGCTGACAATGCAGCCACTTCTGATGAGAACTGATAGACTAAGATCAGTAAGAAGGAGAGGAGGACCTCCCCTATCAGTGGACTTGGGGAGGGGCATGCATGCAGAAAGGGGGGAGGGTGGGACCGGGAGGGGAGGAGGGAGGGGCTAATGGGGGGATATAAAATGAATAAAGTGTAATTAATAAAAAAAAATGTTAAAAAAAAGTAGTAGGGTGTTCTTGATTTCAGGGCATTCTAAAAAAAACTGCCTTCATTTTTCTTTTTGGATTTTTTAAAGAAAAAAAGTTATGATGAATTGCTGAAAAACAATAGTGTCATCGGAAAGAGTTCTCACTGTGTTGACTATCGCTGAGACATTGTTATGGGTTGGGTAGAAGTGCCCCCAGAGGCACAGGGGTTGAAGGCTGATTCTGTGCCTGTTGGAGTGGTGCTGCCAAGAGGTAAGCCGGTCACAAGGGCACTACCTTCGCCGTGGGGTGGCTGGTGACTGCCAGTAGTTGGGATCTCATTGGAGGAAGTAGCTACTTGAAGGCATGGAGGCTCCTGCTTGCACCCACCTGCACCTGAAGGGTGCAGCATTCCTGTCTCTTATCCCCCCCCCCCAATTGTCTTTCTCTTAGTCTCCCTCTACTTCATGGCCGACACAAGGACAGCAGCTTTCTTCCATCCTACCTTCCCACCATGAAATTTCTACCTTGCCATAGGTTTAAAAGGAGCACAGCCAGCTGATCATGGAGTGAAATCACTGAAGCCATGAGCCCAAGCAAATGGCTCCTTTACCTAGTTGCTTCTCTCGGGTGACAGACTACAGTTACACAGGAAAAAGAAAGCATGCTACAGCTTTCCTCTTCTTCCTTTTCCTCCTCCTCCTCTTCATTTTGGTGTAGACATAATCAGAATTTGTTGAACAATCAAAATCAAAGCTTTGTTTTACTCTTAATATTTCTTTGCATACTTTGAAAAAGAAGACTGGAAAGTGTATAGATAGAAAATTCTCTAAACATTAAAAATTCCTGAAAATTGCTTTATGTCTAAAACTTGAAATTTCTTTAGATATAATGATGACTAGAAATGACAGGATTGATAGCTCTCAGAAACATGGACATTTAAAATATTAAATGTTTAAAATATTGAACCTTAGCATCACCACTAATACATTATTTAAAATACATTTACTACATAAAATTTAATTTACCAATGATTCTAAGAGTTTAGAACTCTTTGTACTTAATGGATTCTTTTTTAAGTTAGAAAATATTAAATTTATGTATAAATTTAATTGACTTTCTATATCTTCCAAGTCTCCATAGACATGACATGATCAAATTGAATAAATTTCATCATTATAACCATTCTATCAGATGGTCATAGCAAACTTAGAAGGTGAAGAAAGCGAGATGTCACAGAGGCCAGGGGTCTTAGCTGCTGGGATTTGGGTCTGGAGAGCATTATTGTAGGCAATGTCCTGTGTGCTGTTTATGGGATGATTGGTAGCATCCCAACCTTCTACCCGCTAAGTCAGAGAACCACCCTCTGTAAGGCATGACATCCCCAAATGTCTCCAGCTACTGCTAAGCATCTTTTGAGGGGCACCATCTTCCCATTTGAGAATTGTTGGTGTAGTTCCATGGCCACATAGCAAGTGGTAGCATTGGGCTGATAACTCAGCTCTCCCAGCTCTTCAATACAGGACCTTAGGCCCTTGACCTTCCAGCTTTTCTCATGCATCTTCTCCCATCACTGAGACCTTCCAGATCTTTCTATCTCCCCCTTCTTTTGTAAGATTCCCTGTACTCTGCCCAAAGTTTGGCTATGAGTCTCAGCATTTGCTTTGATACCCTGCTGGGTAAAGCCTTTCAGAGGCCCTCTGTGGTAGGCTCCTGTTCTGTTCCCTGTTTTCTTCCTTTTCTGATCTCTACCCCATTTGCCTTTCTGAATGAGGATTGAGCATCTTACCTGGGTCTTCCTTCTTGCTTAGCTTCTTTAGATGTACAGAGTTTAGTATGTTTATCATATATTATATGTCTAATATACACTTATAAGTGAGTATATACCATGTGTGTCTTTCTGCTTCTGGATTACCTCACTCAGGATGATCTTTTTTTAGTTCTATCCATTTGTCTGCAAATTTCATGATTTCCTGGTTTTTAATAGCTGAGTAGTATTCCATTGTGTAAATATACCACAATTTCTGTATCCATTCGTCACTTCAGGGACATCTGGGTTGTTTCTAGAGTACAGGAACTCCACAGAGAGAACAACAGAAGCAAAAAATCTGGGCCCAGGGGTCTTTTCTGAGACTGATATGCCAACCAAGGACCTTGCATGGTGATAACCTAGAAACCCTGCACAGATGTAGGCCATGGCAGTTCAGTCTCCAAGTGGCTTCCTTAGTAAGGGGAACAGGGACTGTCTCTGACATGTACTCAGTGGCTGGCTCTTTAACCATCCCCTTCTGAGTGGGGAGCAGCCTTGCTAGGCCACAGAGGAAGAGAATGCAGCCAGTCCTGATGAGACCTGATAAGCTCGGGTCAGATGGAAGGGGAGGAGGTCCTCTTATCAGTGGACTTAGGGAGGGACATGGGAGGAGAAGAGAGAGGGAGGGTAGGATTGGGAAGGGATGAGGGAGAGAGAGGAGGCTACAGCTGCGATACAAAGTAAATAAATTGTAATAAATAAAAAATAAAGCCAACAAGTATTAAAAAAAAAAGAAACAGCGACCTCCCAGATCCAGCAGTTTCCTGGACTCAGTTAACAATGGCTCATTCTCTGTCCTTTACAGACCTCCCAGACTGTTTCATGTTCTATTGAAGATTTTTAAAAGTAGAAGCCGCGCAGCAGAAACTTAAGGAATCCACGTACCTCTTTATAAAGTTAGCAAACAGTATCCGATGTGAGTAACCAAGCCTTCGAATTCTTGCTGTTTCCAAAATCCCTGTGCAACGCAGCTGTAGCAGAACTTTCTCTTTGTCATATTTTCTTGCCTGTCGCTCATTATTTGGCTTGATACAACGGACAAAATGAGGTTGTCCCACCACCATTTTAGATAACAAATCCATCAAGGAATACTATAACATACAACAAGAATCAATTTCATGGTATGACATTAAATGAGTTTGCAGGGCTTCATTTTTATTACAAGGTTCCAGTTTTAAAAATTAATGTTACAAATGGCCAATCACAGTAAGTGGAAAGAGACCTGATATAATGAAAAACAATTAAGTTAAAAATTACTGAAAATGGCAGATTCAGTGATTAAAATGCAGAGGCAATAGAGGCAAGGTTGCCTATGAAAAATTTTCCTAAACACTTTTAAGGCAAAGTTAATTAAGTGATAACTTTATTTTTTTACATAATTTCTCTCTCTCTTGATATATATGCATATATACTCTCAAGCAAGCATCAATTTGGTTAATTTACTTTCTATCCTAATTTCCTTGTCCTACTCTGTCTTTGTAGGCAGTTATAAGAAGCAGACACTTTAATCTCAGTGGAATCATCTAGTTTAAAATTAGGGCAGAGAAATTAGTTTCATATAAAGGACACATATAAAAAGAATAAAAATGATTTTACTCTGTTATAGTTTACCATCTCATTGGTTTGAGGAGAATATTTTTACTGATATAGATAAAACTGTATATGCTACCAATGATTTATTAAAATAGTAGCTGATTGTCAGTCAATTAAGAATAATATATTAGGATTGAAAGAGTGCATTAAAAGTGGAACCTCAGCAGAATAATTATTTCCATGAGTGGTATCAGAACTTCTTGGCAAAGCAGTGAACAGACACAGCCTGGAGGACTGAGTCTTTCTGTTAGAAATGCAGACATCTAGAGTCTCAGGGCCTGTGCAATCAAGTACTGGAGTCAGACAACTGATAAATCTGCTGCGTTTCACGCTTTCCTCTTGGGGACCAGCTCAGATATCATCTTCCCAAACAGCTGCATCTGCCACTCTGGAGCCCTTTCATTACATTATCTGTGAGTCATCGTTCCTTTAGTCATACAAACATCTGCCAGGCTCTGGGCATCCAAAGGTGACAATGCCTGCTAGCTCTCTGAGCAAATTAGGCACTTGGGTCTTTTTAGGACTAAGGCATATTTACCCTCCTTCATTCTTGTCAGCAGAATTAAAAATAGCTCGAGAACATGTTACACACTGCATGGAATTATCCCGTCAATTTTTACTTGCGACTGAAGATGAAAATGATTTTGTTTAACACACACCCAGTGTTTGATGCTAACAACGGTGATATGATAATGGTGTGGACAACTCACTTAAAAAATAAACTAATCTGGCTGTGAGTATACTTAGTGATTCACATGTGCTGTCTTGATGGCATAAAGGGACTGATGAGCAGGGGACTCAGGCCGTAAGCACCTAAGTATACCAGGCAATACTCAAGTAGGATTCCCTTGAAGTTAGGGCTGTGAGAATACACATATTCTTGGATACACAAGTATTTGGACAGTTTTAAAAGGTGGTTCAGGATTTCCCTAGAGAAGTGCATAAATCCACTGGACACCAATCGCAAGTGCAATCTGATTGCATGTATGTCTTCCATATTAACTGATATTATTAGTGATTTCCAAGTGTAGGTGGTATTTTCTCTATCATCCTGAATGGCTGGTTCAGAAGAGATAGTGAACACAGGAACTATCCTAAGAGTGGTTATCTCAGGTTTTTCAACAAACTGGGAGAAGTGTGTCCTTCCTTTGCTTTCTCCCATATTGCCCAGAAAAAGGCCACTTGTCCCTACGCCCTGGAGTGCTAATGTGTCTGGTAATCTCTGCCTTGCCCCAGTCCTCTTGTCTCCTGGTGAGAGTATCAGCTTGTGTATGTGTAAGAAATTATGGGCTGGAGATCCATGCTCAACCTCCCCCATCCATCATCCTAAAACCATTCGGGGTATTAAAGTAAAAATTCTTTTTTTAAAAAAAAAATTTCTAGTGGGAGTACACTGGCAGTACAGACTCATTTATGTATGTATGTATGTATGCATGTATGTATGTATGTATGTACATGTACGTGTGTGCCTGTGTGTGTGTATTTAGCTTTTTTTTTTTTTGCTATATAATTGGCTGTCCTGGAACTCGCTCTGTAGACCAGGCTGGCCTGAAACTCATAGAGCTCTGCCCTTTAATTCCCAGGATTAAAGGCATGCACCACTCTGCCCATTTTGTTTTGGTTTTCTCTCTTCCTCTGTTTTTTTTTTTTTTTTTTTTTTTGAGACAGGGTCTTACTAGGGGTCATGGCTGTCACAGAACTTGCTATGTAGGCTAGGGTGGTTTTGAATTCAACAGAAATGCTAGCCTCTGCCTATCAAGTGCTGGGATTAAAGGTGCCACCATGTCCAATTTATATGAAAAAAATTTAATGAAGTTATTGACTTTTATTGTAATTTTCACGGGGTGCAATATTTCACGAGTGAAATATTAAAATAAACAAATCTACAAATGAAACTATGTGCTGGCATTCCCTGTGTCCAACGCAGTCAGTGGGTACAATAAGTGCTTGCTTTTGTCAGTTGCCTCTTTGTTGTATCTGACTTATGTGGAATGAATAGTATCCCTAAATACAACACAGCATAGTTTAACATCTTACTCTAAAATATGATGCGACTGTTTGCGTTCTCATGTTGGTGGTTTCACAGGCATGGCGTGTGACTTCTCTAGTTTCACCCTAAGGAGACCAAAGGAGACAGTAAGTCCTTACCACGTTCTGCATACCGTGATCTACAAAGAGTACACGGCGTTTTCCATTAGTCTATTTTAGTCTAGGTGTCTAAATGCACAAAACCACAGACGCTATTGCTACTTGTAATTTAGGGGCTGCTGTGTCAGTCACATTGGCATGTTGACTGCTCTTGTGCAGACATGAATGTTTCTGACTCTGGCCATATGTACTTTTTTATTTGGCAACAGTATAAAATTTAAAGATTAAAGAATTATGAATGTATAAAAAGGCATGATGTTTTAGCTGCTGTCAGTTAAGCAACAATAATATACATATTCTTACCTTGGTCAGGTTTGTGGATTTTTCTGAATTCCTCATCTGATAGTTTATTATAGTTTTAGTTTTAGAAAATGGCAGATTACCTATGGGAATGTAAATAAAATTAATTTATCTTTTAGATACTTAGTGGCTAGATAATTTCCCCATTTTTTAAAGTAGCCTGAGTGTAAGACTTGGTATTAAGCCTTGTTTACCTATTTATTCAAACAAGGATAAGGAATAATATGTGAAAATTTATAATAAATTTTTGTTTGTTTGTTTTTTAAGACAGGATTTCTCTGAGTAGCCCTGGCTGTCCTGGAACTCACTCTGTAGACCAGACTGGCCTCAAACTCAGAGACACAACTGCCTCTACTCCCTGAGTGCTGGGATTAAAGGCATGCACCAGCTATAATACAGCCCAGCTATAATAAATCTTTTTTTCTGCTTTTGTTTTTGTCTCTTTCCCTTTTCTCCATCTTCTCTCTCCTGGTCCTCTTCCTTTTATTTCTCAGGATCTCTGAGAGGATCTTGCTATATGGTCCAGGATGACCTCACACTCACGACAATACTCCTGCTTCAGCCTCCTGACTTCCAGGAGCACAGACATGTACTGCCATGCCCAGCTACCACAAACTCCAAACTACATACAAAAAGAAAATCAGCCTCCTAGTTTGACAAAATGGGAAAGGTAGACGCGACTGACAGATCTCTCAGTTATGAGGAGACATGAGCAGAGCGTGATAAAGGTGTCTTAAGTAATTTCTGAGATTTTCTTTAACTCAAGGTGGGCTTCACAGTGAGCCCCACAATCACATGTGAGTGAAGTCAATATGATTTTTCAATCTTAACATTCAGGTGTGCGCTTTGTACAATTCAAGGCAGTGAAATAGTTAACGCTGTAAAAGCCAGAAAGACAGCCTTGAATCACAGCTGTTGTTCTTAGTTGAGTTGCTATTGGGACATATTATGTAGGTGAATACATAAATAAGGCTTTTTTTTTAAAGTATTTTAATGAAATGTAATCATATGCATGACTGGCAAAGAGTCCAGAACCAGACTATTATAAATATGTTTAAGGATGTCAAAGCAATTCAAGGGAGGGAGAATAACGTTTTCAGCACATTGTGTTTGAACAATCAGAGAAGGGAAGGGCTTTTGGGGAGAGAAGGAGATTACAGTGGTTGTGAGGAACACCACGTGTGTGATTAATATGCTCACTATTGTTCATGAGAGCGCATGTGTGGCGTCTCTGTATTTGTGAAAACAACAAAGTTTTGTCGGTTAAATATTTACGTTATACATCAATAAAACTACTAAAAACTTTACAGAACAATTTTAAGCTACAATATAAAGAACTCAAATCATGTATTTTCCCCCAATAAATAAAAGTGAGGCTGTGCAAGGAGGAGAGGAGAAAGGGGTGGGATAATATGAGCTTCTGAATAGAGAGCTCATGAGCACCAGGGACCACCTGCAGCTTCCCACTCCTCAGAAGAGCAGGTTTGCTTTTGAGGAGTCAACTCTTACATGTTTTCTGGTGAGGATCTCAAAATACTTTTCTTTATAAAAGCATTGCTTCTTTATATTGATTTTTATGACTCCCTCAGATTAAGATTAGGTGAATATTTAGTAAGTTGAAAAGATAAAGAAACATGAAAAATTGTGGACTACTTGATGGGGCTTAGAGGAACTTCTCAAAAGTCAGTTGCCTTACCTGTTTTGGTTAGTGGGTGGTTGACAAGTTGCTGAATTACACTGTTTTCTGAAGACCTCAAAAGCAACACGATATCCGTTGGGAGAGTGTCTCTGTTTTTAGCCAAGAACCCACTAGCACTATAGAGGACCTGTTGATACATAGTATTATGGAGATTATTACAACCCCTGCCATCACTCATCCTCAAACCTTAATGAAAGCTCAGTCCTTACTGAACAACAGACATAGAAGATTTTGCATGCAATTACTTGCCATTAGATCAGAAAAGCTCCTTAGAGCCATCTCTGTTTCTCTCTGAGGATCTGTCAGCTCTGCTGACTTCAGTGTGATAGGTCTTACCTAACTTGGAGACTCTTCACAATAGGGGTATGTTTCTGGCACTTCTAAATATTTTCTAATGTATTTACTTTACGTGTGTGGGTGTTTTGCCTACATATATGTCTGCACAGCACGTACCTACAGTGCCTGCAGAATAAGAGGGCAGCAGTTCCCTTGGAACTGGAGTTACAGACAGTTGTGAGTTACCATGTGGGTGCTGGGAATCAAACCAGGGTCCTATGGAATAGCAACCAGACCCACTTCTCTAGGCCTACTTTTAAATAATTTTAAGACTTAAAAAATATGAACATATGCCAAAGATTTCTGATGGAGTGAATCATGTCCCTCCAGAACTTGTGTTAAAGATGTCTGTAGTTACACAGAAAACAGGCCATGGGAGAACTGGGAGGGGTGAATCTGTCTACAGGCCAGGAGGAGAGGCTTCATCAACAACCCACTCAGGGCCCTTTGGTCTCACACTTTCAGCTTCTAGAACAATAATAAATTTCTCCTGTATGAGCATTCAGCCAGTACTCTTGTTTTGAACCATATAACACATTTTATTTTCTTTGAGTTTTTTTTATCACTTTATTCATTATATATCCCGATTGAAACCCCCTTCCTCAACTCCTTCCAGTCCTGCCCTCCTTTCTTCTTCCCCCCATCCCCTTCCCAGGTCCAGTGAAAGAGGGAGTCTTCCTCTCCAGCTATGGCCTTGCAAATCTCATCTGGACTGCCTGGCTCCTTTTCCTCTATGGTCTGGCAAGGCTGCATCACCAGGAACAAGTGATCAAAAAATAGCAGTAGAGTTCATTACAGAGGCAGCCCCTGCTCCCCTTACTTGGGAACCCACAGGACATTGAGCTGCCAATAGGCTACATCTGAGCAGGGGTCTAGGTCCTCTCCATGCATGGTCCTTGGTTGGTGCGTCAGTCTCTGCAGGAGATCTTTCCATCTTCTGATATCTTCTTCTATTTCTTTCTTCAGAGACTTGAAGTTTTTTTCATACAAGTCTTTAGTTAGAGTTACACCAAGATACTTTTTTTGTGGCTATTGTGCAGGGAATTGTTTCCCCTAATTTCTTTCTCAGCCCATTTTTCTTTTGTATACAGGAGGGCTATTGATTTTCCTGAGTTAATTTTGTATCTAGCCACTTTGCTGAAGGTGTTTATCAGCTGTAGGAGTAGGTTGAATTTTTGGGTTCACTAAGGTATACTATCATATTATCTTCAAATAGTGATACTTTGACTTCTTCTTTTCCTATTTGAATCCCCCTGATCTCCTTTAGTTGTCTTATTGCTCTAGCAAGGACTTTAAGTATTATGTTGAAGAGATATGGAGAGTGGGCATCTTTGCTTTGTCCCTGATTTCAGTGGGATTGATTTAAGTTTTTCTCTGTTTAGTTTGATGTAGGCTATAGGCTTGCTGTGTGTTGCTTTTACTATGTTTAGGTATGTGCCTTGTATACCGGATCTCTCCAAGACTTTGAACATGAATGGGTGTTGGACTTTGTCAGATGCTTTTTTGGCATTTAATGAGATGATCATATTTTATTTTATTTTTTTCTCTTTCAGTCTGTTTATATGGTGGGTTACATTGATGGATTTCCATATATTGAACCACCCCTGCATACCTGGGATGAAGCCTACTTGGTCATAGTGGATGATATCTTTGATATGTTCTTGGATTTGGTTTGCAAGTATTTTATTGAGTATTTTTGCGTCAATGTTCATAGGGAAATTGATCTAAAATTCTTTCTTTGTTGGGTCTTCGTGAGGTTTTGGTATAAAGGTGACTGTGGGTTTATAGAACGAGTTTGGTAATGTTCCTTCTGTTTCTATTTTGTGGAATAGTTTGAAGAATATTGGTGTTAGCTTTTCTTTGAAGGTTTGGTAGAATTCTGTGCTGAAACTGTCTGGCTCCTAGGTCCTGGGAGAATTTTGATGACTGTTTCTATTTCTTTAGTGGATATAGGACTATTTAATTTATTTACTCAATCTTGGTTCAGCTTTGGTTAATGGAACCGATCAAGAAAATTGTCCATTTCATTAAGATTTCTAAATTTTGTGGCATACAGGCTTTTGAAGTAAGACCGAATGATTGTTTAGATTTCCTCAGTGTCTGTTGTTATGTCCCCCTTTTCATTTCTGACTTTGTTGATTTGGATAGTATCTCTTTGCCTTTTAGTTAATTTCTTTAAGGTTTGTCGATTTTGTTGATTTTTCTCAAAGAACCATCCTCATCTCCCAAGGGGGTCCCACTTTTGAGTCACCAGTTCCACCTCTCTTCGTAGTGCAAAAAATGTTTGGCTTCTTTTCCTCTTCCATCTCTCCACCACCTATTTGCTTACCAGGCAGGTTTGTTGTGCCATTCCTGTGAGGGCCAAGCACTACCCTCTATTTAAATTTCAATTCAACTGTCTGAATACACAAATGCTTTTTTGGCTTCCATCAGAAATCTATTACCATCAGCAGTTTGGTGATTCACTTCTTATATTGAAGCAAAGAGTCGTTTTTTGACTCGGGACTTTTATTTATGGACTAAAATTTTAAGGCAAATTTTCAAAGTCAAAGCTTTGCTAGGAAATTATAATTGATTTTTAGTATAAAATTGCTATTTTTAAACTTTGCTGAGCATCATGGTTGAATGAATATGTGTTCTTCTGAGAAGTAGTTTGTGACAGAATCAACAAAATATAGTTTTGGAGGAATCCACTAGTATTATTATGCTAATAATTGTTTTAGCGTATCCTTGTATTGAAATGTCCAACATAATTTGGATACTTTTAGACCTCAGAGATGTTTATGGAAGCAGGTTCCAAAAGCACTGGGGAGTTTTATAGAAGAAGTTAAAGTGGAGATGCCTGGATCATTGTGAGTCGGTGATGGAGGTCCAGAGAAAGCCATTTGCTTGGACATATTGCTTGATTAAAGACTGAATGATTTACACCAGGTTAAAGGTCTGAGAATAAGGTTACATGCTTAAGTCCAAAATTAAACCAGGCTCTTAGTTCATAGATGCTCTGTAGATGTGGCCAATGAGTTAAAAGATGACTGGTGACATTTATGCTTGAGTTCAGAGCTGTGATTAAACCTGAGCCAGCCCAACTCACCATTAAGCAGCCTTCTCCTGACTTTCCTCCATCCTTCCTGACAGTAGCCATCCAGTGACATTGGACAGTGAACTTGAAAAGAAACCTGAAGACTCAGTGCCTCGTTATGGAAAGTAGCGCCATATGGAGCTTGGCTGGGATGAAGGGACTCACTCTGATTTTAGTTGCTGTAACTGAATTCCAGGCTCTGAGAAACTTTTAACAAAAGAGGGTTTATGTAGCTCACAGTCGAGAAGGCTTGAAAGTGCACCTCCTTTGCCTCTGCAGAGAGGCTTCTTCCACTGCTGAGTGATAAGACAGAGCAACTGAGGCAGGGAGAGCTCGTGTTTGTTATGTAGCTGTTCCTGAGATGACACATTATGCCACTAACCCAAGAATAGGAATCTACCACTCATAAGGGCAGAGCACCTCAAGACAGAATCACCAAACAATGGAGATGCCTGAAAAGGCCACAGGAGTTCAAAGAAGGACACATCTGGACCCTAACAGGTAAAACTTGTTTATCTGCATTTTTATCTTGTCCTACTGTGAAGCTATGGAAATGAAAATTTACAGGCGACAAAAGCAAGGATGAAATTTAAACTGACAAACTTGCTGCTGTGAAATGTGTCTCCAAAACTTCCTCCCTTCTTGTTTTACTCTAAGAAACTGATATTTCAGATTAAGAAGTACAGTGAGGGAAAATATTCAGTCTTCTTTTTTTTTTTTTCCAGTAATGAAGCTAGTTCTGAGAAACTAAAGAGCTGTTACTCTGACAGTAATTTGCTGGAACAACTTGCATGGCTCTGAGTGTCCCTACACCTAAGTGTGCATTGAGTAGTGCAGCAAACAGGGATGCTGGGATCCTGGGTACCAGTAAAAGAAAAGTACTGAATAAAATGGTCACAGGCAATTTTAATTGGTGATCAAAGCAGCCTTTATTTGGTAAGTCAAACTCTAAGGATTAAGAACGGTTATAATGAAAATTACTTAGGGTATACATATTTCTTGAAAAATTAAAAACATTTATGTGTATGTTGCCTGCATGAATGTCTATGCACCATATATGTGCAGTGTCCACCGAGGCCAGAAGAGGAACTTCTTTGGAATTGGAGTTAAAAAGAGTTGTTAGCTGCCATGTGGGTGCTGGGAATTGAACCCTCTAGTTCTATGGAAGAGCAGCCAGTGCTCTTAACCACTGAGCCTCTCTCCAGCCTCACAACTTAAAGGATATATTGTTAATGACAAAAGTCATTGGATATTCCCAGCCCAGGGAAGGGGCTTAGTGGACAAAAATACAGGACTTCTCAGTTAGTTTGGTTTTCAATGATTTATTGTATTATACATGCTCTCTGGATTTTAATCTTCATACGTCAACAGTTATGGCATAGTTCTGAGGGGATGGCACATTGTACTTCATGGAAGAGAAAGTGTCTCCTGGGTGTAAGACAGTATATCTTGTGTTTGACAGGTGTGCAACCGTGTTTCAACCAATGTATGAATGCTTCTCTAAATTCAAGACCATCCATTAGTCAGCGTCACACATCTGGGGCAGCTTTGCTTGCTGACTAGTTCCCTTAGTATTCTCTCTTTATCTCTTTCTCATATGAAGAGCAGGGAGAAGCATTGGCTAAAGAGTGGAGTTGAGAAGAGAGGGAAAGAGAAAAAGAGGGAGAGGGAGGAAGAGAGAGGAGAGAAAAGGAGAGAGACTAAGAAAGAAAGTGATAGAAAGAGAGAGAGGGTGACAGAGAGGAAGAGAGAGAACTGGGGAAGAGAAGGACTGCCACTCCTTGAAAAATGGGAAGAGACAGATCTGGAAAAGACCCCAAACTATTGTTTAATAGAGTAAAATATATTTAATCACTGCCAGCTAGCCAGACTGAATGATCAGGAAGACAGGCTATCAGAAAAATTAGGACCAGATAGAGATGGGATGTGGCCACCTCACTATCACTATCTCCCAATAGTCTGGGGTCTCAATACTTCATTGACAAAATGATGGAGAAACAGTCACAGTTCCCATGAGTTCTTACTTTTCCCGCATAGTGGTGAATCCCAAAACTCAGCTCCATTCTCTTGGGTCTCCAGAAGTACTGTGATTTCAGGTTGTCTTCAAACTTTTCTGCAGAAGAAAATTGAACTCCAATATTAAGTGGACAGGAGATCCTCAAGTAAAATTGATCATCAGAAGTTAGTTTTTTCCCACACAATGCATGCTGAACAGAGACAGTTTAATACACTGAATTCACCAAGATTTGGAATATTAATGGCAAAGCAACACCGTCAATCAAACGTTTCCCCCTGCGTCATGGCTTAGAGCAGGTCTCCAGTGTCAGAATGGGTTAAAGTCACCTGGAGACCTGTGGAGCTGCAGGTGACTGGGTCTCGCCCGGTGAACTCAGCGCTTGGTGGTCTCAGGCCCCTACCTGCGGATGCCGCCGGTGTGAAAGCCATACTGTGAAGCCCCGTGGTTGCCTTTTCTATTTGATTACGATGGGTTCATTAAGGCAGTCATATTTCTATGAGAATTTTAGCACATCAAACACCTGCTGTGAAATTATTTCCCCCATGATTTTTTTTCCTGTCTGGTGTCCAGAGGACAAACAACCATCATGTCAGGACAAACCAATGCCATACTTACTGAAAGTAAATGAGGAAAAAAAATGAATTTTTTTAAGTGCTTGCACGTATGTCAGGAATATCGCCACCATCAGGGAATAAGGCATTCCACATTAAATTACCCCCCCTCTTCTATTTTAAGTTGGATACTTACATTTTAACTTCTTTCTTCCTGAGACAGGCTCTCATTATGGCTTGCTGTGTAGCCAAGGATAACCTTGAATATCTGACCCTTTAGCCTCCACCTCCTGACTGCTTGAATCAGAAGCATGCACCACCAAACCCAGTTTGCAAAGTACGAGACACCAAGCCCAGGGTTCTGTGCATGCTGGAGTGATGTTACTCTTATTGCCAACTTGATTAGATCTGGAATCTACCATGAGACAGGCTTGTGGGTGGGTCTATGAGATTATTTTCTGGAAGGATACATTTAGGGGAGGAAACTCTCCCCCTGAGTAGGTAGGGCCTTCTGGCTGTGGCCCAGATATAGAAAGGTCTGAAGGAGGAGCAGGCTGTCTGTTGGCTCCCCTCCCTTCTTGCTCTTGAGCCCTGATCTTTCCCTTTGCTCTTGCTGCTGTTTTCTGGGACATCAGCACAGCTTCTCTGGCCTTTCAACATGGGGAGGAGACCAGGAACCCTCAGAAGACCCTCCAGGGGCTTCCGTTTGAGATTACAACTTCTGAGGTATCCAGCCTTGTGTGCTGTAAGCTAGCTACTAGGCCCTCAGCCTCTCTAGCATATAGACAGCCACTGTTGGGCTACTCAGACTGCATCATGCCAGACAATCTAATATACTCCCTTTTGTTATATATGTTCACCCTGTAGAGTCTATTCCTCTAGAGAACTCAGCTGTGCATTAAGCAAGTGCACCTTTTACCAGCTGGGTCATGTCTGTCCCCAGACTCGGACAATTTTGCTCTGATTGTAATAAAGTCTTGCTTTATCACTAACATCCCAAATCTGCATAAATTAGATATATTGATATACAATTTTCTTTATTGTGAAGACTGGGGAGCTGGCTTAGTGGGTGAGGTACTGAGGACCTGAGATCTGCCTCCTAGAACCCCCACAAAAGCTGCTAGGGTGCCTGCTTGTAATCCCGGCTCCAGGCATATAGGTGGAGCTGGAGTGTTCTGGTCAGCCAGTCTAGCTGAAACAGTGAGCTTCAGGCCCAGGGCGAGACCCTCCTCATAAACTAAGATGGACGGTAGTAGAACAAGACATCTGAGGTCAACCTCTGGCTTCAACATGTGCAAGCACAGAGGAGCAACGCCCTTCCCCTCCCCTATTGTGCACGCGTGTGCACACACACACACGAAAAAATATTTTTTTTTATTCACATTACTGATTTTTACATCTTTGCTTGTTATTTCCTTTTGCATTCTAGAGCTGTCTTTCTATTCTCCCCACCCATTTTTAACTTGGGGTTGGGTAATTTTTATGGTGGTTTATAATCCAAGATTCAACATTTGAGTTTCTTCCATAAGGGAATCAGACATCTAATTTCCAATTTTGTTTAATCCATCACTAAGAATTTTACCCTGTTATAAACACAAGTCTAGGCATTAAGTCCAAAATCACTTATTGGAAACCAGATAGTGCAGGCTTTTTTGACAGCTGTTTTCTCCCAAATCATGAAAACAATTAAAAATCATCGTAACTTTCCTTGTGCCTTCATAAGGTCATAGAGTCACGCTGGGCTTAGAACTCACCAATGAGGGTCTGATCAGTGGCCTTAGGAAATCTGCTTTCCTCATCAAGCAAGGACAATAAACCCATTGGTTTCTGCAGAAACATGTCTAGGAGAGGCCGGTTGTCTTCATATTCAATAACTCTAGCATCCACATCCTCATTTAGGTATTCATTCTGTAATAGGTTATGATTCAAACAGAAAAAAACCCCACTTAAAACTGTGAATAATGTATAGGTGGATAATAATTATCCAGATCCCTATTTTACATATAATGAATTACTATCTGTGGCATTGCCTTAGAAGGAGTGTATCAATTTGTTTCTCCCTTTGCAGCACTCCTAGCTTATTAGAATCAGCACTGATTATACTCAGGAGACTAGTAAAAGGATTGCCATTCTCTCAGAATTACAGAGGACTATGTTGTTAGTGGAAAGCAGAATGTCTGTCTCCCAGAATCTGCAGAACATGACTGAAGCAGACCTTAGGGTTATGCTTTCCCCATTGTTTCTCTCAAGAACACTCACATAGTGTTCAGTGATTTCAGATACTGGTGTAGTTGTTGGGGGCTGGGGTGGGATAACAGGAGGCAATGAGACAATCTGTATGTTCAGCATCAAGGACATGTAAGTCCTCATCTGGGCTCAGCTACATAACCCATTTTTATTTTTTTTCTGACTCTTTAAGCAAAATTGAAGTCCTAAAGAAGTAAAAACCCTCAAAAATAGTTTACCCAGAATTAAAAAGGAAAACAATTTCTTGTAGTTCCACACCCTTTATTTTTGAAGGTAACCTTGGGGGAAGTCTGTAAGTCTAGAATTATTTTACTGTTGGACACATTATGCTGACAGCATATAATAGCTGAAATCATAGCTGCAAAATTCAAAAGAATTTCAAAAGTTTTTTATGGAAAGTGCATAAGGTTAAGTTCTCAACCGATGCAATTGTCATTTCTATTTGTTGGTTTCAAAACCTATAGCACGCTTTTGTAGCAAGTCACACAGTGAGCAGAAGAGTAAGTTGGAAGACAACAGTTTCCTTCAGATACCTTTGTTATTATGGACTTCAGATAAACCATAGAGAAAAAATAGTAGTTTAATCAGGGCTTATAAAACACTTGTTGTAAACACACACACACACACACACACACACACACACACACACCAAAAACAACACACTGCATTCTTTAGGAAGACTATGGCAAAACGTTCAACTGTTTTTAAACATATGTGGACATAGAATGCTCATCATCCTGAGTCGGTTCTTGATTCTGTCCAGCACATCAGAAACACATTTAAAGAAGAGAGTGAAAAGATACGTGAACTGCACTCAGCTCAAGTGGTGAGAATATGCACTCCTGCTCTGCTTTCGTTGTCTAAATTCCCTTTAGAAAACTGGGAGATGCTCCCTAAGGCTCAGGGACCATCATGAAAAGGGAGAGGAAAGGCTGTAAGAGGTCAGGGAGGATAAAAGGAAGACAGTGTCTTCTGGACATAACAGGACCACTGCTCTCAAGAACGAAGAGCAAGATCAAGCCAGTTAACATTTGGCATAGAACATGGAAGAGCTCATGAGCCCCAATCCCCAAATGAGGAGCTATGGACAGTTGATTGCTTCTGAGAGAGGGCAAGTCAGTTTTCTTTAAGGGTATGGCTCCTCGTAGAGCAATTAAGTTCCATACTCTCATATCTAGAAGTATATGTGCAAATTGGAGTCTATTGGTCTCTCTTTCTCTCTCTCTCTCTCTCTCTCTCTCTCTCTCACACACACACACACAACACAAAGTTGGGAAGAGGTGGGTTGAGTCATTAAGGGGAAGCATGAGGGGTGGAAAACAAGAATAAAACACAAAACACATAGTATGACATTCTCCAAAAAATAATAAAAAAAATCATTTAAAAAAAGAAAAGACTGAGGTGGAAAGTTATTTAAGTACATATTAAGAGGCCCAGGAACTCAGAAGACTTGAAGGTTCTTCAAGCACTGTTCTTCACTGCATGTTGAGTGTCAGTGGGCAAGAAAACCCATCTTGGAGGCCAAGGCCCCAAAGAGCTAAATACTCAATGCTTAAATCATCATCTCCTCCCCAGGGAGGATCCAGGGTACTTCCGCTGTGCCCTCAGATTCACATGTAGCACATGGTTCCATGTTCTGGTATGGCATGGACTTCTATATGGCTTCTAAGGCAGGTATAAATTTAAGCTTGCCTTCCTCAGTAAAGGTCACTTGTTTTTATTTTGGTCTCACCTCTTCAGATATCATCCCTGGATCTAACAGACCAACTTGGCATTTTTTTCCCCAACTGGCCACTCTTCATGTACCCTACCATAATTTCATTATTTTATAGTATTATAGTGTTTGCATTTCTTATTTTCCATGTCTCTCATGTAATGAAAATTCCATGAAAACAGAAGCTTTCTCTTTATCTAGAAAGAATCTGACTTATTTAACACCATATGTGTACATACTCTAACACTAGCTCCATTCATATGTTCAGCCCTAGCTTCCAATGTGATTGTATTTAGTGAAAGGACTTCAAGGAGGCACTTTGTAAATGAGGTCCCTGTGGTAGGGTGGGGCCCTAGTCTAGTATGACTGTTGTACTTCTAAGCAAAGTAAGAGACATCTTGATTCCTATGCCCTGAAGAGATCGCTGTGTGGACAGATGGACATAATGGACATTGTGACTCTGTAGAGATGCTTTGGGAGAAACCAACCCCATGAACACTTTCATCACAGACCTTCAGACTCTAGAACAATGAAAGAATTAACTTATGTTGAACAAACTTTTTAAGACCCACAGTGTTTTATCATAGCAGCCTCAGCACAAATTATACAACGCAATTTCTGGATTCTTTCTGCTTATAAGAATTGTTTTGATCTGGATGAAGTGGTACATGTCTGTAATCCCAGCACTTGGTGAGGCAGAGACAGAAGGATCTCTGTGAGTTCGAGGCCAGCCTGGTCTACAGAGTGGGGCCAGGAAGCTAAGGCTATACAGAGAAACCCTGTCTTAAAAAACAAACAAACAGGGGGCGGAGCCAAGATGGCGACTAGCACACACAGTTTCCGAGCTGTGGAAGAGATAAAGTTCTGAGTTGATGAGTGGAAGAACTTCTGAAGCCAGGGAAACAACGGAGAGACTTTCTAAACAACAGGGAACATCGCAGGAGGTGAAAACCTTGGTCTTGGGTCACCCAGGGACTTGTTTGGGGAAGGTGAGAAACGATCCTTTGATCTCTCGGCACTCCCCTCCCCCAGACCTCTCTCCTCCTCGGCACAGCGGACTCGCCTTTCTCAGCGCAGACCTAACTGCCTGGGGCCTGCAGCCACTGAGGCGGAGCCCCAAGCCCTTTATCGGCAAAGGCCAGCAGTACTGTGTCTCGGAGCCCCAGATTCACGCGCGGCGGCTGCACCATCCTCCCAGGGCCCGAGTCTGCTAGACGCCATACTAGCTCCGCAGGAGCGCCATCACTGATGGTACGGCCCGCCCAATCCCACAGTGACAGAGAATACGCTATATACTCACCAAAACCAGACAGAAACGCCATACAAGCTAGACACACCAGGCGCTGGGCCTCCGAAGCTTGGAGAGCACAGTAAAGAGACCCCAGGACTTCCCAGAAAGCATCTGGACTAGCAACCTAGTCTCCAGTTACAGCGGGACTTTCTAACCTGGCGGCGGAGCAGCACTGAGCTGGCGGGGCACATCAGCCCTCCAGTTTAAGACTAACCAGGGCCAAACCAGAGAACAGAAAGGCTGGTTACCCCGATTCACACTGACGTGACCACCCTGAAATCTCCAGCTGCAGCAAGACCTCATAACCTGGCAGTGACAGCAGCACGGAACTGGCAGAGCACATCAAAGAAGCAGGGCCAAACCAGAGAGCAGAGAGCCCAGATACGCCGATCTCTGCCAAGTGTCCTGCCTGTAAGTGAGTGCACCCTTGAGAATCTGCAGCTCCACTGATCCTGGGTTCTTCTAAAACAGAAGCCAGGCATTGAACCCCCTCCGACCCATATACCCACTTTGGGAAACAGAGGGGCACTTGGAACATTGAAGTTCCTGCTCTGTGGGTCTAATTGAGGAGTTAAGGCAGTTAATGCCAGAAATTGCGCTGCGATCATCACTAGCGCCTGCGACATATACATTGCAGAGCCCCTCCCACACACTCAAGGGTTCAACATTAGCCATCACTCTGTCCCTCGAGACACACGCCCACACCCACTTACACACACACACACACACATATACACACGCACGCACGCACACTTGCATTTGCCTCTGTTTGCGCCTGCGTACTTTCCTCCCACAGGTACAGCTAGTCCTCAGCATACGCTAAGGACACGGGACCTCTCTCAACTTCCTGAAGAATTCTCCAGACTCGAGAGAGAGACAGTACCAGTCTGATCGGCAGAATCCAAAAACAAACAGGGAAGGTCTCAGATAAGCCAATGGCCAGGGGTAGGCGAAAGAACACTTCCAACATAAATCAGGACATCATGACTTCACCAGCACACCCCAAAATCGATGGATACTCCAATTCATCAGAAGCACAGGAAAATGACCTTAAAGCCATGCTTGCTCAATTATTTGAGGCTCATAAGGAGGAAATGAACAAATCTTTCAAAGAGTTGGCCAGTCAATTGGAGGTAAAGAAAGAAGAAATAGACAAAACCCTTAAAGAAACACAGGCAAACATAGCCAAACAAATAGAGGCACAAGTAGAGAAAAAATTAGTGGCATACAAAAAGGAAATGAACAAAGAAATAGGATCCATCGTAGAGAGACAGGAATCCAAATTCAAACACATAAAAGAAATGGTGCAAGGCATGAAAACAGAATTAGAATCAATAAAGAAAACACAAAATGAGAAAACTCTTGAGCTGGAGAACTTGGAGAAAAGATCAGGAACCACAAAAGTAAGCATCACCAACAGAATACAAGAGATGGAAGAGAGAATCTCTGGAGCTGAAGACACACTTGCAGAAATTGATACTTCTCTCAAAGAAAAAGTAAAATCAGAAAAATTCCAATCACAAAATATCCAAGAAATCAAGGATGCTATGAAAAGACAAAATCTAAGAATAATAGGAATTGATGAAAAAGAAGACTCCAGGCTCCAAGGTCCAGAAAATATTTTCAAAAAAATCATAGAAGAAAATTTTCCCAACTTAAAGAAAGAGATGTCCATAAATATACAAGAGGCCTACAGAACACCAAATAGACTAGACCAGAAAAGAAACACATCACGTCACATCATAGTCAAAACACTAAATCTACAGAACAAAGAAAAGATATTAAAAGCAGCAAGGGAAAAAGGCCAAGTAACATATGAAGGTAGACCTATCAGAATCACACCAGACTTCTCATCAGAAACTATGAAAGCCAGAAGGGCCTGGGCAAGCATCATGGAGACTCTAAGAGATCACAAATGTCAACCCAGACTACTATACCCTGCAAAGCTTTCAATCAACATAGATGGAGAAAACAAAATATTCCATGACAAAACTAAATTTACGCAATATCTATACAGCAAACCAACCCCAATGAAGATACTAGAAGGAAAACTCCAATCCAACGAAAACGAATTCACCCAAGAAAACAGGGCATACAGATAATATCCCAACAAAAAGGAAAAGAAAACAAGCAATGAAACAAGGTAAGATCATCGACTCCATTACAAAAGGAACTAACATGCATTGGTCAATATTATTTATCAATATTAATGGACTCAACTCACCAATAAAAAGACACAGGCTAACAGAATGGTTACGGAAACAGGACCCAACATTCTGTTGCATCCAAGAAACACACCTATGCAACAAAGATAAACACTACCTCAGAGTAAAGGGCTGGAAAAATGTTTTTCAAGCAAATGGTTCCAGAAAACAAGCTGGAGTAGCCATCCTAATATCTAATAAAATAGACTTTCAACCCAAGTTAATCAAAAAAGATAAGGAGGGCCACTATATTCTCATCAAAGGAAAAATCCAACAAGAGGACATCACAATTTTGAATATCTATGCCCCAAATACAAGAGCACCTACATTCGTAAATGAAACAATATTAAAGCTTAAATCATACATTGATCCTAATACCTTAATAGTGGGAGACTTCAACACCCCACTCTCATCAAGGGACAGATCAACCAGACAGACACCAAATAGGGAAATAAAAGCACTCACAGAATCCCTAAATCAAATGGACCTAATAAATATCTACAGATCTTTTCACCCAAACTCAAAAGAGTACACCTTCTTTTCAGCACCACATGGAACCTTCTCCAAAATAGACCATATAGTTGGTCACAAAGCAAGCCTCAACAGATGCAAAAGGATTGAAATAATCCTTTGTATACTATCTGACCACCATGGACTAAAGCTGGACATCAACAACAACAGAAACAACAAAAAGCCGACACACACATGGAAACTGAACAACTTACTACTCAATGACAGCTGGGTCAAGGAAGAAATAAAGAAAGAAATTAAAGACTTTCTAGAATTCAATGAAAATGAAGGCACAACATACCCAAATTTATGGGACACATTGAAAGCAGTGCTCAGAGGAAAATTTATAGCACTAAGTGCCTACAAGAAGAAATCCGTAACATCACATACAAACAACTTAATGGCCCAACTGAAAAACCTAGAAAAAAAAGAAGCAGATACACCCAAGAGGAGCAGACAGCTGGAAATAATCAAACTAAGGGCAGAAATCAATCAATTAGAAACAAATAAAATTATCCAAAGAATCAATGAAACAAAAAGCTGGTTCTTTGAGAAAATCAACAAGATAGACAAACCCTTAGCCAAACTAACTAAAAAGCAGAGAGAAACCATACAAATCAGCAAAATCAGAAAGGAAAATGGGGACATAACTACAGACACTGAGGAAATCCAAACGATTATTAGGTCATACTACAAAAAAGCCTATATGGCACAAAATTTGAAAATCTAAATGAAATGGATAACTTTCTTGACAGATTCCATCTACCAAAATTAAGTCAAGATCAGGTAGAAAGACTGAATAGTCCTATATCTCCCAAGGAAATTGAAGCAGTCATTAACAGTCTCCCCTCCAAAAAAAGCCCTGGACCAGATGGCTTCAGCACAGAATTCTACAAGACCTTCAAAGAAGTACTAACACCAATTCTCCTCAAACTATTCCATAAAATAGAAACAGAAGGAACACTACCAAACTCATTCTATGAAGCCACAGTCACTTTGATACCTAAACCACACAAAGATCCAACAAAAAAAGAACTTCAGACCTATCTCTCTTATGAACATTGATGCAAAAATACTCAATAAAATACTTGCAAACCGAATCCAAGAACACATCAAAGATATCATCCACCATGACCAAGTAGGCTTCATCCCAGGAATGCAAGGGTGGTTCAACATACAGAAATCCATCAATGTAATCCACCACATAAACAAAATGAAGGAGAAAAACCACATGATCATCTCCTTAGATGCTGAAAAAGCATTTGACAAAGTCCAACACCCATTTATGTTTAAAGTCTTGGAGAGATCAGGGATACAAGGCACATACCTAAAGATAGTAAAGGCAATATACAGCAAGCCTATAGCCAACATCAAACTCAATGGAGAGAAACTTAAATCAATCCCACTGAAATCAGGGACAAGACAAGGCTGCCCACTCTCTCCATATCTCTTTAACATTGTACTTGAAGTCCTAGCCAGAGCAATAAGACAAGTAAAGGAGATCAAGGGGATACAAATCGGAAAGGAAGAGGTCAAAGTGTCACTATTTGCAGATGATATGATAGTATACATGAGCGAACCCAAAGATTCAACCAGAGAACTTCTTCAGCTGATAAACACCTTCAGCAAAGTGGCAGGATACAAAATCAACTCAAAAAAATCAGAAGCCCTCTTGTATACCAAAGACAAAAAGGCTGAGAAAGAAATTAGGGAAACAACACCCTTCACAATAGCCACTAATAACATAAAGTACCTTGGTGTGACTCTAACCAAGCAAGTGAAATACCTGTTTGAGAAAAACTTCAAGTCTTTGAAGAAAGAAATTGAAGAAGATCTCAGAAGATGGAAAGATCTCCCGTGCTCATGGATTGGTAGGATTAACATTGTGAAAATGGCCATCCTGCCAGCTTTATTTGTAATAGCCAGAACTTGGAAACAACCCAGATGTCCATCAACGGAGGAATGGATACAGAAATTGTGGTATTTTTACACAATGGAATACTACTCAGCAATCAAAAAGGAGGAAATCATGAAATTTGCAGGCAAGTGGTGGGATCTAGAAAAGATCATTCTGAGTGAAGTATCCCAGAAGGAGAAAGACAAACTAGGTATATACTCGCTTATATAGACCTACAAGACATGATAAACATAATGAAATCTACACACCTAAAGAAGATAATCAAGAAAGTGGACACAGGCGAAGGTGATTAATCCTCATTTAGAAAGACAAATGGGATGTGCATTGAACTTATGACAGGAGTCTACCACAAAAGGCATCTGAAAGACTCTACCTAGCAGTGTTTCAAAATAGACACTAAGACTCATAACCAAACCCTCGGCAGAGTGCAGGGAATCATATGAAAGAAGGGAAGTTAGTATGATATGGAAAGGATAGGAGCTCTACAAGGACCAAATATATCTGGGCACAGGGTCTTTTCTGAGACTGACACTCAACCAAGGACCATCTATGGATATAACCTAGAACTTCTGTTCGGATGTGGCCTGTGGTAGCTCAGTAACCAAGTAGTTTTTCAAAGTAAGGGGAACACGGACTATTTCTAACAGGATCTCAAGGGCAGGCTGTTTGACACCCCCCCCAGGGGAGGAGCAGTCTGTTAGGCCACAGAGTAGGACTTTGCAGCCAGCCCTGAAGATACCTGATAAAACAGGGTCAGATGAAAGGGGAGGAGGTCCTCCCCTATCAGGGGACTTGGAAAGGGGCAGGGAGGAGACCAGGGAGGGAGTGTGGGGTTGGGGAGGGAATGAGGGAGCGGGATACAGCTGGGACACAGGGTTAACAAAATGTAACTAAAAAGAAAAATAAAAAACAAACAAACAAACAAACTAAACTAAAACAAACAGAAACCCAAAGAATTGTTTTGAAAAATCAATTTTCCACAAGTGACAGGTCATGCTGAGTATGGTAATGCATGGAGTATTCTCATACATTGTTGGTAGGACTGCAAGCTTGTAGAGCTATTATGGACATCAGTGTGGTGGTTACTTGGGAAGTTGAGAATCGATCAGCCTCAAAATCCAGCTATAATTCTTGGGCATATACCCAAATGACACTTTACCCTATCACAGATACAGTTGTTCACCTATGTTCACTGATACACTATTCAGAACAGCTAGAAATCTTAAACAATCTGGATGTCCAACAGAGGAATGTATAAAAAATGTGGTACATTTACACAACGGAGTATTACTCAACTGTTAGAAAATGCCATCATGACATATGCAGGCAAATGGATGGAACAAAAAAAATCATATTGAATGAGCTATCCCAGACCCAGAAAGATGAATATTGTATTCATGTATATATGGATATTAACTGTTAAGTCAGTGAATGATAACCAAGCAACAAGCCATAGAAACACAGATGATGGTATAGGAAAAGGGACTGGAGAAGACAGACATTATTAGGAAAGGAAAATAGAACAGATATTTATGGATCTGGGGGAGTATAGGAATGGAAGGATCAAGTGCGGAGAGAGGGTAGCTGGAGAGATTGTGTGGAGAGACAGTTAAAATTAAAGGCCATTTGAGGAGTAGTATAGAAATCTAATATAGGAGAAAACTAAAATATATACATATATGAAAGTGATCTAAATAAAATCACCAAATAATGGGAAAGAGAGACCCAACTGGCCATCTCTTCTCACCAAATGAAGCTTCTGTTACAGAGCTTGGATAACATCTATTGAACTAAAGGGCTAAAGGGGCCCTTTCGTTCTCCAAACAACCTAGACTCACTGTTTTTTTTTTCTATTTTTTCTATTTAACTTTTATTAATTACACTTTATTCATTTTGTATCCCCCCATAAGCCCCTCCCTCCTTTCCTCCCGGTCCCACCCCCCCCCTTTCTGCATGCATGCCCCTCCCCAAGTCCACTGATAGGGGAGGTCCTCCTCTCCTTCTTTCTGATCTTAGTCTATCAGTTCTCATCAGAAGTGGCTGCATTGTCAGGGTTCTAGGTTATCTCTACGGATAGTCCTTGGTTGGAGTATGAGTCTCTGGGAAGTTCCCTGTGTTCAAATTTTCTTGTTCTGTTGCTCTCCTTGTGGAGTTCCTGTCCTCTCCAGCTCTTACTATTTCCCACTTCTTAGACTCACTGTTATGTTGATGCTGAAGCCAAGTTGGAGAGAATGCTGCACACCATGGACTTCAGATGACTCTGGTCATTATGTTATACTTGACAAAAAATTTAATAAGAAAGTATTTTGGACAGTTGCTAACAAATTATCCATGTTTTTATTTAACCTGCATTATGTTGAAGTTTGGAGAGAGACACTGTAGAATGGTGTCCCCTAGACAAGCTTACTCAGTCAGAAAAAAAGTATATTGCAACTGCTCAAACTAGTTGATTTCTGTGTGATGTTCCTAGTCTTGAAAACTCTTTAAAATTCAAAATGTATTCTACAAATTTATATTCTATCGGCAGGCACACAATAGTGAGACATTTATTTGTGATAAGAAGATGCTACAGGAGAAAATTGATTTTCTATATTTTGAAATATTTTACTTTCAAGGATTTCTTTCTCATCTTTTTTTGTAATTAAAACTTTGTAAAAGAAAAAAAAACATAGTTTAGTTTGTCAATTCTATGCTGTAATTTTCCAGGCAGAAAATCCAGCAAGTAGGCCCAGCTGGCACGCTGCCCCAGTGCCTTGACAGTGAACTGCCCATAGGAGCACCCCCAAGAGCTGAGAAGAGAAGGTCTGGAATTCCGACAGCAAAGGAAGCTGGGTGAGGCTTGCAGGGAGAGTGGTGCAGTGGTGAGGATTGAACCCAGATTATGGTGCATGGAAGAGAAACATTCTACAGAATTCCCATTCCCTGCTAGAAAACCTGCAGATCTGATGAACTTTTAAACAAAATTGCAGTTTATAAAATCAATGCACAAAAATCAGTAGCTTTTTTATATAGCAACAACAAACTTGCCAAGAAAGCAAGTCCCACTGGCAAGAGTTTCAAAGAAGTTAAAATAACTAAGAATGAACCAAAAGAAGGAGGTAAAAGACTTCTGCAATGAAATCTGTAAGACGCTAGAAAAAATAAGCAGAAGAAGGCATTAAACAAAGGAAAACTTCCAGTGTTTATGGGCTGGGCAAACTCTATAACATGCAAATGGGTGTATTACCAAAAGCAATTTGGGGAGTCAATGAAATACTCATCAAAATCTCAGTGACATTCTTCATAGCACAGAAAAAAATATTTAAAAAAAATCACATGGAAACACAAAAGATAGTTAAAGCAATCCCAAGCAAGAATAAAACCCTCACCCAACAACAAAACAAACAAACAACCACACCAAAACAAAACACTTCTAAAAAAATAACTTGTGGACATGCCTGGCAAAGGGTCTTTAGAGATCGTGGCTTGTGGCACTCATGGTCTGTTCTGCTGATGTGACTACAGAAGCAGTCAGGCTGGCAGAAAGCACGTGACCTCGTGACCTCACACTGGAGAGTCTGCCCAAGATGAACAACCAATGGCAGGCTCCAAGATGGTGTGGAGGAACCTGATTGGTTGCCCAAAGCTATATAACCCACTCTCTCTTCCGGAATAAATGAGCCTGCAGCTGCTCAACCTCGAAGGGAACCGATTTGCAAATGTTGTGTTAAGTAAAATCAGCTGGACTCCGACAAATGGCTCCATGTATGAGTTTTAATGTTTAATTTTTTTATACATACATTATGGTTAACTAGAAAGGGAATCATAAGAGAAAGAAGTGTTTTATAGAAGACAGGAGAAACAACTAACTATATTTGATGTGAAAGTGGGCAGGGGACTACTTGGAGTGTAAGGTGCAAGACAGGAGGGATAGGGAATGGGAGAGAGAAATAAGGGTAGGACACTAATAAAAATAATGTTTACATAAAAAAGCCATAATAAAACTCATTGCTTTGTATGTCAGTTAAACACAAACAAAATGACAGCAATTATATGGCTCTATTCTAACTGTACATTTCATTGTAATTATCTTTATTAAAAACTGTATAAACAAAGTGAGATCAAATGACCCAAAATAAGTACTAAAAATCGTCATATCATATTGAGGGTGTTGGGACCTCATGAAACTGAAAGCTTCTGTAAGGAAAAGGACACTGTCAATAGGACCCTGAACAAAATGTCAGCCTACAGATTGGGAATAGCTCTACCTCAATGCCCAGCTATTCCACTCCTGGGCACACTCAAAAGGTCCCCTCCACACAATATAGCAGTTTCATTCGTAATAACTAGAAATTGGAAACAACCCAGATGTCCCTCAACTGAAGCATGAATAAAAAAAGTGTGGTACATTTGCACAATGGAATACTACTCAGCTATTAAAAACAAGGAAATCATGAAGTTTATAGGCAAATGGTGGGAAGCAGAAACTATCATCCTGTGTGAGGTAACCCAGACCCAGAAACACATAGTATGTATTCACTTGTAAGTGGATATTAGCAATACAGGACAGGATAAGGACACTATAATTTACAGACCCAACAAATCGAAGTAACAGGGAGGACCCAGGTGAGGATGCTTGAATCTTTCTCAGAGGGGAAACAGAATAATAGACAGCAGAAATGGTCATTACTGGGACATCAACTTTCCAAGAAATGTAACGCTGTCTATCTGACAAGCTATTAATGTGGATACCATTGTAAAATGGTCATTAAGCATGTTTTATTACATTCTGTGCTTTGTGATATCTCTAAAAGCTCACACATTGAAGCTTGACCTCCAATTGGAAGTGCTGTTTTGGAAGGTGATGGGAACTTCAGGAGGTTGGCCCTGTCTGAAGATAGTGGACATTTCTTTGAAGGTTATAGCAAGCCTCTAGTTCTGTCCTGCTTTCTGTCAGCCACAAGGTAAGATACTCCGTCAGTTTTCCCAAAGCCCTGCCCACACACACAGGGAAGCAGCTGCAGATAGAACCTTCAGATTTCTTTTCTTTTTTTTTAATTTTAAGATTTTTTAATTTTTATTTTTTATATTAATTACAGTTTATTCACTTTGTATCCTAGCTATTTCCCCTCCCTCATTCTCTCCCAATCCTACCCTCCATTCCTCATCTCCTCCTATGCCCCTCTCCAAGTTCACTGATAGGAGAGGCCCTCCTCCCCTTCCATCTGACCCTAGTCTATTAGGTCTCATCAGGACTGGCTGCATTGTCTTCCTCTGTGGCCTGGCAAGGCTGCTCCCCACTCAGGGAGAGGTGATCAAAAAGGCAGCCACTGAGTTCATGTTAGAGACAGTCCCTGTTCCCCTTACTAGGGTACCCACTTAGACACTGAGCTACCATGGGCTACATCTGAGCAGGAGTTCTAGGTTATATACATGAACAGTCCTTGTTGGAATATCAGTCTCAGAAAAGACCCTTGTGCCCAGATTTTTTGGTTCTGTTGCTCTCCTTGTGGAACTCCTATCCCCTCCAGGTCTTACTATCTCTTCAGATTTCTTAAACAAAGTAATTTTTCCTTTTAAGTTGCTTTCTTAGATATTTTGGTGACAGTAGTGAAAATGTAACAAATACAGTGTGGTCTATTCTGGTTTATAACAAAAAGATGTTTTACTCCTAAAACAAAATAGTGGGAGTAAAACCAGGGGATGATACTCAAAATATATTTGTAACCAACTTTCCTACAGTATCCAATGAAGCACTGCAACAAAATTAAAATTGAAATTGCATTAACTGGAAAATAATTTCATAGTAAATCATTGTTTAGAATTCAGTCATGGAATAATCCATTTTTTTGTTGTTGTTTAAGTAAGACAAGTGCTTTACTTATGAAGTTACTGTCTAAGGCATTTGCGGGGGTGGGAGTTGGTTATTTGGAAGAATTTCTTTTAGATTTCTCAAAGATATTTAAAAGTTGCTGTAAGATAGTTGTGTGTTTTTTTTGTTTTTTTTTGTTTTTTTTTTTTTAATTAGCAAACCCAAAGACAAAAGGAAAGCATTAGGATCATGGGTGAAATGAAAGTTTACTAATCAAGTGCTCTATGAACATCAACATTCTATATGTTGTAAATATCAGTAACTTCTTGATACATCTGCACCTGGGTCTAAGGCTAGTTACAGTGAAAGCAGGTTCTAACTCTTTAAGAAAACATTGATGTGGTTTGACAGCACGAAGCCATGAACTTATCAGATGGGTGATGAGGAGGCGCTGCTGCTTTACAGTAAAATCTATAGCAAACAAGTTTACTGATTTCAGTCTCTGATTTGAAAGGGTTCTATATTGAGGTATTAGAGCAAAATTACACTAATTTAATTAATATGTATTAAAAACTTGTGATATGTCAGCCTCTGAGAGCACTAAAATAATTATGAGATGATCTTGCTCTTGGACAGAGGAGTTTATGGGCTGGTGAAAAAGGCCATATCAATAGTAAGGCTGGAGCCATTTCAGTGTAGCAGGGGAGGCTGAAACAGATGCTGTGTATTACATTTCTTGAGGTGGGGGAAGAAGTCAGTGTAGTGAAAGGCATATTAACCATGCTGTTTTGGACAAGCAGAGTAAAGAAGGGCTTTAGGGCTTCTGCTTGCTCTTATTTTTAAAGTGATTTAATGACACAACTGGGCATTGGGAGGATACCAATCGAGAGATGGGGAAAGAGGACCATAAGAGGGTTAGGAAGAGCAGAACAGTGCATATCTACTAGAACCTGGCATGGGGCAGGGAGAGGACTAAGCAAACAAAGATAGTTTCATAGGTTTGTGTCCTTTCCTTGGACGAAGAAGTGCCAAGACCGACAGGCTTTGTGGCCAGTGTTTCCAAACTGCAGTTTGGAAATGAAGTCTGAACCTTCTAAATGAAAAAATTCAAGCACCTCTAATTTACATAATTTAAATTAAAACATCAGTTCTAATTCTGTAAACACCAAACAAAGTAACATAATTTGAAGGTGATAAATGGCATGCGGACTGATATTAAATATAGCTCTTTTAGATTTAATAAAACAATTTAAATAGTCTTAATATGACAGTGTGCCAAATGCAATTCAAGTCTCTGATTTCTCTAAAGAGAAATATTACTGAGCTGAACCATAAATTACACATTGTACCTGACAAAATTACTGCTTCATGGCATTTGCATCTAACCCATTATCTTGCATTCTGTTGTTTAGATACTAGGATTTGAGAAAGTTTAATGCACTGTAGATGAATATTGAAATTTCAAACAGAATTTCAGCAATGCATTCTTTAAAAAATAGATACTGGTAGACACAAAGAAAATGCTTTTGTTTGTGGAGGCTCAAAGTCGTTAAGTTTTAAAGAGAAGTATACTCATTTGGAGTGAAGGATTCAGAGCATCTAGTCTAGTCTAGACATCTGGTCTAGTCACACTAAGTTCACACTGTATTTTCTGTTTGTCTTTTTCCTGCTGGCACAGAGAAAAGTAAATGTTTTCTTTGTCTTTGCATGTTAAGGCATATCATCTACTTTATGTAATTATGCACTAGCACACACATGCATCTTTAGTCCTTACTTCAACATACCTGTTCCCATGCAAACACGTGCTGATTAAAATAATATTGGATCTGTTCATTTGCGATGTTAATGCACAGCTGTTCAAAGGAATTTTTCTTGAAATTTTCAAAGCCAAATATATCAAGAATGCCGATGCTTAGCTCCTCATTCCCACTGGAAGATTTAAAGAAGTGTTCCTTGAGTTATTGCTCATTTCCTTAGGAGGCAATGCATAGCACAATGTCCTGGAATTCCCATTGATGGCTGGGTTAATTAAACAAGTGTCTCTGAGTACTGGCTAGGTTCCTTACTTCTCTTTAGATGTGTAAGAGGATGGGAGTGGGTTCTAGAGTAAGGAGAATACTGTTCTATGTGTATATTAAAACTAGTTTTACCTCTGTCATCTTTGTTTTAATATACACATAGAACAGTATTCTTACTGTAGAACCCACTCCCATCCTCTTACACATCTAAACCGAAGTAAGGAACTTCCTTTCATGGGCTGGAAGCAGAAAGTCACAGGCCTGTTTGAGCCAAGAATCATAACCTGGCCAACACTCAGAGCACTGCAAACATACAGATAATCAAAACTGTACCAAAGAGGCAGACATTCTCTTAAACTTTAAAAGGTCTTTCTACAAGTGTCTTAATCATTCTCAAAGGACTGTTATTTGTTTTTTATTTAGTTGCTAATTCATATTTAAATACAGATCAAATGATGACATAGAGAAAGATGTAAATATGTAGAGATTCATCTGATAGTTAAACACTTTAAGCCGGCTCTGGTGGTACACGCCTGTATTCTTGGCACTTAGGAGACAGTTCAGATCTGGCTGCATAGTGAGATCCTGCTTCAAACCAAACAAGTAAAACTAACACGGGGGTGGAGGGTGTGAATCAATCAAACAGACAAACTTTAAAACAATTAAATATTGTTTTATCTCAAATGCACAATTCTTTCTGCTATCCCAAATTGTTAGTGCTGTTCACTGAAAATTAGGTAACTGATTAAAATTGTTGATTCTCTCAATAAATGATAGAATGAAGTAATTTTAGTATGTACTTAAAAAAAACTACAAAAGCTTTCCTTTGTGTCCACCTTTTAAGTAGTGTAGGCCATTCTTGGTGTTACATGCTGAAGATGTGGGACTGGATGAACTCCTCAGGTGCTCCCATGTTTGGGGAAAGTGACTGAGTCTGAGCTCAGAGTAAAAATTAGATTTCCAAAACTTTAGTCCCACTGAGTGTGGTGTCACACATCTGTAATCCCAAAACAAGGGGGCTGAGAGAGTTCTAGGTCAGCCGGGGTGCACAAACAGACCACCTCTAACAGCAACAACAGCGTCAACAAGAAATCTCAGTGTTTAACCTGACAGACTAAACTATCACAGCAGGGCTTGGTTCAGGTTTTTTTTTCTAATTGTAATTAAAAGAAACTAAGTCTTGGCTAGTTCTGGTTAACATAAGGGCAATTCTTATTCAGCAGACATGCAGCAATGAGATTTTTAGCATTGCCCTTTCTGGGTGTCATCTAGTGCTGAACCTGCAGCGAAGAGCTAAAAAAGTGGGCAAACAGTTCTAAACATCTTGTTTTCATTATGTGAAATATACAAATGTCAAAACATTTCTGGATATCTCCATGTTTACAAGATTCTTAATGTCATAGACATAACCACAAGTGAACAAAAAGTCATTTTGCTATTAAGTCATTCTGGGCAAAAGTGTTATGATCTGAGACTCAGCTTAGTAGGGCTCTGGGGAAGTTCAGGGACATTGTGACATCCAGGAAGTTAGGACCACAGGGCAACAATGGAGAATCTAGATAGCCTAGCTCTGTAATATAATATAGGATGCACTTTAGTAGAAATAAATGAAGAATTGCTTCCGTGAAGTACGTGTAAGATGATTTTTTTGTACTTAATAAGCAGGTGCAAATAAAGACAAGGTCATCTTAATGTAGGCATCCATCTTGCTTTTCCACATGTAACATTTCTAAAAATCCTATGACCTATGGCAGAAAAACTACAGATAGAATGTGAAGACTTTCCAATCAATGGTGGCTATGATCCCTTTCTTTCTAAAATAATGGTCCAGGAGGACCACAGATGCAAGGTGCCAGTGCTCATACGCAGGCTATGATGACTAGAACCTACCATGCTCTCGTCCACTTTAGAATCAAATTTCTTTAGAAGTCACAGCACCTATTCCTGTAGCGTGCAGTGAGAGTTAAAGATAAAAAGATAGTTTGTGTTGTAGTCATGGTTTAATTTAAGGCCATGAAACAAAAACAAAGAACTGCTGGACTGACATTTTATACAAGTGTAAAATGGTACAAACTTCACAGTACATAGTTTAATTAAAAGAACATTTGAACTGATAACATGATGCCACACTTAAAATCACTTTCTACCGTGATTACTAGAATTGCTACAGTTTTCATTATAGCAATCAAGATAATTCAGTTACACGGAAAGATAATGTGATGTGCTACTAGGAGATGAAGCATATCAATAGGATTGCAACTTTGATAATTAAATTAAACCAAATCAGAAACATATTCAAAGGGACTCATACAAATCCAAAACAGACACAGTGTGTAACATTTGCAAAAAACCAGTTGTATAGGACATTCACCTTGCTGATGTGTCACGCTTCAGCAAACTGTTAATACAGTTGACTATCCAGCTGAAGAGACGTCCATATAAAGTTTTAGCCATGGCATCTCGGACATCACTAGCTTTCTCTACTGTGTTGGGTCGTATAATGGTTTCTCCTCTAGTGACCACACAGTGTGAAGTAAGAGCTTCCTGTAGCTCATCCGCTTGAATGCAAAGCAAAGAGGCAGCTGTAAAACCAATAGATTATTGTTAGAAGACAGGGAAAATGATTCTGGCTTCAGAAAACAGAAATGTCTAAATTCAGCTGCAGCACCTGACGTTACATAAACATGTGACCGTTTCAGAGTGCCCAAAGGAGCCACCGCTCAGCACTAGTCTCCCTGCCCCTTGATTCTTCGCGCCTTCCCTGGCCAAACTGTGGGTGCTGCCTGCTGCCACACAACAACACAGACTGTGTGAAGAAGGAAACAGCTGACAGTGTGCAGACGCTAACACTAAGTTCACCAAGTTAGGCTAAATATTTCAAAAGCCCAATGGATACTTTTGGTATAATTTTAATATAACTATTATGTGCTTATTTCTAGAATGTAAAAATGAATTAGAAAGCTACCTAGGGCTTAGAGGGGTCCTCAAACAAGAAAAGTGAATGATATTTTGAGATGCGCATGTGACAGCAGGGACTTGACTTTTCTGTACTTCTTTTTTCCCCTGTACTTATTAAGCTTTCTTTTTGTTTCATATTCTAAGTGCTAAATTTTGTCAAAACATGATACTGACATAAACATGTTTAATATTTAATGATATCCAGATAGCATAGGGATTTACATTTAATGATGCTGGAACTCAGTTAGGAAAATTAATTTTTTTTTAAAATGAAAAGCATCTTTTTGTGCAGAGGGCTGAGCCCAGGGCTTTGTGTATACTGAGTCAGGGCTCTACCACTGAGCCATCGCCTCACCTACAATAGGCATTTTTAGCCTTTAGCATGAAGAGAGGCTACATCTTCAAATCAGTTACTCCATCTAAAAAATTTTCCAACATTTTGAGTGTACTCTTAAGACTTTGACAATGAGTTTTGATTTGTGACCAAGATCACTGAACTCTGTCTTGACCTATTTTTTCACTTTCAAGAGCCACATATGGTGCGTAAGGAAATTCTGTGTTCCAAGTTAACACAATTCTCTTTCCTTATTGGTATGGCCATAGTCATTAGTCTGCATGAACACTGTATCGCAATACAATATTCTAAACATTTCCCATTTTCATTATCTATTAACAGCTAAAATTGCAGAACAACATTGTAGCATTTATATCAATATGCTAGTAATTTTAAAAATCAGAGTGAATGGAATTTTATGTAAGAAGTGGGAAATAGTAAGAGCTGGAGGGGATGGGAACTCCACAAGGAGAGCAACAGAACAAGATAATTTGAACACAGGGAACTTCCCAGAGACTCATACTCCAACCGAGGACTATTCGTGGAGATGACCTGGAACCTCTGCACAGGTGTAGCCCATGGCAGTTCAGTGTCCAAGTGGGTTACATAGTAATGGGGACAGGGACTGCCTCTGACATAATCTGATTGGCCTGCTCTTTGATCACCTCCCCCTGAGGGGGGAGCAGCCTTACCAGGCCAAGGGGATGACAGTGCAGCCACTTTTGATGAGAACTGATTGACTATGATCAGAAAGGAGAGGAGAACCTCCCCTATCAGTGGACTTGGGGAGGGGCATGCATGCAGAAAGGGGAGGGAGGGTGGGATCGGGAGGGTAGGAGGGAGGGGTTTATGGGGGGATACAAAATGAATAAAGTGTAATTAATAAAAAATTTAAAAAAAGTAAACTTGGAAACGAAAAAACAAACAAACTGTGACATCTGCTTTGTAGCATCGCTTGCTGGCCACTGCACAGGCAAACTCACAGCAGCCATGACTGCACACACAAGACATACTAAGATAATAAAATAAAATCACTGCATATTTAAGTTGTTTCACCATGTGCATAATTGTAAAGAAAATACTAACATAAATATCTTGAGCATAAAAGATCAGAGAAACTCTACAATTGTTCCAACCTATTTAACTCACATTTAAACTTTTTGACACAGCTGTTTAATTGCCCTCCAAATACTTGCTAATTCTGTTCTTACTGGCCAATGAAAGTCCAAAAAGATAAATACAATTTTTAGATGCCAGTCATTTTTCATTTTTAAAGTACCCAATTTGGTGGGAAAAAAACTCTTCTATTTCAGTGGTTCTCCACCTGTGGGTCATGACTCCTTAAGGGACACTTTCACAGGGAGCACGCATCAAACACCCTGCATATCAGGTATTTACACTGCAGGTCAGAACAGTAGCAAAATTACAGTTATGAAGTAGCAATGGAATAATTTTATGGTTGGCCTCACCACAACATGAGAAATTATATTAAAGGGTTGCAGCATTAGGAAGGTCGAGAACCACAGTTCTATTTCTTTTAATTATTTCTTGTAAAGATTTCTCCCCAAAATGATTCTTCTTCGAAAGACTACCTTCCATACTCATCTTTTCTTAGTCAGGTTTTACGATGTCTTTATGCTTAGAGCGATGTTTTGAAATATATGTTGCAAATGTTTTCCCTCATTTCCATTTTCACAAAAATGTTCATTTATGTCAAAGTATTTTTCTTTTACTATGAAAGAATTTTAAATATTATAGTTAAAGCTCGTTTTAAAGATCATTTGTCTTTGTTCTTCTGATATTCAGTCCTTTCTCACCTCAGGATTATGTAAGTGTGTTTCGTTAGGTACTTTCATGCACTGAAATTTGTAGCATTTAGAATTCTTTAGAGGTGACAGAAAGTTTACTGGGTAAAGGTGTTTAATGTCAAGCCTGGTGACTGGGTTTGACCCTGGGACCTACATGGTAGAAGGAGAGAACCAAATTGTCCTCTTACCTTTACACATGTCATGCAATACATAAGTAAATAAACAAATGCAATAAAACTTTAAAAATCTTGATGTTTGGAGAGAATTCATGTCCCCTAGCTATCTCACAGTTAGCAGTTGGCTGTCTTAATTGAATTGTAATGTCATTGAGGTCATTTCATTTGAATGTTATCTTCTGAATGTTATCATCCACTGACCTGTATGTTTTGTGTCCATTCAGATATAGTTCATTCATCTGACATATATTCATTGAGTGTCTTCTACATGCACGGCATTTTACATGAGAAAATATTGTTATAGACAATGCTTTGGAAACAGTCTTAGTCTTGATGCTCTTTATACAGAGAAAAGGGGAGCCAACCAAAAAATTTATCGGGGAGGAAAGAGGAAAAAGAGAGGGAAAGGGATAGGAACATGAGAGAGAAGGAGAAGAAAGAGGAGGAGAGGATGAGAGGACAGGGCTGTTGATGGAGGTCAAGGGGGAGACTGAGAGCCCACAGATACACTGGTTAAGTGGTTTCTGAATGAGCTGAGAAAAAGTCAACTCTGATGTGTAATAAATGCTGGGAGGTCATTCACTTCAAGCAAGAGGTAACCATGTCACAAATGAGAATGGTGACAATAAACATAGCAAACACAAGCAGTTGGCCTTGATTTGGAGAGAATTCTCTCCTTTTTTAATTGATTAGTTTTTTTTTTAGCATTATTCTTTTTATTAATTCTTTTTATCAATTACAATTTATTCACTTTGTATCCCCCTGTAGCTTCCTCCCTCCTCCCCTCCCAACCCCACCCTCTCTCCTTCATCTCCTCCCATGCCCCTCCCCAAGTCCACTGATACTGGGAGGTCTTCTTCCCATTCCATCTGACCCTAGTCTATCAGGTCTCATCAGACTGGCCACATTGTCTTTCTGTGTGGTCTGGTAAGGCTGCTCCCACATCAGGGGGATTTGCTCAAAGAGCCAGCCACTGAGTTCATGTCAGATACAGTCCTGTTCCCATTACTAGGGACCCACTTGGAGATTGAGCTGCCATGGGCTACATCTGTGCAGGAGTTCTAGGTTATCTCCATGCATGGACCTTAGTTGGAGTATCAGTCTCAGAAAAGACTCCTGGGCCCAGAGTTTTTGGATTTGTTTCTCTCCTTGTGGAGCGCCTGTCCTCTCCAGGTCTTCCTATCTCCCCCTTCTTTCATAAGATTCCCTACACTCTGCCCAAAGTTTGGCTATGAGTTTCAGCATCTGCTTTGATGGAGATAATTCTTTTAAAATGAAAATATAAGTAATTTCAATGCAAATTACTATAAGTGTCTGTTCTGGGAAATAGTTTGAATAATTTTAATTACATACATATTAATAATACTCCTTTGTGAATTATTGGGTTTTCTTGCTATATAGAAATATATTTTAATGACCAAAGCAACTTTTTAAACTTTCTTTCCTTTCTTTCTTTCTTCCTTTTTTCTTTCTTCCTTCCTTCCTTCCTTCCTTCCTTCCTTCCTTCCTTCCTTCCTTCCTTCCTTCTTTCTTCTATTACAATTTATTCACTTTGAATCTCTGCTGTGCCCCCCTCCCTCATCTCCTCCCAATCCCACCCTGCTTGCCTCTTCTCCTCCTATGCCCCTCCCCAATCCACTGTTAAGGGAGGTCCTCTTCCACTTCTATCTGACCTTAGCTTATCAGGTCTCATCAGGACTGACTGCATTATCTTCCTCTGTAAGGCTACATCCCCCAGGGGGAGTTATCAGACAGCCTGCCACTGAGTTCATGCCAGAGACAGCCCCTGCTCCCTTTACTAGGGAACTCACTCAGAGACTGAGTCTATGGGCTATATCTGAGCAGGGTCCCCTCCTTGCATGGTCCTTGGTTGGGATATCAGTCTCTGCAGGGACCCTGGGCCTAGGATTTTTGGCTCTGTTCTCCTTGTGGAGCTCCTGTCCCCTCTAGGTCTTTCCATCTCCTCCCTCTTTCATAAAATTCCCTGTACTCTGCCCAAAGTTTGGCTATGAGTTTCAGCCTCTGCTTTGATATCTTGATCAATAGAGTCTTTCAGAGGCCCTTTGTGGTAGGCTCCTGTCCTGTTCCCTGTCTTCATCAACCTGGCTCTTTCTCAGAAAATTAGTTATGGTGGCTACCTCAAGATCCAGCTGTACCACTCCTAGGCATATATCTGAAATATGTTCAACTATACAACAAAGACATTTGCTTAACCATGTTCATAGCAGCTTTATTTGTAACAGCCAGAATCTGGAAACAACCCAGATGTCCCTCAACAGAGGAATGGATACAGAAATTGTGGTACATTTACACAATGTAATATTATTCAGCTATTAAAAACAAGAAAATCATGAAATCTGCAGGCAAATGGATGGAACTAGAAAAGATCATTCTGAGTGAGGTATCCCAGAAACAGAAAGACACACATGGTATATACTCACTCATAAGTGGTTATTAGATATATAATATAGAATAAATATACTAAAATCTATACTCCTAAAAAAAATAAACAACAAGGAGGACTCTTGGGAAGATGCTCAATCCTCAGTCAGAAGGGCAAATGGGATAGACATCAGAACCAAAGTAATGTTTTTAGTTTCTTTCTAAATCTATTCTGATGTACAAATGTTATGTTGGGTCTTAAGTGTCTCCCAATGGCCATAAGCTCAAGGCATGATTACCAGACAGTGGTACTTTTGAAAGACATTGAAACCTTCAGCAGGTTGCACCCAGTAGAAGAAAGTGGCTTATCGGGTTGTGTTCTTGAAGGGGATGTTGGGATTCTACTCTCCGTCTCTCTTTAAGCTTTCTTGTCACCACTAGGTGAGAACATTTGTTCTATCAGGTGTTCCTTGCCTGGATGTTTTACTTCACATAGGACAAAATCTTTCCTCCCTTTAAAGTGATTTATCTCAGGCTTTCGTCTCATCAATGCAAAGCGTAATAACATAACCTAACAATAGTGTGTCTTATTCTGCTGACTACGTGTAATACTTCAATTATGACTGGGGGGACTTGATTTTATCAGTGGTGTTACATGGCTTTCCTTCTTAATCTGGTATCTTACATGCCAACCAATTATTTTATACATGGAGAATCAGATCTGACATTATCAAGGTTCCAGGTACTTGGCAATCACTATGTCAACCTTAAACATCTGCTCAGCTCTATTACAAAAATGCTTCCAACACCTTGGATACAGAAAATCGGTATTTTATAGACATGTCAGGACCAATTAAATTAGTAAAATTGAAAAAAATGAATGCTTAAAAATTAGTGTTATGATTATCTAGGCTGTAAATAAAATTTGCAACAGATAAGGAATTATTGGGGTGTATAGCAATATTAAAAATGAAAGGATATATTCTACATAGGAAAAAGCTGTCACTGGAGAAAATCAGTGGGGTGCCTTAATTCATTAAGAATATTTTGCCAAACTCTACTGTTGATAGAAAATTTGATTTGGTGTAATAATGATGTGTATCTCTTGTAGGGAAAATGAAACTTAATTAACCCTTGATAAATGAGTGAATGGAATTCATGCAGTAAAAGCATACACAAGTTTTATTACCTTTAAAGGCTCTAAACATTAGAAGACAATTAAAATTCTTTTTTATATAGGTCAACTACATCTTATCAGCATTTTCATATTAAAACCCAATTTCTAACATACTCAACCCAATTTTTCATCAAAACTTAGTCCCTGGAGATGTTGTCCATAATAATCAGTGTGCCTGTGTAAAGATTTGTTTCCGATTTCTTCTTTCTTTGCTTGTTTGTTTCATTGGGACGGGATTTCTCTGTGCAGTCCTGCCTGTCCTGTACACCACATTGCCTTCAAACGCAGAGCTCCGCCTGCCTCTGCCTTCCAAGAGCTGGATTAAAGGCGTGTGCCATTACACCCAGCTCCACAGCTGATTACATCAAGAAATCTTTGACTGATCTAAAACTTTCCATGGACTTTGAATGAACTAGGATTTTGAATGAATTTATTTTTATACATCTGAATCTGAGCATTTGTTGTAGAATCTATATGAGTATCAGTGTTCGAAATCATCCCCATGTGACCCAATACAAGATATGAAAGACTTTCAGTTTTGAATGGCAGACAATACAACTCACAGTTTTCTAGAGCTGTGTGGTTGCAGATGTAGCTTTTGTCCATCTGGTATTCAGTCGCCACAGAGGAGAATTCAATGTTTCCAACATTCAAGATGGCGGCGAGCACACTATACACGCTTCCAAGTTGCTAAAATACATCAGAAATTGTAGCATCAAATACGGACTAAAGCAATGTGGGGACTATGGCTGAGGGCAGATGGAGGCATATCCTTAGGTTCCAGCACAAGAAGCTCTCCTTGCATACTGTGATGGCAGATTAAGTCCAAAGTAGGCAAGAATTCATGTAGGCTCAGCCTCATTCATTACTAAACTTTAAAGACCAGCATAAGCATTTAAATGCTTAAAACATTTTATGAATTTTAATATGTACCAAAAAAGAAATGAGGCACACTCCTCAGAGGAAGTAGACCTATCTGTTAGGTTACAGGTAATCTATGCATGCGAAACTTTAGAACTTAGTGTCATTTTTATTACATATATATTTTCTACAGGCTATCTTAGAAGTGAAGTGATGTGTGCAGACAGAGGAATGTCTAAGAAGAATCAAAAGATCCTAGCACCTAGATCTAAGGACACGTAATCATTAAGACTAGGTATAAAAACTATAGGCTACAGCTCAGAGTTTATAGTGTTTGTTACTAATTAGCATAGAATTTTAATGTTCAGTAACACACCCCACCACACCCACGCATGCACTCATGTGGTTCTCTGTGAAGACACCAAGGAAACTTGTTAAGGACTCTCTTCAAGTCATGGTATTATTCAGACTACCTTCATGGTGCAGGAGGCTCAGAAGACAGAAAACCATGGTCCCAACTTAGCATGCCTTGCAACTGTAGTGATGGGTCTCAGAGAAGCCTAGCCTCAGGTGGTATAGTTATGACAAGGGAGAAATGGAATTATTCACAGCATAAAGACTCTTCTATCCTCCAAACTACCTCCCTACATGTCCATTTCCAGGGCTCACAGCCCTTAAAGAACCTAAAGTAATTTGGGTTTGATAGTAAGTGAAATATTTATGCTTACATACAACATCAAGAAAACTCTGATGGATCTAAAACTTTCTCCATGGACTTTGAATGAACTGGGATTTGAATCCTGCCTCCCAGCTCACAGGATGCACTGTCCTTTTCCACTGGTGAGCTAATCTTCAGTGTGGATGTCACCAAACGAGTGAAGGAACCCAAGACCCAGTGACCTTAATGTTTGTGACCCCTGCTCACAGAAAGTAGACCGTAAGACGAAAACTACCAGCATCATAAATCTCAGAGACAAGACTGACCACCTTACCAGAGGGATGAGAGTAAATCTTGGAACAGCTGACTGCCTTTGTTTCCATCCTTACATAACATGCAGGCTGGAGGTGAGATGTGAGAAAGATCTTTAGGATAGCTGTCTACTATCTTCTCAGATCACTGGCTCCCTGAACAAAACGATTCAACTCCTGTTTGTACCTGTGTGAGGGGCAGCAGGGCCACTTACAACACCAGGTAAAAGGAACTGATAGACGAGAAGGTCAAATTAACATTTGCAGCTGTTCTACATACGGGATTCTCTGTGCTCTCTTCTCAGGCCGATTCTGCAGACAGCATAGTAAAATAACTTACCTGCAAAGACTAGAGTGACATCCAAGAACTTGCTGGCTTTGGTCATAAGATCACAGACCTTAGAAAGTCAAAAGTGCCTCAAAAATTAGCCATCCCAGCCCTCCTTTACTGAATGAGAAAACAAAAAGCCCATTTATTGGTTTAAATTCACAACCAGAAATAGTCAACGCCAAGGACTTCAACCCAGGGTCAGTGATTCCCTAGCCGGGAATTAGTCTACTGCAGTTGCCTCTTTGGTCTCTTTCATCAGTTCAAGTTATTAATAATGGCTGAATCATGCAATTCTAGAATTGTAAATTGTTTTATGATTTTTGAATGAAAACCATAACTATTTATTATTGTGCCATCAGATTTTTACTTTTGTATTACTAGTAAATGATGGGTAGAAGGGGCATGCATATTCCTTCCATAATTAGCACAACTAACCCTGACAACTGAAATATTCAGGGAAGCACAGGTGCTCTGTGTGATGCTTGAAAATGTTTAATTTTTTTCATAAATATTATTTGATTTCAACTAAAATTCTGCTGAGAATCCAAAGAAAACATGTCAGCCTATTATTTACTTTATACCATCAAAGGTATAAAAAACTAACTGAGAAAACAAGGGTCCTTCTTGTTTTAGACATAACACATGACTTTATGCAAAGAAAAACAAAAGTCTGTTTTTGTTTATTTGTTTTTTTTTGTTTGTTTGTTTTTGAGACAGGGTTTCTGTGTGTAATCCCGGCTGTCCTGTGCTTGCTTTGTAGACCAGGGTGGCCTCAAACTCATTGAGATCTGCCTGTCTCTGCCTCCTGAGTGCTGGGATTAAAGGCATTCGTCACCATGCGAGGCCAGAAGTCTCTGTTTTAAACGTGGACTAAATGGTATGGTAAAAATGTTGTGGAAATGAGTTGAATCATCAAACTTCTTGTTATATATTGCAAAAGTATAATATCAAAGTGGCTTAGGAAATCACAATGGCTTAAACATCTTGGAGTTTTTCCAATTTGTGTTATTTTTAGAGATTGTCTAACTTTGATTTGCCTGTTGTTACTTTGGTTTGTGCTGAATCACTAATGCACACATGAACTGTAAACCCTGTGGGTGTTGTCAACACTGATGACAGAAGAGGGGGAAGGAGAGAGAAAGCAGAGCTCCAAATGCTGTGCTGCAGGTAGCTGTGAAGACGGAATGCTGTGCTCAGAGGGGTGAGAATCGTGCTTCCTGCTGCTCGGCCCTTTACTGAAGCTCATCTTCCAGCTACTGACAAAGAGCAGTTCCAAGAAAGCCAGGAGTGTAACAATTCCCATCTGGGATACAACAAAAATAAACACTCACTAAGTTCACGTCTACTGATTGTGAACCAGGCTACCTTCCTCTAACTCCCAGAGTCGGCCTAAGATGGGAAGAACATGGTGGGTCACCTTGAGCCAGAGCAACAGCTTCCGAAGAACAACCAGCACGGATGACGCTTCAGGCCAGAAACATGCTCTGGACTCTTCTAACCCAAGGTTCATGTTTAGATGCTCTCTACACTCTGGATATGTTTAAACTTGCAAAACACAGTTTGGCATGCATGGTAAGTCACAGGTTGATCCAAGCACAAGGAGTTTTCATGTAAGTGTTACTCAACATTGTCAGTCATCAAGAGAGATGTCAGTGAACACTGCCTTTTGAGAGTATGGCTTAGATATAAACAAACCAATTTAAAGTGGGTCCTTATTTCTAAGACAGAAAACTTTGGATCTGGAGGGACTGGTAAGAAGCTAGGGAGAGAAGTAAAAAAAATGGTGGTGCCAAATTTGAACTTGAACTCTGGCAGAGGCACTGGAAGTGAGTATTTCCAAGAAAGTGTCCGCAGAGGGGTGGAGTTATGTTTATGGTAGTTGTATCACAGTAGCAGATGTCTTCTTTGTACTTCTGCTGAAGCTAACTAGGATTTATAGTAAGATGAAACATCCAGGGGCAGAAGTGGGTAAGAAGATCTTTGGTTTTTGAGCAAGAATAGGAGCAAAAGATTCAAGACATTCCTGGTGGTACAGGCTATAATCCAAGCAGACTGAGGCAGGAGGATTATAAATTTAAGACCTATCTAGGCTACAGAGTGACTTTAAGGAGTTCAGGGCAAGCCTTAGTAGCTCAGAGATCTTATCTTCTCTTTAAGCCCAATTTTAATCCAAAAGTCACAATAGTATTTAACAATTCCAACAGTTTCAAGCCCAACACTTTAAATTCCACCTAAGAGTCAAATCATTATTTTAACTATGAGCTCTTATAAGATAAAAACTAAGTTAAATGCATCCAGCATAGAATGGCAATGTTGTTAGCCTTCATGGTACGCGGATGGAAGGCTGTTCGGGAAACTAACAACTCCAAGGCCTGGGAAAGCTGGACTAGAGATCCTATCTTAACAATAACAACAAAAGGGCTCAGTGGCACAGCATCTGCCTGACATGCACAAGACTATAAATTAAATCCCCAGTATGAAGGGGGAAAAAGTTTGAAGTGATCACTTCTGATACCTTGGACACTGAATAAGGCATTTTCTCTTGCTTGGTAAGGCAATGGTGAATAACATTGAAATGAAGGCAGATTTGCTTCAATCTGTGAATTTCATTCATTTATTTCAAACCATGCACTCCAAATTTAAACATACTAAGAATTTATTGGGCAGCTAAGTATGAGCCTATGTTCGGAAAAGAATGGAATCTTAATGAGGTATCTTTGCAGCTTCTCTTCCATCTCTGCATATCACCCACAGATGGCCAAAGTGCATAAACTCTGTGGCAGAGTTGCTTTCTCAGACTGAAAGCCATTATAAACATAGTTATTCATTAACAATAAAAAGATCTATTTCCCGACAGCACTCAGTCATCTCCATCTCCAGATGGAGTTTAGACCCTGTTCCCTAAAATTAAGACCAACAGCAAAGATTTCAATGTGACTGGACATCTATTCTTTAGACTACATGGAATATTTAGGCACAGACACTGCCAACATTACATGGGCTCTACAAGGAGTTCATTTACATCACAGTATGGTATTAGTCAAGCAAATTCCATCTCCGTACAATAATGCAATCATTCTGCTCTGTCCACTGCCATCACTTCTCTTTCTCATCCTCCTCTTCCTCCTCATTCTCCTCCTCCTCCTTTTCTTCCTGTGTTTGGAGTGCAGCTAGGCAAATGAGATCCACAGGGTATCTCTTTAAGAACCAGATGCTGTCTCACTGGAAGAAAATTCTTAATGGCATATGCCTTAGCTAAGGGCAAAGTCTGCAAGTTTCTTCAAAAGTTTTCAAAGAGATATTGGATATTTGTATCATTTTCAGGCTAGAGACAATTTTGTGAATTAACAGAGAAAAGAAAACTAATCACCTCTTTTTAAATTTTTGTTCTTGAAGTCACAGCATTATCAAGTCCCTAGGTAACAGCTACAGCTTGCTAGTTACAGAATAGAGAGCCTAAGCTGACAACTGAAAGACTCAGGTAGAGTTCAGAGAGAGAGAGAGAGAAGAGAGAAAGAGAGAATCATTCAAAAACAAGGATAATCAAGTTGCTGTGTCTACTCCTAATTAAAAAAGTTTTTCAGCTTTAGTTGGAAGCTGTGAATGAAGCTTGAGATGTATTCAACTTTGACTGCCACTGAATTTAGACATAATCTCCTTTGTCTTTATAATTTACTATCTTGTTGCAAAAATAGAGAACTCTTTTGGGAGAAGCCATTGTAATAATGTTACCCCCCATTCCAGGAGGAGTTAATTCTCCTTCATTGGCTTCTGAAACAAATTTTCAGCCCCCTCAAATTGCCTCTCACTAACTTGTCCTTATAATCAGTTAGTACATTTAGAAAGTAGCATGTGTATTCAGAACTTGGTCCTGAAACCTTAAATGCTAAGGCTATAAAAGTGGCCATATCTCTCCATCAAAGGTAAATTCCTTTAGGCTCTGGAGAAAGCCTCATTAGAAAAATCCACCATTCAACAAAGACATTTGCTCAACTATGGTCATAGCAGCTTTATTTGTAATAACCAGAGTCTGGAAACAACATAGATGTCCCTCAACTGAAGAATGGATGAAGAAATTGTGGCATATTTACACAATGGAATGCTACTCAGCTATTAAAAAAAAGAAATCATGAAATTTGCAGGCAAATGAATGGAATTAGAAAATATCATCCTGAGTGAGGTAACCCAGAAACAGAAAGACAGGCATGGTATACACTCACTTACAAGCAGATATTAGTCATGTAATATAGGACAAAATCCACCTAAAGACTAAAACACTAAAATCCACCTAAAGACCTGAAGAAGCTAAACAACGAGGAGGACCCTAGGGAGGATGCTTAAATCTCATTCAGAATGGCAAACAGGATAGACACCAGAAGTGGTGGAAGAGAGGAAACAAGATGGGAGCCTACTATAGAGGGTCCTTCCTCTGAAAGGTTCCACCTAACAGGGGATGAAAGTAGATACAGAGACTCACAGGCAAACTTTGGGCAGAGTGGAGGGAGTCTTATGGAAGAATGGGGGAATAGAAGGACATGGAGGGGACAGGAGCCCCACAAGAGGACCAACAAAGCTAAAGGATCTGAGTCCAGGTGGTCCTGCAGAGACTGATGCACCAACCAAGGACCATGCATGGAGAGGACCTAGACCCCCTGCTCAGATGTGGCTGATTGGCAGCTCAGTCTCCAGGTGGGTGCTGGAGTAAGGGGAATAGGGGCTGCCTCTGTCATGAACTCTATTGCCTGCTCTTTGATCACTTGCCCCTGGCAATACGGCCTTGCCAGGCCACAAAAGAAGAGGATCCAGGCAGTCCTGATGAGACTTGATAAGCTATGGATAGATGGCAGAGAAGGAGAACTCCCTCTTTCAGTGGACTAGGAGAAATGGGTAGGAGAAAAGAGGGAGGGGAGAACTGGGAGGAGTTGAGGGAGGGGGCTTCAATCAGGATATATAATGAATAAATTTTGAAAAAAAATAAAAATTAAAAAAGAAAAATCTGCCTTAAAAATGTCTCATAACAGTCATTCCTTAGGCAATGACAAATGAGATTGTTAAATTGTTCATTGTGATAGATACTGTCTGATACCTTAACAGTGGCTGCCCTAAAGTAATTTTGATTTCTGGTGTCTTTAAGTTAGTGTAGTTAATGCATCATTTCAATTCGTATGCCCCTTATACAAAAACAAAACTCTATTTTCAAGTAGTCTCTCATTCTTTTTTTTAAATAATTTATTTTAAATTTATTTTATGTGCATCAGCGTGAAGGTGTCAGATCCCTTGGAAGTGAGCTGCCATGTGGGTGCTGGGAATTGAACCCGGGTCCATTTGGAAGATCAGACAGTGCTCTTAACCACTGAGCCATCTCTCCAGCCCCGTAGTCTCTCATTCTTAATGGAATAACTGAATACTGCTTCAGTCTATATATGGTGTTTTAACAAACAGACTTGAGAATCTACCTGTTGCCACTGTCACAGCAACAAAAATCCACATTTGGAGATTCCTCTTAGAAGCCAATTTTTGTCTTTGTTGCATATCACCTCTATGGAAACTGAGCTGCCAATCAACTACATTTGAGCAGAGGGTCTAGGTCCTCTCCATGCATGATGGTTGGTGCATCAGTCTCTGCAGGACCCCCTGCGCTCAGATCCTTTAGCTTTGTTGGTCTCCTTGTGGGGCTCCTGACTTCTCCCTGTCCTTCTAGCCCCCTCTTCTTCCATAAGACTCCCTGTGCTCTGTGTCTCTGCATCTGCTTCCAAATGTTAGCATTTCTAAATGTGTTCATCTGGAGACCAGGGAGGATTTCAAGTATACTATTCTATCACGGTCAAGCTTATTTTCTCGAGTCAGGGTCTGCTGAGCCTCTCTTGACCTGGAGCTAAGCTGGCCCAGCCTCCGCCCCTCAGGATGGTAGGTTACATGTCCATGCCCAGCTCTGTGTGTGGGTTCCGGAGAGGTGAACTCAGCTCGCCATGCGTGTACACTTAGTGTTCCCATTTGTCGAGCAACCTCCTCAGCCCTGTTTGGTGTCTGTGACAGGGTCTCACTCTGCAGCCTAGGCTGGCCTCAAACTCATGATCCCCCTGCCTCTGCCTCCCCAGTGCTAGCTCAGCAACAGAGGACAACAGGAGAGATACTCTGTCTCAACCAAGCTGAAGGGCTAGGACCAACAACAGCCAAGGTTGCCCTGTGACCTCTGCACACGAATTGTGGCATGTACACACCCACACCCACACCCCCCCCCCCCCACACAGCACTCACCAACCTCACTGGGACAACCCCCCCCCCCACCCCCCCCCCCCCCCCCACATATATATATATATATAGGTTCAATATGACACCCCCCCACTGCCCCAACACCACACACCTACACCCCCCCACCATACACACCCCCACCCCCACTCCCACTGCCCCCCATCCCTCCTCCCCACACCAAGACTTAAAACCTTGTATAATCATAATTAATGACAAACAGAAAGAGTAATAAACCCCATACAGGTGGAGAGGTTGAAAGAAAATACTCTAAGTAGTGTTAGAGACCAGAAGCTGCAGCTGCCTCCAACTGAGATAGTGAGGAAGGGTCAGAATAATAATAATAAAAAAGATAGGCTTTATACTAAAGAAAGAAAACAGAGAAAATGACGACAGGCAGCAAACACCAAAAATCAGGCCAAGCTGAAGGGCCTCACAGCTCCCTGGTGGGGGGCGAAGAATCAGACACCACATCCTAAGGGACACATGGATAAACCAGGGACCAATAAGGAAGGGGGGTAGGAGTGGCAATCGAGGAGGGGATGAATTGTGACAATGAATAATGCTACATACATATGAAAATGACCTCATAGAGCACAGTCTGAATGCTAAATTTAAAAATTAATTAAGAAGAAGGAAAAAAGCTAAGTAGCCCTGGTGAAAAGGAGATTGGCAGTCCTAAACACAGGACAAACCCACAGCTATCACAGCCTGAAATAGAATTCCAGGTTTTGGTGAGAAGGTGCCTCTAGCACAGTGGTTCTCAATCTGTGGGTGGCAACCCCTTTGCAGGGTGGGGATTGCATATCATCACATATCCTGCATATCAGATATTTATATTATGATTCATAACAGTAGCAAAATTATGCTTATGAATTAGCAATGAGAATAACCACAATACGAGGAACTGTATTAAAGGGTCACAGCATTAAGAAGGTTGAGAACCACTGAGCCAGCGGAATATCAGCAGTAAAAGCCTGTTGTCATCTGTAGGACTCCTGAGGCCAAGGTGGACACTGTCTTAAGAGGGAATGTATTGCTTAAAATGGTGCTTTCCTGGAACCTGACAACAGAGGATAGTCACAAGTCAGGATGATTGAATTTAACCTGCTCTAGTCACATGGTGAAGGACAGTCCTGTGAGCCAGCTGTGGATAGAAGGAGGGCTGGAGGACAAATCAGAAAAGCAGAAAGCAGCTTGGCTCCGGCAGCGACACCTGCAGAGAAAGGTGGCCCTCCACTCTGTGGCCAGGAGCAGAGCAGTCTACTGAGAATAACCCTGGAGTTTGACTCCTGAGCCTGAGGTCAGCTGGTGATCCACCACAGAGTCTGTGATCTCTAAAGCTCAAAGCAGAGTCCTTGATATCCAGGGCACATCCCTCCAGCCAGGTGACCAGTCAACACTTTGGGGGTGTGGAAAGAACGAAGACAGTGTCTGCACCTGTCTAGATCTTGGTGCTGAGGTTGGTCCTACCCTATCCATCCTCTCTGGAGATCTGGCCTCCGGCCAAAAGATCAGCCATACCAGCGGGTACAGTCTGTGAACTCTCAGGCTGGTGGGAGAAACTATTCATTTTGCAGACCTCAAAGTTGCTGTAGCTAACATGGGTACCCTAAGTGCAAAGGAGGAAACTACCATGGACATCAGGTGTTTGTCCAACAGGCTCAGTCTCAGCACAACCACAGGACAAGAGCCCACAAATTCCACCCTCCCACAAAAACTCACAGCTTCTAACTCCCAAGGACCTAGACAGTAACTGTGCCAACACTCATGTTTCCTCCTTTTTGTTCTGTTATTTTCCCCTTGTCTCTTCTTTGTATCATGTGCTTCTACTTTTTTGTTTCCATTTTTCTTTTGGTTGTAATAATGAAAAGACATGTCAGGTTTTTAATCTTTAATTATACATTCATACATTCATCTAATTTTTATTATGTATTTACCTTTATTGAGCTACCTTTTTATCTTTTTTTTTTTTCTTTTTAGTTTCCTGGGCTTTGCCATTTTTTTTATTTCTCAATATTTTTTATTGAGACAGGTATTATTATTGAGAGGTTAGTATGTTAAATACATTTCAAATGTAACAGTGTTGATTTTTTGATGATTCATATCATCTACCTTAGTTCATTACAAGGAAAGATAAATCTTTCCTTTTTTTAATTTTAATTTTTTATATTAATTACACTTTATCATTTTTTCAAAGAACAAACAATAATCCATCCAACCAGACAAAGAATCAGCAAAATACAAAGGATCAGTATACAATTCTCCATTATAATCTTAAGTAAAAATGGCTTCCGCTCACTAACCAAGATGCAGATACATATTAGCTTATGGACTAAGAGAGAGGATATGCTCTGTTTTCACTGTGTTTCTCTAAGAAACACACTTCAACAAAAAAGACACATGCAGAATGAGAAAGAAAGATGTAAGTCTAACTATCAAATGACTAGGAGTCCCAAGGTAGCTAGCATAGCTACATTGATACGAGATAAGGTAGGGCTATGTGTAAATATATCAGAAGAGATACAGAGGCCACCATATACTTGTGAGGGGAATGTTTACCAAGAAGATAGAACACTTGGAAATTTTGTGCACTGATTGGCGGGACTCCGATTTTCATAAGACAAGCATTAAATGGTGTGAAAATTCAGATAATTCCAGAGACAGCACTAGGAAGTGAGTTTAAAACTTCACTCTCATTTTTAGATAAGTCATTCAAGTGGAAAATCATTAAAGGAACTTCAGAGTTAAATTATAGTACAGCTGGGACGACTGATGAATTCATTCATAATACTTAACCTAACAGATAGGTTCTCAGTAGTCCAGTGATCCTCCTTCTCTAAAACAGATCACATCCTAGGTCGTAAACCAAATCTTAACAAATACAAAATAATCAAATAATTTCTTATGCCTTATCTTATTACAATGGAGATAAAACTAGGACTGAAAAGGAGGGAAAACTACATATATGTATGAAAAATGAACATTTTCTTTAATGACCAAAGAATCACTGAAAGAAAAAACACGGAAAAAAATTTAAAAAATTAGAATCAAATAAAAATAAGAGTAAAAATTATCAGAACTAAATGGATACAGCTATGAAAATTCTAAGATGAAAGGTTATAGCTATAAAAATTTGATCTCAAATAAATATTGTAATGATACTTATCAGAGTGCTATAAGAAAAGAACAACAGAGGACTTTGCTACCAATCCTGAAGACACCTGATAGACCAGTATCAGATGTAAGGGGAGGAGGTTGTCCCTTATCAGTGGACTTGGAAAGGGGCAGGGAGGAAATGGAGGGTGGGAGGGTGGGATTGGGAGGGAAAGAGGGAGTGGGATACAGCAGGGATGCAAAGTTAACAAACTGTAACTAATACTTAAAAAATAAAAATTAAAAAAAAGCAAATAACATATTCATGATAAAAAAAATCAAGTAAGAATGGATACAGAAATTGTGGTACATCTACACAATGGAATATTACTCAGCAATGAACAATAAGGAAATCATGAAATTTGCAGGTAAATGGTGGGAACTGGAAAGGATCATTCTGAGTGAGCTATCCCAGAAACAGAAAGACACACACGGTATATACTCACTCATATAGACATAAAATATAGGATAAACCTACTAAAATCTGTACATCTAAAGAAACTAATCAAGAGGGAGGACTCTGACTAAATTGCTCAATCCCCATCCTGAAAGGCAAAGAGGATGGACATCAGAAGAAGAAGAAAACAGGAAACAAGTTAGGAACCTGCCACAGAGGGCCTCTGAAAGGCTCTGCCCTGCAGACTATCAAAGCAGATGCTGAGACTTATGGCCAACTGTTGGGCAGAGTGCATGGAATCTTATGTAAGAAGTGCGAAATAGTAAGATATAGAGAGGACAGGAACTCCACAAGGAGAGCAACAGAACCAGAAAATCTGGACACAGGGGCCTTTCCAGAGACTCATACTCCAACCAAGTACTGTGCATGGAGATAACCTAGAACCCCTGCACAGGTGTAGCACATGGCAATTCAGTGTCCAAGTGGGTTACATAGTAATGGGAAGAGACTGCCTCTGACATAGACTGATTGACCTGCTCTTTGACCACCTCCTCCTGAGGGGGGAGCAGCCTTACCAGGCCACAGAAGATGACAACACAGCCACTCCTAATGAGATCTGAAAGACTAGGATCAGAAGGAAGGAGAGGGAGACCTCCCCTATCAGTGGACTTGGGGAGGGGCATGTGTGAAGAAGGGAGAAGGAAGGTGGGATTAGAAGGGGAGGAGGAAGGGGTGTATGAGGGGATACAAAATGAATAAAATGTAATTAATAAAAGTTAAAAAATGTAAAAAAAAAGAACAACAGAAACTTCAAAGATATGGAGATAATAATAATCATGATAGAAATTAATGAATGGAGATTAAAAGAACAACCTAGAGAATATATTGAACATATAGAATCAATCAGTGAGTTGTTTTTTTTTTTTGAAAAAAAAATAAGATAGTAAACTCTTAGATAAATTAACCAAAAGAAAGAGATGTTCCAAAGTTAGACAATTAGAGATGAAAGGTGGTACATTACAATAGATTTCAATGAAATTCACAGAATCAGTAAGTAATATCTTGAAAATTTTATAACAAAATACTAGGAGAACCTAAAAGAAATAGATAAACTCTATTTGACATACCAAAATTAAATCAATATGTTAACAAAACAAATAGTAAAAATGAAGAATATTAAAAACTTTCCTAAAAGAAAATCCTAAGACCCTATTGGAAGGATTCATTGCAAAAATTACTAAACCTTTCAAGAAGAGTTAACACCATTGCTCTTCAAATTGTTCTGTAACAGGAACAGTGCTAATGTCATGCAATGGAGCCAGCATTATACTAATACCAAACTGGAAATGAACAACAACAAAAAGAAAACTATAGACTATGTTTCCCAAGAAGGTGGTTCATAGATAAGAACTTTATGAATAGAATTCTTGCAAGCTGAATTCACTAAGCAGTCATGAACCATGAACAAGTTGGTTTCATTCTAGAGATGGAAAGATAGGTCAACATAGACATGTCAAGAAAACTTGAGAACTGAAATTACATGATATTTCATCAAATGCAGAAAAAAGGCCCTTGACGACGAAGTCCAACACACACCCCCTCCTAGAATAAACAAAACGTCAGAGAAACTAGAAGTGGAGGGTATGCACCTGAATAACATAAATGATATATACATGATAAACATATTAAATGAGGGAAATTGATGTTTTTCTCTTAAATCAGATTTGAAGCAAAATTGTCCAATTGCAGTGCTCAGAGTCATAGCTGGAACAACAAGACAAGTAAAAGAGATACAAGTGGAAATAGAGTAGCAAAGTTCCACTATTTGTTGATAATGTGATCGGACCCTTAAACAGCCCAATTCTCCAAGAAAATGCTTGGATCTGAGAAGCACGTTCAGTGCAGGAGCAAAATAAAAAACTGCTACCAGAAACCACCAGCTTTTCTAGACCTGCCAAGAAAGGAAATCAGCCAATTTCACTCATAATGATTTTGACATAACAAACGTAAAATACTTCAGAATAAGTGTAACCAAGGAGTTAAAAGACTTCCACAATGCAAACTTTAAGAGACTGAAGAAAATAAGTGAGATGCTAAAAAATGAAAAGATCTCCATGATCATGGGTGTGAATAATTTATTGTGAAGTGGCCTGTTACCAATAACCTACAAATTCAACAGAATCCCCACCAAAATCTGATTGGCATTAGAAAAAGTAATTTTAAAATTCATGTGAAGACAGAAATGACCCTGAACAAGAAACACAATAGAAGCACAAACCCTAAGTCTTTAAAACCTCAAATTATAATACAGAGCCACTGTAACAAAATTTGCATGGCAATGGCACAAGAACTAGCATGGAGACTAATGGAGTAGGATAAAGGTTTCAAAAATAACCTAGACATTTGCAGATGCTTTTTAAAAAAATGTGCCAAATGCATTTGACAAGAGATGGCCTCTTAAAATGTTGCCGAGAGAACTGTATTTCCAGATGTAAGTTAATAGAACTAGATACTTATGTCAGACCTACCCCAAATCAATTTACAATTAATCAAAGATGCAAGACCTGCAATTCTGAAATAGCCAGAGGCAAAGCATATCAACACACAGGCACAGCAAAGCCTTTATGAAAAGAATTCAAACTGTAGAGAAAATAACTCCATAAATTGACAGGTGGGGTTGCATGACATTAAAAAGGTCTGTACACAAAAGAAAATGAGACAGCTCACAAAATGGGGAAAAAATTGTCAGCTATACTTTAGACTAAGATTAAAATTTAAACTCCCTAGAGAAGTATAAAACTTCAATCTCAAACATAATCAATCAATAAATGGACTAATGAACTGAAAATGCAATTTTCAAAAGGAGAAATTTATATATCATTTGAAAAATATGGGATGGTCATTATGCTAAACAAAATAGACTAGACTCAGAAAGATAAAATATTACGTGGTTTCTCTCAAACAAGTGCTTTAGATTTAAATTTATATAAACATGCATGGACGTATGTGTGTTTATGTGAAACATGAATGTAGAAAGAGAGCTATGGTAGGTGGGAGAAGAGATGTAAATAAAAGTAGGAGAGGGCTCAAGGGAGAATAATGGAATAAAAGAAACGAAAAAGGATGGGGGAAGAAGTGGAGGGACAAAGGGGAACAGCAAGAGGGCAGTGGGGGAAAGATCATGACTGGGCAAAGAAAACGGTATAATTATATATATACATATATATATATAATTATATATATGTATAATTATATATATGTATATATATAGTAACATTTTCATAACATTTTCATATATATATTATGAAAATGTTACAATGAAGCCTAATAATTTATATGCTTCCTATAAGCATATTAAAAAAACTGAAATTAAAAAAATTTAGAAGATACAGGAAAAATTTAGGTAGTATGAGAAAATTTAGCAATCAGATCTATGACTTAAACGTGAGTTGATTTCCTAGCAAAATTCAAGTAACCAAAAAAGGACACAAAATATGAATAAGTATTAAGGAAAAATCAGAACCATGATGAGACTCTGTATTTGGGCTGAGGAGAAGGCTCAGTTGGCAGAGTACCTCCTGCAAGCACGAAGGCCCTAAACTAAGATCCCAAGAATCCCTATCTAAAAACTCGGCAGGCAGTGTATGTTGCTATGCAACTTTAGGCCGTAACTGGGGGTTGGAGGTAGAAGGATCCCTGAAGTTCATCTGTCAGCCAGGCTAGCCGAACTGAGGAGCTTTTTCCGGTTCAATGAGAGAGACCCTATCTCAAAGCATAGGTGGAGAACCATCAAGTCAGGACATCTGGGCCTGACCCCGCCTCTAAATGCACCTTCGTACGTATGTGCACATACCCACACATACGAACGCCCACACAATGGGAGTGGCTGTTACATAAAGCTGCGAGCACAGTTCCCGACATGGACTAACCAGTCAGTGAGTCAGCTAATTGTCACAGTTGGTGAGGACTTCGTAGAGATACTTACAAAAGCGGTTCAAATGCCTTTGGTACTTACCTCCATTGTGAAACCTATGACTTTGAAACATTGTTCAATTAATTCATACTGGGATTTATAGAAACAATTATTCATCATGTCTTGTACTGTTCTGAGGTTGTCATTTTGTAAATACCTGAAGAAAGTATGAGAGGAAGGATAAAATCTAAAATCACTCTGACAGAGAAAGCATCATCAAAGTACAACTGGAGGTATTACCTTGGAGGCTTATTTTCAGGCAATTTGTAAAGGGCTAGTTTCTTCTTTTCTGCTAACCCAGCATAAATGTAGTAAAAAATATGAAAATTTTTTTCTCCACTGGAAAAAAAGAGACATTTTTCAGGAAAGTGGTTAATATAAACATTTATTAACTGCTAAAATGACCCACCAATACTACTTTAGGACTGTGATTTACGGCATGGGTATGATATCTTGAACATTGCATTCTGGCTTTCTGTTGCTAATGCCATTATTTTCAACTGTAAGCATCATTAGGTGGCAGCTCTAAGTATCATGGCATTTGTGAGGGACTTTCCAGGAATTTTTCTAGATTCCAGGAACATAAAGGGAACGAGACATGTTGGAAGGGCCATGCTGTTTAAGGTTGCAGTCTTTCCAGTCTGGATAGCCATTCTCAGCTTGGCGATAAGGTGCCGGATTCCCTCTCCCCAGCAGGGCCTCCTGCTCTCTGCCTGATTTCATCTGGAGAGGGTCTCTAGACATAGATGCCCCAAACTACATTAGATATATGGCTTTTGACACAGCTCTGTGCTCTGCCCTCCCTGCGCCTATAGCTTTTGTTCTCCTGAATTGAAGTTGAACTAGCTCCCTAAAGTTGTTCCCAGAGTGTTTGGTCTCCATCGTGCTCTCGGCCTTCCAAACTCTATGCCTCACCTTCCTCTCCTCCTGCCTTCATGGGCTGGTGGCCAACAGCCCCTCAGGAAAGAGAAAACCCATGAAACACTGAGAAATTTTTAACTTTTAGGACCTCATGTGTCAGTAGGAGTGGCTAGAAGAAGATATAAGATGAATACCATGCCGGGTGAAAATGAGTACTATTACCTCAATTATCCTCTGCAAGTCCAAGGGCATGTTCTTCCCACTTTACACGTTCAGGAAAATGAAGCTTAGTGCAACCCATCTCAACCAGAGTCACAGAGCTGGTGGCTTTCCTGCATTCAGACAAGGTCTATCTCACTGCAGAGACCATATCTCCTCCACCTCTTTGTATTGTATTTCTGAGGCTCTGTTTTCCCATATATGTAAGGCACCTCCTAATAGTTCAAGTTCCATGACTCCCTGGTTCTAAGTATGAAGAACACTCCCCAGGTGTTGGAAAAAAATTCAGCTAAGGTAGCAGGGGTGACTCTCTAGCCTAGAATGTTCCATAGCACACTGGTTAGGACTTAGGGTTCTATGTCCTCTGCTTCTTCCTTCCAATTCCCACTGGCTTCCTACTGCTGTCTCTCCAGTCTCTCTTTTTGTTGCTTTAATTCACCTCCAATAATTCAAGTGGCTACATAGGAAGTGCTGGGATTTGCCTCTCTGTGGCATTCTTGTTCCTGTTTTCCTACTCATCCCTCCTATTTTAGGATGCTCCTAAATTCTGATTATGCCTTCCATTACCCCCAGGCTCAAGGTGGAAGTCCAGGAAGGGGCAGAAATTTTTCCAAGGGTTAAATGAATTATAATACCACAGACTCCAGGCAAGCCACACACACATTCCCTATTATTACTCTTCTTCACTTTAGCGTAAAGTTTAACCTCTCACAAAGCTTTAGGTGTATCCACAGAGGTGGAATCATTAGATACGGCATCACTGCCATGGACCCTCTCCTCCATGATACCATGTTGTGGCCTGACCTGGTTTGGGTCCCTTTCTGTCATTGCTCCCCACACATAAATGCTGGGCAGCTTCTCATGCCTCTTACTCCCTGCTTGTCTTCTTTACCTCTATACAGCTTGGGTAAGTGGGCTTTAGGGGTCATTGAAAGATTTAGAAAATGAATGATCATTATCAGGTCGATATTTTTACCTAAACAAGAACTTAAAAAAAAAAAAGCTTTTCCATATAAAGTCCATGGAAATGGAAAAGGCATGCTTTTTAATGTATTATTCTACAGAAATTATTTTACCAAAATGATCAGAAATGGCTTTAAAACTCTTCTATGTCTTTCTCTGATGTATTATAATCTTAATAGAGACAACTTTTGCATGCATGCATGCTGCTGCTACTACTACTATCTACTGTCACTTTTGAGAGGCCTCACCATGTCCCCCACGCCAGCCATGAATTCACAATACCTCTGCCTTAGCGTCTGCAGGCTGGAGATTAAGACTTGGAGCACCATACTCTAAGTCTTGTAAATACTTCATTGTTCCATCAAATGGAAATTTTTCTTAGAATAAATGTTAACTGAAACATAGCTGTATGGATTTATAAAGGTTTTTAAAGTGTTAAAATTTTCCCAGAGGTACAGGGGGATAGTTCAAACAGGGAGAGACTACAGGAAAAATACAGGTTTGGGAAGAATTCGGTTGACTTGGAATGCAACCAAACTGGAAAAGGTGAAGTCAGGTCAGAGTAAGAAGTACGTATTTGTGTGCTGATTTCACAGAACTATGTGAATTCATGACGCCAAAGAGACGATGAAGCGACAGTAGGGAGAAAAGGTAAATGCCTCAAGGATAAATCATGGTAAAAATAAACATTGTAGGGATGGATGAATAAAGTTATGAGAAGAAAAATGTATCACACAGAAAGAACAGGAATCAGGAGCATCCAGGCAGAGGGATCAAAGAAGTCAAGGTTTCAATGTTGGCTGCTGACCCAAGAGCAGACATATCCTTTACCTCACACTTTTTAACTTGAATTAATTTTGAGCAGTGTAGGGATGGAATCTGGGGCCTCATACATGCTGGGTAAGCACTGTCCTGCTGACAAAAACCCAGCTACACATCTTTCCTAGAAAGACACACAGATTTTCATCTTCAATTCTACCATCTGTTGCTCTTCTCAGGTGCCATGAGATGTCAAGAAGGCTATTACAGACAACATTGTTCATGGCAAAAGGGACCATGTAGACCTGGAAGTGGCCTGGGAACCTGGTAGGCTGGTGGAGACTGGGGATAGGAGAGGATGCAGAGAAAGCATGACCAGAATGTTTGATATACTGGTATAAAATTGTCAAAGGATAATTCTTTTTAAACTTAGAACAAAACTAAAAGCTTAGTTTAGTTTTCATCTATTTAGCACCACCAAATAATAAAGTTTCTCTAGGATTAGCACGCTATATAATTTATTTGCTTTGTTCTCTTGGCATCACATTGATTGCTCTGCATGTCACCTCTTACAGCATGTCAGTGATGCAATGTGTAATTAGTGAAGTGACTCATAAACGCAGACACAGACTTAGCAGATTTCTCCACCATTATCAGTTCACATTTACAAAGACTGTAATTGTACAAGGCCTGGCGTTTCTAAGGGAAGTGCACTGACCTTCAATGGATAAACAACTGGAGAGTTAGAGCAGCGAAGGTCCCTACACCTTCAAAACTGTGGAAAAATCCTCAGTATTGTGGCTTAACTCATCAGTGACACGTCTGAATCTTTGCTGAAGATGCCAGAAGGCTGATGAGAAAGCTTTGCATAACCAAAGTTCCACAGTATTTTTCATTTGATTTTGTTCAACTAGGACTTCTCCCATGGGCAGCAAGTCTCTTGCATCTTTCTCCTTGTGCTTTCACTTCTCATTTTCAGAAGCTGAGCTTACCTCCCACTCTCCTAAGAGACTAGACTGAATGACGAGTCAGTTTGAGCCAAAGCACACAAAATTCTTTGGAAATTATGAACTACTCTCTCCAACCCCCAATCTTAGTTGGTTTTAAATTTTCTGTGAGCACCACACAGTAGACATCCAACAAATATTTGTTAAATGAATGAATGAATGAATGAATGCGCATGGAGATTTGGAGCTACCCAATGAATGAGGTTTAAATTTCATCTTTTGATATTACTTAGCACGTTCTCTCATTCTGTATCCTCCTGTGTGAAGACGACAATACAGCAAGTAAGAGACACAAAGGAAATGAGGTGCTTAACACAGTGCCCCACTAGTCCACAACAGCAGAGAACATGCCTGCTTGTTTGTTTACGGCTCTTAGGGAGCCTTGTAAATGGCTGGTGCTGCAGAATAATGCAATCAATGCTTGCTGAACTCCAGTCATTAACATGAGGAAACTAGCCGATGCAACCATACTTTACATTGATGAGAATTATCCAGTGTTGTTGTCAATGTGCTCATTTTCTTTCAAGCAGCCTCTTTTTAATTTTTTCTCTTAAAACTCCCAACACTTAACAAAGAGCTTAAGTCTCAAGTTATCAGTTTACCATCATGACAAAAGCCCACTATGAATGCAGCCAGAGACTGAGGTGTGCAGAACAGGGCAGAGGAAAAAGAGAAGGAAAGAACATGAGAATTTAAACTTGAATCCTCAGGACCCACTTAACAAGCTCCCCATATGTAAATGCATGTCCATGTAATGCCAGTACTGTGAGACAGAGGCAGGTGCTTCCTAAGAGCTACCTGGCAAACCAGCCTGGGCAAAATGGCAAACTTGCAATTCGGAGTCCCACAAGAAGACTATGCTCACAATTAGAACATAACTGCAGAGGGCCTAGGTTGATCCCATGCACACTCCCTGGTTGTTGGCTCAGTGTCTGTGAGCCCCTATGAGCCCTGGGTTAGTTGATTCTGTGGGTTTTCTTGAGGTGTCCTTGGCCCTTCTGGCTCCTACAATCCTTCCCTGACCTACCTCTTCAGCAGGATTACCCAAGTTCCACCTAATACTTGGCTGTGGGTCTTTGTATCTGTTTCCATCAATTGCTAGATGAGGCCTTTCTAATGACAACTGGGCTAGGCTCCAGTCTATGAATATAGCCCAATATCATTAAGAATGATTTCATTGACTTTTTTTTCCTTTGCTGGTCCTGTTGGTTCTATTCCAGGTCTCTGGGCTATTCAGCTTCTGGGTCCTGGCTCTCCAGGCAGTGTCAAAGGTAGACTCTCTCTCATAGCATGGTTCTCAGGCTGGAACATTAGTCATTGTTTGGGCACTCCCATAATTTCCGCATTACCTTTACCCCAGAACATATTGAAAGCAGGACAAATTGTAGGTCGAAGGTAATGTGGCTGGGTTGGCGTCCCAATCCTTCCACTGGAAGTCTCATCTGGTTACACTAGATGGCTAGTGCAGGCTCTGTGCTCTCCACTGCCAGGAGTCTTAGCTAGGGTCACCCTTGTAGATTACTGGGAATTTCAATTGCACTGTTTCTAGTTTGTCTCCATGGTATATCCCCAATTCCAGTTATCTTTCCTAGTACTTTCTTCCTCCATCCTCCTCCCACCGGATTCTTCCTGGTCCCCTTCTCAGCTTCCCACCCTCTCACCCAGTATGCCCTTGATGTCGATTCTATTTCCCCTTTTTCAGGGAAATTCATGCATCCTCCTTGAGCCCTCCTTGTTACTTAGCTTCTCTGGGACTGTACAGTGTAGCCTGGTTACCCTTTATTTTATAGCTAATGTCCACTTATAAGTGAGTACATATAATGTTTGCCTTTCTGGGTCTGGGTCACCTCACACAGGATGATGTTTTTTTCTACTTCTATCGATTTGCCTGCAAATTTCATGATTTTTAACAGCTCCATTGTGTAACATATGACATTTAAAAAAAAACAATTCTTTGGTTGAGAAACATCTAGGTTGTTTTCAGTTTCTGACTATTATGAATAAAGCTGCTATGAACATAGGTGAGCAAGTATCTTTCTGGTAGGATGGACCATCCTTTGTACACATGCCCAGGGTTGGTATAGCTGCGTCCTGAAGTAGACCATCTTCCACTTTTCTGAGAAGCTGCTGATATTGATTTCCAAAGTGACTATACAACTTTGCAAGCTACCAGCATTGGAAGAATATTCCCCTTGTTCCACATCCTTGCCAGCATAAGCTGTCACTTGTGTTTTTTGATCTTAGCCATTTTCACATGTGTGAGATGGAATCGTAGAGTTGTTTTGATTTGTATTTCCCTGCTGGCTTAGGATGTTGAACATTTCTTTATGTGCTTCTTGACCATTTGAGATTCCCCTGCTGAGAACTGTTTAGCTCCGTACCCCATTTTTAATTGGATGATTTGGTTTGGTGATGTCTAATTTCTTGAGTTCTTTATATATTCGGGAAATTAGCCCTCTGTCAAATGTGGGGTTGGTGAAGATATTTTTCTATTCTGTAAGCTGCCATTGCAAAACATTTCTTTAGAATATAAAATGTAGTTCAAATTAACTAAAACAGAAATAAATACAGGTTTTAACTGGTTTGGGGTATCATGTATGAGGTCCTCTTGTGGAGTGGTACTCTATTTGAGGTACTCCTGTATAGTGGGACTAAAATCCAACCAGAGAACACTTGAGGGGCTCCAGTGATGCAGTTGGTTTCTGCAGGTATTTATAAAGAAATCAATTGGCTCTTCCCCCTGCACCCAACAATAATGATGGTACTTGGGTATCTCATCTGGAAAGTTGGTATTAGAGTTTGAAGGGTTGACTGCTGGGCACAGATGTTCATAATTTTTTTTTTTCTCCAGTGACCTGATGAAACTTTTTGGCACTATGAAGATAGCCATTAAGGAAGAGTATAATAGCTCATTTTCAGCTTGATTTTAACTAAAGTATGTAGTGTATGCAGTCATTTTGGTAAGCAGCTAACTTGATTAGCGAGGGCCAGTATTATTTTGGGACTTCTGGGGTTGTTTGAGTTGTTGTGACTAACACCAACTCACAAAGGAAGGCCACACTTGGCACTAAGAGTTTTGTTTAATAACCCATGGCTTCTTGAAGGAGCGTGTATCTCCTTTCAAATTCCATTTTTTAACCTTTTATCTTTTAAATTAACTTATATAATGTCAGGTTTCCATATGACATTTTCTACTTTTAAATTTTTATTTTTTATATTAATTACAGTTTATTCATTTTGTATCCCAGAAATATCCCCCTACCTCATTCCCTCCCAATCCCACCATGCTTCCCTTATCTCCTCCCATGCCCCTCTCCAAGTCCACTGATAAATGAGGTCCTCCTCCCCTTTCATCTGACTCTAGCCTATCAGTTCTCATGAGGACTGGCTGTATTGTCTTCCTCTGTGGCCAGGTAAGGCTGCTCACCTCTCAGAGGGAGGTTGATCAAAGAGCCAGCCACTGAGTTCATGTCAGAGACAGTCCCTGTTTCCTTTACTAGGGAACCTACTTGGATACTCAGCTGCCATGGGTTACATTTGTGCAGTTGTTTTAGGTTACTTCCATGAATAGAATGGATACAGAAATTGTAGTACATTTACACAAAGGAATACCACTCAGCAATTAAAAACAAGGAAATCATGAAATTTGCAGTCAAATGGTGGGAACTAGAAAAGATCATCCTGAGTGAGGTATCCTAGAAGCAGAAAGACACACATGGTATATACTCTCTTATAAGTGGATATTAGACATATAAGATAAACATACTATAGTTTGTACATCTAAAGAAGCTAAGCAAGAAGAAGGACTCTGAGGAAGATGATCAATCCTCACTCAGAAAGACCAAGGAGATGGACATTGGAAGAGGGAGAAAACAGGGAACAGGACATGAGCCTACTAAAGAGGGCCTCTGAAAGACCCTACCCAGCAGAGTATCAAAGCAGATGCCGAGACTCACAGCCAAAATTTGGGCAGAGTGTAGGGAATCTTATGAAAGAAGGGGGAGATAGAAATACCTGGAGAGGACAGGAGCTCCACAAGGAGAGCAACAGAACCAAAAAATCTGGACACGGGGTCTTTTCTGAGACTGATACTCCGTGTGGCTTTTCCATACACAGTTCTTTTGGGTTTAGGCCTCCTTCATCTCCCTACCTCATCCTTATGGAAACTTTTCATCTCCAGCAATCCTTTCCTCTATGTTTATAACATCTATGTTCAGCTATCTTTCCTGCTTTACTGCAGTCTCTCTCCACATGGACCCAGTCTAACTTCCTGGTATCTAAAGACAATTAAATTTAAATACAGAAACCTGAAAAGTTTTAGCTAGGATTGACACATGGGAAGTGTTTTTTTTTCTCTTGGGGTGTGGGTTACCTCACTTAGTATATTTCCCATTTCTGCCATTTACCTTTTCAGAAATGTTTTTTACAGACGAATACATTTCAACTGTATATGCCTGAAGGTGCTGAGGAGGCTACAGACTGGGGGGAGCAGGCACCAACTACTGTTATGTCGCCAAGTGGATATGGTGGCAAACTGCCCATCAACATTTGTTTATACCCATAGACTACTCACACTCTTGGTCAGATAAGCTCCTATTTGCAGTAAGTGTTAATCACTGCATAGTCTCAAAACTGATGAATGTGTTTAGAACAAGTGATTGTTGAATGTCCAAGCCTAAATGAGCTACATATGCTCCCAATGCTCGGGCAACATATAGAAGTAGAGATAGAGAAAATATAAGAACTGTGGTATGGGAAGGAGTCCTATAAAATCTTTGTCTTCTGGACATGACCTGACTGCTGTATCCATACACTTAAAACAGCAGTGGCTACCTGCACAAGACCTGCCTATCACCATTTCATCAGGGCTAGGAGAAGGGCTCGTAAGGCTATAAACACTTAAAGGATGTGGTGGAAGGGCAGTCATACTCCTCACTGGTGTAGACACTAGTACATTGCTCCCACGTGAGCAAATGACTCCCACCCATGCTTATGAAGAGCCTAAACACAGTAGTTACCACACATACACTCATAAGACACGAGAATGGGAAGGTCTTTGGGAAGACAAAAGAATTTGCTGAGAGGGAAAAAGGATAGGAGAGAATAAGGGGAGGCTTTGATCAAATAATAAACATGTATAAAATTGTAAGCAATTTCTTACAAGAGTAAAAAAAAACTACAAGTAGAATCATAAAAATATACACAAAATGAAAAAGCTGTTTTATAGAAATTACAAGGTAATTGGTGTTTAATTTTATCTGAGTTGTAGTTCAACCCACAGGCAAATTGGGGCCTTGAAGTGCTTTTCCCTATAAGTAATGAAGTAACACTAACATAATTTCTTAGATCATTTAGGATACAAAATGCTTATTCAATACATAACATGCTTTAAATATCCTAATGTGTTGTTTTTCTTTACCACATTTTACAATGTTTGGATAATTAATAAGGGATTATTTTATGGGTACAAACCCTGGGCTCCAGTGTGTTACTCCAAAAGGTATTAGTCTCATGCTGTTCAGGATGAGTGATGTTCTGGCCCATAATTCCATACAATATGCTGAAAATATGTGCCTTGACTATGTGTAACATGGCGGCTCCCTGAACTATCTCACATAGTTCTTCACCAAACTGAAGGAGAGGCTAAAATGTTATGGGTGCAGAATAAAGAGTTCTAAGATGTGGTTGTATTTATACATGCATAAGAGTATAGATTCCTCTATGTGCAGGTGGCAAACATAGGCTGGACCTACTGATTCTTGGCCTTGGGCACACATCAGTAATGCTATCTGCCTTCATTAAATGTCTTCAATTCACTGCATGATGTTTCTAATCTTTGGAACCACCATAGTCATTACAGTGTTTATTGGTGTTCAGGCATGCTCAGCATTTTGACATTGTGTCATCCACAAAGCTTATGTTATACAATCAAGTTACAAAATAAAAATTATAAAACATTATGAAATGTTTTAAGTATATTTACAACTCTGTGATGGGCTGCAGCTACAGCTGTCCTTGGCTGCACTGACAGTATTCTTATTATTTATTGTTTACTATGCTACATCTTCTACAACAAGAATTATCTTAATGGAGAGGATGTATTGTTGTTTTCCACCACAAAGATGAAAACACAGAGTGCAGAGGGTTAAATAAAGTGCTTTGAATCACACACACAGAAAGTTACAGAGTCAAGCTCCTATGAGGATCTTCAGGTTTAAATGTAATACTCCGGATAGACTAACCCATCCCCAACCCATCACTTAAAACCACAATCAGGCCTGGTTGTGGTTCAGTGCTACAGAATTCACCTAGCATGTGCATGGCCTTGAGACTGATCCTTAGCACCATAAAAGAATTACCAACAAGAGCTTTTGCTCCTATAAAATTAGCTGACATGTTACCATAATAAAGGAGTACATTGAACATGAAATCAACATGTGAGAGTCTAACTTTACACTCTCTTAAAAAGTAATAAAACCAGTAGGGTACAATCCAATAGTAACCATAATTCCCTCATAAGAACAGCAAGGATATTTTAAAGTCATTTAACAATGGAGTAATTATGTCATTTAGTTACAAACTGCTGAAAGAAAGTCACTAAATCTAATATCAAATCATACATGAGTGGTATTGATGACCTAAAGTCAACTAGTAATAAAAAATAGCCGTACAGCAGAACATTCCTGAATATTTTGTTAGATCTGCTGAGTAAAAATACAGGAAGAAGAAAATTAAAACATATGTTTATTTAGAAAAAGGAAAATAGTTAATATATTTAAAATATATTTCAATTAAATTCCTCATTGATTTTTGCCTGGAGAAATAAGGTTTTTCTATTTGCTCTTTTCCACTCTGTTAGTACTTCCTTGGTGGTAGCATAATTATTAAGTTGTTTTTCAGTTCCTGTATCAGATGCTAATGTATGTGAGAATAAAGCCCTGGTGAGGGTCTCTGTACTTCCAGCAGTGATGTACACTTCGCAGGTGATCAGTAAACCGAGGCATTGGAAATTGCTGCACATACTGCTCAGGAACTGAGGCACAGCTGACATGCACTTACATGGCTTGGTGAATGACACGAGATCTTTCCAGAAGGTATTCAGAAATCTGTGCCCCCACTACAGCTCCTGAAGAGGTAAATTTCATTTCTAAGTATTTTCCAAATCTGCTGGAATTATCATTTATAATAGTGCAGGCATTGCCAAAGGCTTCAACCAAATTGTTCACTTGTAAAATCTTCTCTTGCAGGGTTCTGTTATTAGCCTAGGTAGAGATGTCAAGATATAAAAAGCAGTATAAAATCAATAACATTCCATGCCAACAAAAACGCAGGAGAACATATTTTGGTGCCTGGCTAGATGCTACGGCGGGGTGTATATGCCCCTCCCACGCATGCGTTCACTCACTTTCTCAGCAATAAGGAAGGGACGTTTTCTGTTTTCTGTTGACACACGGTTCTGTGTGTGACATGACAACCACAGGCATTCTGCAGAGCATACCCCTAACTTTAAGCATACACATTGTCTGGGACTACATCTAAGTTTTCCCCAAAGCCAAACCGACTTACTTCATGTTTATAGAAACGTCTAGGCATGAAAGTAAGAGAATAAAGCTATCACGAGAGCAGAGCAGAGCAGTCAGAGCAATGCGTCAGAGCAGACGGAAAGCGTGGATCCCTCGCCAGATCACAGCCAGCCTGGAAGCCCATCTCACCACCTCTCCTAGGAAAGCAGGTGCACCCCCTGAGCAGCGGTTCTCAACCCTTCCGATGCTGTGGTCCTTTAACACAGCTTTGCATGTTGTGCTGACCCCAGCCTTAAAATTATTTTCATCGCTGCTCCAAAACTGTAATTTTGCTACTGTTGTGAATTGTAATCTATATCCTGATGTGCAGGATATAGATGATTTGCGACCCCCAAAGTGTAGCAACCCACAGGCTGAGACTGCTGCCTTCGAGGGTTAGGGGTACAAGTCACTTGCATCTTGGTGAAAATTAGCTTAAGGAGATTATCTCCAGTGTTAAACCTAGAACCTTGCTGAGACAAGAGTTAAGGGTGTAGACGTTTCCAAGATGGGGGAGAATACTGCTTCTCAGACCACGGGTGATGCTGGATGGGAGTTGATGAAAGGGACTATCACAGCGAGGCTGAAAAGCTGCATGAGATTTTCAAGTATAAGGACTTAATAAGGGGCAAGAGAAGAGAAGTAGATCCTGGGACAGGACTGGCTCTGTCAAACCATATTTTTAGCTGCTTCTACCTATGACAAGTCAACAGAGTGTCTTCCTCTACCTATAGTAAATACCTTGACCTGCTAAGTGAGGACCAGAGGAAAGTTCCATCCACCAGACATATTTTGCATCTGTTAAATCTTTATCAAGGACAAAAGTAAAAAGCAAGACAAGACCAGACAAGGGCAGAATTGACTTTGGTACTTACACAGACACACAGACACAGGCACAGACATAGATATAGACTTGTGCACGCTTGCATGCATACACCCATGTAAACACACACACGCACACACACACACACACACACACACCTCCCATCGTATCACATGTTACGATCTAGAACAAGGTAAAGATTAAATTAAACAATTTGCTCAGCTCTTCGGAGCAGCATCCACACATATCTAATCATTATTGAAAACCTCTATCAGCTTAGAAATCAGGACAGACTAGCAAGGCCCCTGCAGGCAGCACTGCGTCAACAAATTCCTATGCTTGTATCTTACTAGGCTGAGTTCCACTGTTCCTCTTTACATTTTATATTTCGTTTTGAGGTCCTCCAAACCCTCAGAAATGTTCTTTATGGTAGCAGGAAGTTAATGGGCATGGAGACAGGAAGGGACTGACTCGAGAGCCTTGTGACAGCACAACACTGAGGGGCCTCATGAAAGGAGGGCAGAGGTCAGAAGAGAGCATACTTATATTCTGTACCAACACATGTGGCAGGAAGGAAGCTCAATGAATTTAACAGAAACAGGGAATTCTTTCTATGCATAATTCTGGAAGAAAGCTGGGTGCAGGTGAGCAGCTGTTTTTCACTGTGCAGCTGCAGTCTGCTATGATAGGCTATTAGCTATGTATCAGACAACATTTGTTTTTAGTTTCTTTTATATTACTGGGGATAGAATTCAGGACTTAACATATGGCAGGCAAGAACTTTACCATTGAGGGCCCTCATAGTCCTATAACCTATCTACTTTTTGAGCTTATTAATAAAGTCACTGTAAATACTTGTATGTACATGGGTTTTGATTTCCTCAGTAGGAAGCAGTAGGGTTACTGAATTGCCTGGCAAATGCAGTTTCACTATTTAAGAAGGGCATAAGCCATTTCCCAAAATGATTATGCTGCGTTACTACTACTGCTGTCAGTCACTACTAATTTGCATTATCACTGGAAACAGATAAAAGTCCCAGCTGCTCCAGGTCCTCGCCAACACTTTATCTTTTCAAAACCATGTTTTATCATGTTTTAGAGACTTTAATAGGCTTTTGAAGGTATCTAAAGGTATCACTATGAAGATACCTAGTTTGCATTTTCCAGGTGATGAATGATACTGAACATTTCATCAGTTGCCATTTATACAGAGCTTTTGAAGGTGACCATTCAGTTACTATCCATTTCTTGTTATTTAACCTCTTAATATTGAGTTTAAGACATTTTAATATTTCTATAACTTTTTATTAGTTATGTAATTTGTTAACATTTTCTCTTAGGCAAGGCTTATGTTTGGTATTTGTTTTAATTCTTAACAATACTATCAGAGAATAGAAATCGTATTTTGCTAGAGTCAAAGTCTTCCTTTCATAAATTTTGTGTTGCATGTAAGACATTTTTCATCAATGTAATATCACAATAAATTTCCCTCTGTTTTATAGTTTGTGGGTTTCCATTTATACTTAGCATCCATTTTGAGTTAACTTTCTGTAACATGTGAGGTATAGACTGAGGTTCCCTTGTTTGCATGGGCACACAAAATTCTTAAACACTATTTTTTGAAAGTTAATTATATTAAGTGACTAACCATCTTTGACCAAGTATATGTAGACTCCAATCTGTCCCATGAGTCTGTCACCATTCCTTGAAGGCATATGTCATTGCTGAAACCTTGTAGTAAGTCATAAAGAACACAGTACTGCAACCTTGTTCTTTTAAAAAATTGTTTGTCTAGTACAGTTCCTTTGCCTTCTCAGACAATTTTTTTGACTTGACATGCTAATGTTCATTCAAAACTACTTCTGAAGAAGCAGAAGGAGGGCAAGGGGGAAATGGCAGGATACAAGTGATCTGATAGGGAAAACATAAAAAGGGGCATTTTAGAGAAGGGAAAGAGGTAACACAGAAGAAGGAGGGCTGTGAGTAAAATAACAAGTAAGGATGTCTGAAAAAGCCAGAAGAAATCCAACTATTAACTATTAACTTTTTAAAATCTATGATACACATAATTATACAAATATAACTTTAATTAGCTTTTCTAGGATGATGGTGTTCCTTCCAAGATCCAAAGACCACCTAACAAAACTCCAATACCAAATATGAGAAGCTCTTTTATGAGCTTTTGGCCAGGGCTATCCAAAAGACTCACAAGGCATCCAGCCTATGGCATGGTCCTTGGTTTCCCTTCAAGATGGAAGGTCTCTATTGCTGAAGACATCATGCACTTTAGAAACAAGGCTCTCTGACACCTCTGAACTGAAACTGACTTAAACACCCTGAGGAATAGGCACCATGCAAGCTTCCAAAATAAGGAAGCGCCCAACAGCCCTATCTAGCCATGATGCCCACCAACCACATTAACGACCAGCATCCCATGATAACTCTAAGGGTTATGGCACACTTACCTTGACAGTAATCAGTAGCTCTCTAACTGGACTTACAATTCACTCAAAAGAAGAGAAGCCATGCCTGTTACTAGAAACCTACATGACTACTCAGTGCTAATGTAGACATTGTTATTAGAAGAGAATCTGCAACCACTAAGTTACTGAACCAGTATAAAATCCTTAACTGAGAGGTCCAAAATTTGAAATTTGAATCTTGGGGCAATATAACTGTGGTCCTGGGTACAAGTTTAGACAAAGAAGTGGGCAAGTTGAGATAGACCTGTCCTGATGTAGATGCAGGCTTATGCTTGAGAGATACCATTGCCTGGCAACCTATCCAGATGGCCCCAGGTCCCCACCCAGATAGCCCCTAGCTTGTGACCAATGTCACATAGCTCTGCTTCTAAGAAAAACCACAAGAGGTGCTAATCATCCCTCCTCCCTAACAGGACATTACAGGCAGATCAGATATCCTCCAGATGGCTGGGCCAGGACCATCATGGTCTTGAAGCCCAAAGTAGACCAATTATTTTAAAAGTCAACCTCTCTTACCCAATCATGTGATGCCAAGGCTTTGAAACTCCCCACTTGCAGTTTTGCCCTTTAAAAGCCGTGTTCCCCCCAGACCTCAGGGCAGCATTCCTCTCCTGTTTCAGCAGGAAGCTTGTGACCCAGGTTTGAGCTTGTATCAAATAAATCCTCATGTGTTTTGCAATGGACTCAACTCCTGGTGGTCTTTTGGGGTCTCACGATCTGGGCACTACACTAACAACAATATAAAAACTTTTGTCTTTCTACATACAGACAAGTGCAGTACTCACCCTTCATCAAGGAAACTTTTCTTTGCACCAGTCACAGACCATTACAGAAAACCACAACCAATCAAAACACAGTGCTTCATAAGATTTCCTGTACTCTGCCCAAAGTTTGGCTATGAGTCTCAGCATCTGCTTTGATATCCTGTTGGGTAGGGTCTTTCAGAGGCCCTTTGTGGTAGGCTTTTGTTCTGCTCCCTGTTTTCTCCATCCTCCGATGACTATCCCATTTGCCTTTCTGAATGAGGATTGAGCATCTTCTCCAGGGTCCTCCTTCTTGCTTAGCTTCTTAAGGTGTACAGATTTTAGTATCATTATCCTATATTATATGTTTAATATCCCCTTATAAGTGAGTATATACCATGTGGGGGAAATGGAAAGACCTGGAAGGGGCAGAAGCTTCACAAGGAGAGCAACAGAACCAAAAATCTGGGCACAGGGTTCTTTTCTGAGACTGATATCCAACAAGGACCATGCATGGAGATAACCTAGAACCCCTGAACAGATGTAGTCCATGGCAGCTCAGTCTCCAAGTGGGTTCTCTAGGGCAGGGGCAGTCTCTGACACCAACTCAGTGGCTGGCTCTTTGATCACCTCTCCCTGATGGGGGAGCAGCCTTACCAGGCCACAGAGGAAGACAATGCAGCCAGTCCTGATGAGACCTGATAGGCTAGAGTCAGATGAACGGGGAGGAGGACCTCCCCTATCAGTGGACTGAGGAAGGGGCATGGGAGGAGAAAAGGGAGAGAGGGTGGGATTGGGACAGCATGAAGGAGGGGGCTATAGCTGGGATACAAAGTGAATAAATTGTAATAAATTAAATAAATAAATGCAATAAAAAACAAAACAAAAACCCCATAATACTGTGGAGCCCAGACCCATTGGATATATCAACAAAATACTTCCACACCTAAGGCTCAGGGAACATGCTCTTAACCACTGAGCTCTTTTCTACCCCTGTTTGATATATTTTAAAACTCAAATGGTAACAGTAGTGTTTAATTGTTTCCACATATTATCAAGTATGGGAATTAGCAAATAGTAACATAATCAGTAATTTGAAACAGACAAAATACTTGTATTAGGACAGGAAAAAAATAATTCTACCTTTCCAAGCACGGTGAGGTGTTGAACCAGAAGATGAGCACTCTGTGTCTTCCCGGCACCACTTTCTCCAGAAATAACGATGCACTGCGCAGGAGGAAAGGAAAGCCATGAGGGGTCTGCATCCCCAGGAAACTCAGAGGCTCTCAGCAAGTAAGGGATGTGGGAAGTCTACTTACCTGGTCTGAGTTATACGTGACCATAGACTGGTATCCCAAATCAGCCATTGCAAAAATGTGAGGTGGGTTGGCAGTTCTCTTTGCTCCAATATATAACTTAGAAAGCTGGAGTTAAAGTAAATAAATCTTATAGAGCTTTCTTGCCTAGTTTCTGTTTTTATAGATTATTAACTTATAGAGTTCTAGTTTTGGAAGCCAAAGATGAATAAAATCTATCTGAGCAAAACACCACATAATGCTCTTTATGTATGTATATGTGTGTGTGTTTGCTTGTGTGTATATGAACAAGGCATAAACAATTATATATGTATATGAATTAGCCTATACATAGGATATAACATGAAATGATACTGTGATATTTAAAAGATTGTGAATGCTACTTCCAAAATAAAGCTTAAAGCTTCAAATGTGATTACTTGTTTGCATGAAAAAAACTTTACAAATAATAGAATCAGAAATTATTTTGTACTTCCTGGATATGACAATGCCTGACATAACACTTTTTTCTATCTCTTAATTTAATCTACATCATCTCATTTGATTTGTATGAAATTGTACAATTAATTGATAGTAGAATTTTACTAACACCAACGTTTTTTTTTCATAGCCCAGGCTAACACTGGTAAACATTATTCTCCTGTACATTTTAGATTGGCATTTAAATGAGCTTCTAGGCACAATATTATATAATGTTTTAGAGTGAAAAGATAGCTAAAAGACAATAGGTCTAATTAAAAATGAAAAATAGTCTTCTTTAATTCTATATTTAAAGCTTTAGTGTCTGAGTAATTGATAATTAAATACGTTTACTCATAAAGCATAGATTGTATGATAGTAATGAACCAATTAACATGTTAAAAGGAATTTAAAATATCACAATGACAAATTTTATAACTATTATGTATTCTATATATAAACGGTATAGCTATGCTTGACTCTCCAACACTCAGTTTAGAGATAGACATTAAATATCCTCATTTTTAGTAATAGGCTGTTACTAGTAAAACTGTGTCTAATTCACAATCTCACATGTATTTTTGAAAAAAAAAAAAAGACCAGAACTAGTAACTTAGTTGATTTCATATATTTTTCCAACCTCTATGTCTGTTTCAATAATAAATTTATAACAGTTTTCTTCAAGTGCTAGATAATGTTTTTGTTGGCATCTATTTAAGTGAAGAATCCGACTACTAGAGTTAGCGGTGCACAGTGACTGGAAGCCCTACACATACCTTTGTGGAATAAAGAGCCAGACTCTGAAAGGGGTTAAGTGCAATGAGTATATCTCCCACATAGATATAGATTTGATCTCTGGAATAACACTTCTCAAGGTGTTCCGACACTGTGTTCTGCAGCAAAATAAAAACAATTTCGCCCTTTTAAAAAATCATTCATAAGTCAAGTATGGTGGCACAGGCCTGCAATCCTAGCATATAGGATGGTGAGACAAGAGGATCCTAAGTTTTGAAAAGGTAAATAAGAAGAGTCATGGAGAAGGAGAGAAGAAGAAACAAAGTAACTTGTGTCCAACTATACTTTAAAAGCTGAACAGAAATTAACACAAATATCTGGAATCTTGATTGAGGATTAGAGAGAATTACTAATATCAAACAGAATGCCAACATGCTTGTAAGCCACTTGACAGGTAGTTTCCTTGGTTCTGAAGGCTAAAGGGGAATATAACTTGTTGTTGTTGTGTTTTTGAGACAGGGTTTCTGTGTGTAGCCCTGGCTGTTCTGGACTCGCTTTGTAGACCAGGCTGGCCTCGAACTCACAAAGATCTGCTGCCTCTGCCTCACCACAAGCTGGGACTACCGGCGTGCATCATTGCACCCATCTAGAATATAATTTTTAACCTCTCTCTATTTGAGACAGGGTCTTTCTATGCAACCCTGGCCAGCTTGAAATTTACTATGCAGAAAGGCAGCCTGGGACTCAAAGAGGCCCTACAGCTTCTGCCTGTCATGCTGGATTTAAAGGTGTGCACCATCATGTCCACTGGAAACACCAATCTTTAGTGCGCTTTACAAAAGGTTTATGTGTTTCCTAGTATATGTTGTATATTATATCTACATATTATGTTAAATTCCGTGTTATATATCCTTCAAGGAAATAAATAAGTATAGTAGTAATCTAGAAAGTAAAGAGTGAGTATACAGGATTTTATTCCAATTCAAGATGATTTAATTGTGCTGTGTCTTCTGCCTAGACATATGGGCATGTAGAGCAAAAAATTCAGAAAGTAACCTTTTCAGTTGATCATGTGACTATATGAGCTGATTTTAATAGTTGCAATACAGTTTACAAGCCTGGGTCTTCACAGTACTGGCAAGGAAAGAATTCATAAAGGCAAGAGCAATCTCTGCCTTACAGATGTTCTCTGATTTCAAGACCTGTAGTGATCCTGAGTGCTTATTTTGAGGAGGTTGTTTATGTACCATGAATTTACTGAATGACTGGGTTAGTCACCTTTCCACAAATACTTGAGAAAAATCAACTTACAAAGAGAAGTGGATTGCTTTGTAGGCTTGGGGTGGTCTCTGCTCCTTGGCCTTTGGTCCTGAATGAGACTGCACGTCACAGTGGGAGTATGTGTTACATATCACACAGAGAGGAGCTCTGGGTCCAGGGCTCTACATCCTATTCAAGGCCATGCCACATATTGGCCTAAGACTTCCTACCAGGCTCTATCTCTTACAGCTTCCACTACAGCCCAATAGTGGCACAGGATGGTGATCAAGCATTTTATACTGGTCCTGAAGGGTCATTCCAAATGCAAATGCAGCAAATTGCTACTGTTCAGAATGTGTCTGGGTTTGTTGAATTTCTGAGTAAAATGCCCAGGTGTTAATCAAAAAGATTGAAAACTAAAGTGCAGTTGACCAGACAGGGCACAGGTCTCAGCCTTCATGCCACAGAGCCATTTCTTTCTTTAATGACCAGATTTATCTGGGACCCAGAGGGAGAAGACAGGCGGAGCCTGTGGTTCACCAGTATGGACTGTATGTTAACAAAGGATGTTTGAAGTGTTTCTGAGGCAACAGCAATGGGGACTTTCAAGCATAATAAACATAATGAAATGTCCTTGCAGGTTTGTGATTTGTGAGGAGTATTATGGGTAACATAATATGGGTTTTGGCATCTCAGAGGCTTTTGTGTCTTGCCACTGAGAGCTGGCAAAAGGAGAGAGAGGTCACATGGTAGGTATAAGAAGGAGACTGTCTTATGGGTAAATCATACTTTTGAAACTCTCAGAAAGGATTGAGAAAAAACATTTGTGATCTAACACAGGTTTGGGAGACCTCATATTTAAGTATTAAAAAAAATGACAGCAGGCCAGAAAGATATAAAAATGTGATATTGTAAAGATAAGAGAGGTAAGGAGAGACAAAGTATGAACTGAACTGACCAAGGTAATTCTATTTTGCTTTAGTTGACTTCATTTTGTGCCCTTCACCCAACCTCCTCCCCCACTCAGCCCAGCGAACCACATCCTGCCAAGCCAGCACCTACAGGCTCAGAGACTCCATTGTTTTCATCAAGGGAAGCTTTTGAAACTTTTGTCAACAGCAGCTTTTGAAACCCCACTGGCCACCGCTGTTGTGACATAATTTTGGTCTGGGGCTTTATAAACCCTACATGTGTTTTCCTGGGGTCCAGAGTCTTTTTGACATGAGCTACAAGCAATTAAAGCAATTACTCTTAATCTGACCCTCCTTGAATGCCATTCTTCTGTATTTTCAGTGGGTAGAACATGAGCCAGACATGGTGGCTTGTGCCTATACTCTCAGCACATAGTGGGAGTGGGACAGGAGGATTGATGCAAATTTGAGGGCAGCCTGAACTACATAATGAGTTCCAAGTCATCCAGGGCTACACGGGCCTCAAAAAAGTCTGAAAAAGACATACAGAGAAAGAGATACATACAAACAGAAACATATGCATACACACACACACACACACACACACACACACACACAGAGAGAGAGAGAGAGAGAGAGATTATGTATAACATTGCAGAAGGTATTTAAAGAACCCTTTGTACACATCAGTTCTTTAAATTAAAAAAAATAGAATGGAGAGATGGCTCAGAAGTTTAGAGCACTTGCTGCTCTTTCAGCAGACCCAGGTTCCATTCCCAGCACCCACACGGCAGCTCAGAACCATCTGTAGCTCCAGTTCTCGGGGATCTGATGTCCTTGTCTCTTCTCCTTGGGTACTGCATGCCCACATGCACAGACATACAGTGGGCAAAACACTCACATATATAAAATACAATAAATAATTCTAAATTTTGTAAAAAGAATTAGAATGGTTAAATTTAATTAAACCAAATTCTTACCTCATCCAAAACATCTAGAGTTGCTAGGTCATCTACATCCCTCAGACTGGAAATAAGATTTAAGTTACCTTTCTTGGTATGAATTCGTTCATGCCTGTGAAGAAAATCCATCTCTGAATTATGAACTTTTACCCATTTGGAGGAAGTTTTAGGTACAGCTCTTCTGTGCTGTTTATAGACTGAGTGAAAGCTTGTTAGAAAATATCATCACATATTTGATCTTTAGTTTTCTCTTTTGCATTAGGAATGTACAACATATTGAACTTACAGCCTCATAAATGGTTGAAGGGTCACCATTTCTATCACAAACTCTCTTGAATTGTTTTAAATGGGAAAGAAAGATTGTTAGCAAATTTGTTAAAAATTCACAGAGACTGAACTACCAACCAAGGAGCAAGCATGGCCTGGACCTAGACCAGCTACATATATGTACAGGTGTGCAGCTTGATCAAGATGTGAGTCCCCTAACAATGGGGTAGGGGCTGTCTCTGACTCCGCTGCCTGCCTCAGAACCTCTTCCCCTAGTGGGAGAGAATGCACTTAGTCCTACTAAGACTTGAGGTGCCAGGGTAGGTTGGTACCTCTTGGGGGCCTCCTCTTCTCTGAGAAGGAGAGGTGGGAAAGGGGAGAGGGTTATGTGAGGGTGGGACTGGGAGGAGAGGAGGGAGGGACTGGTATCAGGTTGTGAAGTGATTAAATAAATAAAATAACCTTCACTTCATTTCTGATTTTTTCTTTTTTTTCTGATCTTTCTTTCTCTTTCTTTCTTTGTTTGTTTCTTTGTTTGTTTGTTTGTTTGTTTGTTTCTTTTTTTTTTGAAGTAGTGTTAAGCCATTGGCAGTAGGGATATGGTCATTGCCAATTTTTTACAGGAATAAATATTACAAAAATTTTAAATAGTAGATGAGTACATAAAATCTGATTTCAGCTTTAGCCTCAAATCTCCTACCCCTAACCAAGAAGCTATCTAAAATTGTCATCTGATAGAAAAAGAAAAATTAATTTTCTCCAATGGAGTCTCATTAGATATATTAACCACACTTAAGGGTATGTCTTTTGCCTGGCAGTAGATGGCTAACGCAAAACAAACTCAATGGCATTTTTGTAGATCCAGAAGGTTTCATGCAAGGTGCTAAGGAAGGCAGCCATTTAGTAGTCCTACCACCTGTGACGCCCCCAATCCACTGCAATGGCCAGCACGTCAAGACATCCCTGAGGGCACAATGGTGACACTTACATCACTGTGCCCACCAACAGCTATTTAATTGGATGTAAGGACTACACAGCAGGAAAGAAATTATGTAGGATACCTTCTGACTCTTCCAGCAGGATTTGTGCATAGTTTTTATCCACACTGGCTCTGTCAAGCAGGCATCCTCTTTTATATTCCCCGATATCTAAAGAAATTAGTTTGTTTTGATATACGCTCTTTACAAAAATTGAAATTTTTGTAAAAATCTGTTGTTGTGAGTCTATTTAGATGGAAACTTTAGCTGGAGAATGACAATGAGCAGCTGGTGAAATCAGAGAAGTTCATGGATACTTAGCTGGCTGAGGCCCTGCCTGCCTCTCTGTGAAGACATCCCCAGTGATGCTTTTGGCTCTGACAGTCAAAAACTTAAACAAAATGTGGTTACTATGATGCTTAACAGTCCCAGATGGTGCCTCATTCTCTATAGAAAAATTTAAAATTTTCCTGGTATGGAACTCATGGCCTTCACAACACTGTAGCACTTTCAGTATCACTGCCCATCTCTGCGCAGAGCAAGCTCAAATAGGCCAGTATCTTAAAGAGTCTATACTACATCCTTTCTGTTTTCCATGCCTAGAGGTTTTCCTCTCATGTGTGGACAACTCCACTTATCCTTCACAGGTAAACCTAGAGAAGATAGAAGGACCCAGAGGGGACAGGCACCCTATAAGGAGACCAACAAAGCCAAAAAAGCTGGGCCCAGGCGGGGACTGCAGAGACTGATGCATCAACCAAAGACCTTGCACAGAAAGGACCTAGACCCCCTGCTCAGATATAGCCAAAAGTCAGCGCAGTCTCCATGTGGGTCCTCTAGTTGGGGGAGAATGTTGAGTATTTTAAAAGGTGAATATCTAATTTTTTACAAGGTCATTCAAAGGGCTCAGTTTTCCTGCAATAGTGAGTATCTTCTCAACTACGGCTATTTACTTCTGGTTAGCTTCATGTAATTTTAATACATATACATTGCTCTGTCAGATTTGGCTACATGCAAAGTGCCATGCAGCAGAACTGTGAGAAAAATAATATAACTTTTTTTCAAAATGTACATGAGAAAGAGTGATCTACAGATTTTGCAGTGTCACTTTCTTTTGCACCTCTTCCAAGTTTGTAGTTCAACCCAATCCATATTTATTGATACCTTGTTATACGGAAGGTATGGAACTAAGTGTTGTTTTACTCAGTGAAGCTCAATTGTATGAATTGAAAACACAGATATTAAAAAAAATGACACAAGGCATATAGCAAGTGCCAAAATAGAAACAATGTATAAAGTGTTCTGGAAATGCCAAAGAGAGGATGACTGATTCCACTCTGGTAAACTGAGCAGGGTACTAAGATGGCATGTCTTGGCTTAAGTCGTACAGGATTCCAACCACCGTGGAAGAGTGTTCATATATGTGGTGGTGAATAGCTCTAAACGAACAGCGTGCATTGAGTGCATACACTGTGCGATAGTGGTGATCTTACAGACGGGGGGAGGCTAGAGTGCGTAAGAGGGAACGCCAAGAAACTAGGTCGGGGAGAGCACGCTGGATAAAGACAGATGTCTCAGGAGTGTTCTCAAATATTCTGAAACTCCTCTAATGTGCCCTACCTCACTGGCCATCCATCTAACTGCAAGCACCAGAAATCTGTTGCTCACCCCATATTAATCCCATCACCAAATTACAGCACTTTAACAAGTCGCCATATTCTGGGTTCCCTCTGTGATGATGATGCTGTTGACTTAGGTGAGTTGACAGTGAAGACAGAAGAAACAGATGTCATGAAAACTACAGAGAAAAGCATCTCAAGGAGAAGAAATGAACGAGTTAAGGGATTCAGAAAAATGGGATATAGTGACACGCAGCAGCACAGCTGAGCAAGATAATTAGGTCACCTTTCCTTCAAGAGACTAATGATAATATAAATAAAGTGGTAGGTACGTTTAGATTTCCCTCAGAGAAGCTGACAGTAAAGTGTAGAGAGAAACACATCTTGAAAAGAAACAACTTGGGAAATACAAGACTTCATAAACCCAAAACAATATGGATGGGTCAGCAGAGAAGAAAATCGGGATTACTGCTGCTGGAAGAAGAACCAAGAGAAAAACTGGGTGCTTAGTCACAGACAGAAGTGGGACTTCACTCAGAAAGTGAGAGGAACGGCACAGGCGAGGGTATGTTTGCATGTTGTGATGGACCTGTTTCTAATAGTCAGGGAATCATTAGACCTTGAAAGTATGAGGATAGATGCTATGTCAGACAAATGGAAAGTAAGCTAGAAGGCGCCTGTAGCAGGGCAGGGTAACTCATGAATAGACTCACAGTGCAGTGGAGACAAGCTGTGAACATTTCTGTAGGCTCCGGACACCCAGAACCTTTGGCCTGGGACAGGAGGGAAGCCAGAGGGACTGCTTTGTCAGCCCACTCCAAGCAGAACGGGTTTAGGAGAGCATTTGTTTTTATTTTTATTTTTCGGAAACACTGTGTTTTTAAAGCAATCCATAGGAAAATTGGAAGGACAGTACCGAGGTTCCCTAGCCACCCTCTGCCCAGATGAAGGCCAGGCTCCTCCACTGTCAACACAGCCTCACAATCAGTGAACTCACACTAGCAAATCATCACCAAAGCCCATACTTCACAGAAGTTCGCAACAAGTTCTAGCACATTCTGTAGACTTTGCCAAAGATGCAACAGCGTGTAACCATAATTATGATGTCTTACAGAGTTAATAGCCCTAAAAGGCTTTCTGTACCTATTCCTTCCCACTGTGCTAGGTACTGACTGTTACTGGTGCTTTTATTGTCATAAAAGTGGATAATATAAAATATAACCTTTTTAGTTTGGCTTCATTCAGTTAGTGAATTTAAGTATTCTTTGTGTCTTTCGTGACTTAATAGCTCATTGCCTTGGAAGTAAAGAATAAAGCCTTATTTTCTAGCTGTCTATTTATGGGACAATAATTATTTTATACACTATTTATCTGCTAATATATTGTAGATTTTGTGTCTATGTTCATAAGATATATATGGATTGGTATATATCTTGTGTCTTTTTCAGTCTTAGGGCACTAATGCAGATGGAGAGGTTAGTTTTAAAGTATTCTCTCTGTTTCTGTCTTCTGGAAAAGTATAGAAAATTGATAAGCTTTCTTCCTTAAATGCTTGGGAGAATTATGTCTCAATTACATAGGTCTGGTGCTTTGAATTATGGAATGTTATCAGTTATTATTTCAATTTCCCTAATAGATACAGATATGGTCAGATTCAAATATTACTTTTCTGAGCTTTGGCAGATTTGTTATTCAGAGAATTTGTTCCTTTTACTCAGGCTATCAAATTTCTCACCCCGGCCCTTGTGTGTATGTGCTCATTATAATTGAAATCCAGATTCCATATATGAGAGAAAACACTTGGCATTTGTCTTTCTCTGTCTATCTTATTCTGTTTAACATAATGATTTCCAGATGCATTTGTTTTCCTTCAACTGTCATGATTTTATTTTCTTTACGGCTGAGTAAAACTCCACCTTTTCTTTACCCACTCATCTATGGATGGGCATATAGGCTGGTTCCAGTTCTTAGATCTCACGAATGGAATGGCAATAAGCATGGGTAAGCATCCTTGAAGGCCACTCCTTGGAGTCCTTTGAGCATGTGTCCAGGGAGCATGCGCTATATATATAGCACTTTGAGCATGTGCTATAGCTGGACCATACGCATCCTCTACTCTTGTGAGGAACTTCCATGGCGAGTTCCATTGTTGAGTCACCATTTATCACACATTCAGACAGTGTTGAAGAGTTTTTCCTCTTTACTTCACCCTCTCAGCATTTATAGGTCTTTATATTCTCAACGCTAGCCATTCTGGCCCGAGTGAGAGGGATCTCTAAGCACTTGTTGAACACACTTTGAGGGGTTTCTTTCTTTCTTTTTGCCATTGCGTTTCCTTTTTTTTTTTTTTTTTGAATTGTCTATTCCATTCATTTGCCTATTCATTGATCTTATGATTTGGGTTTGGGAATTAAATTTTTGAACTCTTTAGGGTCTATTCATTAATCTTCTATCTCATGGGCAGTTAGCAAAGGTTTTCTCATATTTGGTAGGCTGTCTCTCCACTCAGATAATGTTTATAGTTTTTGTTTTGTTTTCTATACAAAACCTTTAATTTCATGTAATCTTTTTTGTTAATTCTTGGGAAGATTTCCTGTGTTCTTTTCAGAAAATCCATCAGCACGGGGAGGGGTGTGTGTGTCTTTTTTATGCCTAGGTGTTTTACTTTTATATTTTGAATTATCAGGAATAAGAATTTATTTCACTATTGATATGGAGAAAAGCTACTGATTTTTTTTCTTACTTTTATCTTATTGTTTTAGTTAAGACTTTGAACATCATATTGAATGAGTATAATGAAAGTGGGCACAACTGTCTTGCTCTTGGATTTAGAAGAAATGTGTCTCACTTTCCCATACTTAGTATAGTGTTGGCTGTAGGTTTGCCACACTGAGGTATATTTCTTATTTTCTTGTGTTTGTCTGGATTTTGGTCATGAAGCAATACTGAGCTTTGTCAGAGTCCATTTTCTGCATCTGTTGAGATGATCACGTGATTTTTCTTTGTTAATGTATTTACATGTGTATTACATTTATTGATTTGCATATGTTGAAGCAACCTTAACTTCCCGGGATGAAATGAAGTTCTTTAGATTTTTTTTGTGTGTGTGTGTGTGTGTGTGCGCGCGCGCGCGCGCGCTCTGAATGTCCAGGGAATCTGTAGCAAAGGCCTCTCTTTCATTTCTGATAATAGCAATCTTGTTCTTTTTGTTGTTGTTTCTTAGTTATCCTGAATAGAGGCCTAACAATTTTATTGATCATTTCAAATTGCCAGCTTTGGCATTGTGCATTTCCTGTTTTTATTTCCTGTTTTCAATGTCACTATTTTTGCAGTAATTTTTAATCATACACACACACACATATATCACTTTAAAATTAGTTCACCTTCGCAGTTGCCTCAAGTAGAAGCCTAGATGACTGAATTTTGAGTCTCTGTTCCTATTTTAGGCATTCAGTGTTATGAGTTCTTGGTCTGATGATTTCAATATGCCCACCATTTCTAAGTCTGGCTATAATACTTGTTTTATTTCTTTCAATTGTGTTGTTACTGTATGCATATTTTCATTTTTGTTGGGTCTAGAATTTATTTATAAGCAGATATATTACATGGGGTAAAGTCAGCACCTATACACTGACCTTCATTAGCATGGAGGGAGGGTGTGGGGTGAGCAAAGCAGTAGTTCTTTGTGCTGATCCAGTTAGATCCTCCCAGTGAATAAAGGCATCTGCACTGGGACGTGAGCAGATGCTCATGTTTGTCTCACTTCTCACCTCTCTTCCCAGTTCTTGGGAGGTCAGTATGCGGGGACAGGGCTGGTTATTTTCTTTCTTCAGGTTGGTTCAGGTTGAAGGACTCAAGTCTTGGTAGCCTGTGTTTCACTTTGGTAAAATACATCCTCTTGGACTAATTTTCTTTCCCTCTGATGTTTTCAGTATTTATGCTGAGAAGCCATTTGGTCTCCTAGAAGTGAAACAGAGTGTGGAAGTTTCTTGGGACTGTGGCTTTTATTCTTTTAACTTTTTGACTCATCCAGATGTGGCTTCCAGAAATTCATCATATAGTGCCCACCTATCCTGTTCCCCTCCTGGAAAAGCCATCTGCTCATGAGTTTCTACTCAGTAAGAAGAAATTCTCCTCATCTGCCTGCTCATCAATTCAAGTCTACAGGCAGCAGTTTACCTTGCAATCTTCTGTGATAGACTCAAGAATTGGTAATTGTTTCATTTGTTCACCTTCTTGCTAGTTGTTAGGTACAGCGATGACCTCTGAGTTCTCTTATGTATTAGACTGCGGTGAATCTTTAAAGAGGTGTGTGTGAGTATACTGAGGACAACGTCAAGAGAAATAACAGAGACAGTGCTTAGGCGTTTAAGGGGCGGAATCGCCCCTTAAGTTGAGTTGTTAGACACCCTTTTCCCTGCCAGTATGCCTGAATTACAGTGAGCATTGAGGATGGCATATTGAAACACAAGTCAAAAATGCCACCCTGGTCAGTATTCTTAGGTATTGTTAAAATAAAAGTTGCTACGTCTGACTCCAAACCTTCCCCATTGTCCCTCCTGCCTTCTGTAATATAATAAATATTACATATTTATTATTGTTGCTTTATTTTTGAGATTATAATATAATTAAATCATTCTCATCTTCCTTTCCTCTTCCTAAGCCCTCTTAAATACTGTTCCTTGGTCTCTTTCAAACTTATTGATCTGCCTTCACACCTCCCTGCTCCACTACTCTCTTACCCAGGGGCTCCCTTCTGGCAATGTCTCTGAACCCAGAACATTTCGGTGTCAGTGGCTATGCTGTGACCCTTCTCTGCCCAGACAGAGCCACACGATCATGTAGCATCTTAGGATAATATGTGTAGCTGACCACTTCCCATCCCTAGAGCTCTCAATCATCCTTTCTGTCGTTTTTTTAGTTTAATTTAGTGTGTATAACTATCTGATACACTATGTCTCTTACTCATGTATTGTATACATTGTTTAAGTCTTCCCATAGGCATTTAAGCCCTGCTAGGAGAGAGTTGTTGTGTTATAATATACTGACTGATAATCCCACATTCTCCCTGAGCAGATGCTTGTAAATGGCAAGTTCTCAAAATATATTTCTTGGGCAAAAGGTGAATATTTTACTTTTAGTAAATGTTCATTAGTATAGTATTGAAGACAATTCATTTTGTAAAACTCTTTTTTAAACAAACATTTGGAATGCCCAAAGAGAATATAAATGTATGTTTCAGTATGGTTTTATACTTTTGATATCTTTTTTCTTGTCTTCATTTCATAGAAATGGTTGACATTCTTGTTAATTTATTAAATGGTTATTTTCCTCTAGGCTCAGAAGGAAACAAAGCCAAACTCCTACTATAAGACTTCTGTTCTCTTGTGAACGAGACCGTATTTCCTATTTACTCTGTAATACTGGAGAGACATAGCTTCAGACTGTAAATAATTTCTTTGTGTTGTCAAAGGTCACCAGTACCCACAGGGGTAGTTATTATAGCTTCCTGTGTATTTCAGTTTTACACAATGAAAAAAAAGAAATAACTCCTGCTACCTTGAAGTTAAAATTTCATCTTTACAATTTAGTTGAATGTTTGTAAAGTAGCAGCTTTGTTTGCCTTACTTTGGTTAAAAATACTTGTGTAAAGAGCAATGTCTATTACCTAAGGTGATCCAAGAGCCACTGGGGTAGAAAAACAATCTTTGTCAAACAGAAATCTCATCAATGCTTCTGTCTTGGTTTCCTTATCCATCCTTACATTTCAGTAACAAAGACAACTGTTAGGACCAATGGGAATTCAAACTCTAAGTGTTGTGCCCTGGGAAATGAGTATTTATTTCTCTGCTTCTTAGCTCTTTTGCCTTAAATGTGCCATTGTGAATTGAGGGAGGGAAAGAAGACAACACCAGTCTAGGCCCCAGGCCAATCTGACAACTACAGCAATTGGTGCTACAATTGCCCAGTCTCTACTGAGGCTTTGACTGTCCTCTCCATTCATCAGGACCTAAAACTTCCTTAAAGATGTATTTCCATCTGGTATGAAAAGGCAAGTATATGTTCATCACACTTGTAGCTGTGCTGGAAGGGAGGTAAGGTTGGAAAGTTACATAGAAGAGTATGAAAACTCAGCTAATGACCATAGCTCATACTTCACTGAGTAATTGCAAACAAGTAGAAATAATTTCATCTTTTTTGTTAAGCTACCGTTTACCACCTTCTGGTTTCAATGGAGGAACTTCCTGTACCTTGAGCAAAAGCTAAGTGTTTTGCTGTGAGTTTGAGTTTGTTTCCTCAACTCACTGCTCTGACCATATCTTCTCCCATGCATTGCCCAGTGCTTTCACCATCATCCAGTAATGCAGAACCCCTCACTTGGAAAGGCTCTCTCTGTTGATCCCCTTCTTCCTTCTCATTCCTTCACAGCTGTATCTCTAAGCAAGTTCACATTTCTTTCTCTTCATCTCACTATTTTCCTTCATTTCTCTCCATTCTGCTGAAGTGGTGCTTGCCAAAATCATTAGAGAAATCCATGTTAATTTGTCACTGTTTGACAAAGGTGACTCTTCTCCTCTGGATACACCCATTTACATGACTTATGAGGGACCATATTCCTCTTGGTTTCTCTCCTGTTTTCTAGCTCTGGTTCATCTGTTTGTTGCTAAGTATGGGCTTCTCCATGAATACCATCTTCAGTCTTCAGTTTTCATTGTTGACACCCACTAAGTAAGCTCATCCCATGTCATGCCATTAAACATCTTAACAAAAAGTGACTCAAAAGCCAACTTCAACATGAATTCCCTCCCTCAAAGTACAGATAGCTTATAGCCAACAGCCTAATCAATTAACTGTACCTTGATATTTGCAGAATGCAACATAACTATCTTCCATTTTATGTGAATACATACAAGGATTATACTATCATCCATGGTCTGGGACCACCAACATCAAAGTTTGGGCTGCCTAGGTGATTATATATATGTGTGTGTGTGTTATATAAAGCCTATATTATTCATATATTACATATATAATTTTTCAATATCTAATACAATCAGGAATATGTAACTAACACACACATGCATATGGTTCTCTATTTACACAGGTTTTGAATTAGATTGAAACGATTTGAAAAAATTGTATCTTCATGGAACTTTTTTTTCTTAAGGAATACATTATAATCTAGAGGCCATTTAAAGTATATCGGAAGTTATATGTAGATTATTTACATAAAATATTTGAATGTCCTAGGGAGTTGTCAGCTGTGGGAGGCCTGTAAACAATTTCCTGTGAAAGCTCACACACAGACACATGCACACATGCAGACATATACACACATTTTATATATGTACACACATACACCACAGACATGACACACACATACACATTATATATACACACACATGTATCGCATGACTTTAACAGATTGTGGTATTGTCAAATGTGAACTACAAGTAATTTATGTCTTTGTTACTAGAATTGCCATGGTTAGATATTTATGTATTTCCTTTACTTTATTTTTGATAAGATATTATGAATTTGGCTTCAGATTTTCACTCAAAAAATAAAACCCAGGTGTATGTAGATATAAAGGTGTGTGTGAGAGTGAGATCTCTGACTTCAAAATTAATCAGAATTTTTCTAAACTTGTGGAGTGTAGCACTTTTTATTTCCCTCTTTTCCTCTTTTATTTATTTTTCTCCTTTTCTTTCTTCTTTTTCTTCTCCTCCTCTGTCTCCTCTCCCTGCCCACCCATCTCCTTTTTTCCTCTCCCTTTCTCCCATTTGCAGAACAGCCAGTAATAAAGGTTTACAGGGCTGGCAGTAAAGAAGGAGGAGAACATCATTTTGAATTCTAGTAACAATATTCTGCTTTAAACTCAGACGTCCTCTCTGTGACTGACGAGATGGCTCAGTGGATACAGCACTTACTCTACAAGTGTTGTAGGTTTCCTTCACTCTCAGCCACAGAGAACACAACAAACCTGGTGCTGCCTGGGGAGGGCCGCTTTGAGAGCTACACTGGCATCTTCAAGGTTAGGAATCAGGAACCAGAGGCTGGAGATCCTAGGGATAGGATAGAAGCAAACAGAACTGGCAAAAAGAACAGGAAAAGGGAGAAATGTCAAATGATATTTGACATTGATAATGATACTCTCTTATCGTCATACACTAGGGCCTAGCATAGTAGTTATCAGAGAAGCTTCAGCCAGCAACAGATGGGAGCAGATGCAGAGACTCACAGTCAAACATTAGTTGGAGCTAATTAGGGAATCCTGTAGGAGACAGGGAGGAAGGATTTTAGGAGCCAGAGGGGTCAAAGACACCACAAGAAAATGGCCCACAGAATCAACTAACCAGGGTTCATAGGTGTTCACAGAAACTGAAATGACAATCATGTATGGGTCTGACCTAGGTCCTTTGTTTACGTTATAGTTGTGTAGCTTGTTGTTCTTGTAGAACTTCTAACAGTGGGAATGGGGGATGTCTCTGAGGATTTTTTGTTGTTGTTGTTTTGCTTTGTTTTGTTTTTGATAGTGTAGCTTTGGCTGTCCTGGACTTACTTTGTAGACCAGACTGGCCTCAAACTCAGAGATCCACCTGCTTGTGCCTCCTCGAATGCTGGGATTACAGGCATGCACCACTGGGCCTGGCACTTCTGACTCTTTTGCCTGCTTTTGGGACCTTTCTCATTCTACTAGGTTGCTTTGTCCAGCCTTAATGAGAAGGGAGGTGCCAATTCTTATTGTAACTTAGTATTTCATGTTTGGTTGATATCCCTGGGAGGCCTGCCCTTTTCTGAAAGGAGAAGGAAGAGGAGTAGATCTGAGGGAAAGAAGATTTGGTGGAGGGTTACTGGAGGAGAGAAGGGAGGGGAACTGTGGTCAGAATGTAACATGAGAAAATAATGAGTAAAAGCAAAAACTTCTAAAAGAGAAGTTATAAAGACTTAAGAAGAAACTAGACAAAGAGACAAAAACTGAGCTACTTACATCCTGAAAAGAAATTGAGAATAAAATCATGATAGAGAAGCACTGAGATGTTGTAGCCAGCTTTACTACCTTGTGGGTTTCTTTGTCCCTCTTCCACTCTTCTACCCCCTTATTAGCCCCTAACGCTAGATAGGAGAGAGAAATGGATAGAGACAAAAGTGGCAACATTATCATTAGACTACTTCCTGCTGATTAGGGGCATTGAGTTCCTTGGGGCAAGTTTGAGCTCCACTGTCAGGATGTTTATTTTCTTCTTGTTACTTCTTTGTACACGACTATTTGACAAACAGCAACCAACAGCATCCAACCATCAACCAGCCACCAACCTCGCTTCTGAAAAGTTTCCAGAATTCCAAATGTCACACAATTTCAGAAGCTATCTGCAGCTGGTACAACCATGCCCCTGCTAGAGCGCGAGGTAAATCATAGTCATCGGCTATAAAGCAGTCTCTTATCCCCACACCTGGGATTAAAACAAAAACACATTCACATAACATTTCTGTGTTTTTTTAAAGAAACCAAAATCACAAAATTGTCACTACAAGTTGTAGCATTGAATATGTCTGAGGCCTTACAGAGAGAAGCAGCAAAGAACAAATGTTCAATCAGTTCCATGAACCAGAGGAAGCCAGCTGGGGAAGGCACACAACAAGGCAAGTAAGACTGATGAGAAAGAATCCACATAAGGAACTTGATAAAGCTCCTTCAAATCTCAAGAAATCCTCACAGAAAACACTAGTTAGAAAACCAGGGGAAAACTCACCACTTCCAGAAAAGTGCACGTCACCATGGAGGTAGCAGAGAAACATTCGTTATATCTAAGGAAGAGAAATAGTCCTCTGGGCAACTCTCAGCTTGCTAAACTGAGCTTCATGTTCAAACCTTCAGGCTGTTTTAGGAGCAAACAAAACAGTATGCAAGTAGCTATTCAAGAGAAGGAGTAACACATTCAGAAAGCGTGTGTCCCAAAACAAAACAACCAACAACCTGTGCTAACCACTGAATTTATTTAAACATAAAAAGGACTATGAAGCCATTAAAAATTACAGTTATAAAACCTAAGAATGTTAAACAGAGACAATGTCAAAGGACAATGTGATGGTACAGACATGGGATAAGGAAGCATAACTAGGCTAACTCATCCTTCATACCAAAGAAAAGAAATAGTTATTGCCTAGAGTAGAACCAAAATTATTTTAGCCATTTAAACTTTCATGAAAGAGAGAAAGCAAGAAAGAAAAAAAAGGGAGGGAGGGAGGAAGGAAGGAAGGAAGGAAGGAAGGAAGGAAGGAAAGAAGGAAGGAAGACAGAGCACAGGTATGGTCCCAGCCTCCTCACAGAAGTGAAAATGATCACCATGTTGGCAATTAACACCTGGGTCAGCTTGTTATTCAAATTAACCTAAATGATGCCATCCTAGTTGGTTCAAATATGCTGTGAATATGATGCCCATTTTTTTTAATTTTATTTTTTTCTTATCAGTTACATTTTATTAACTCTGTATCCCAGCCGTGTCCTGATCCCTCATTCCCTCCCAGTCCCTCCCTCCCTCTCTCCTCTCCACCGTGCCCCTTGCCAAGTCCACTGATAGGGGGAACCTCCTCCCCATTCATCCGATCCTGTTTTATCAGGTATCTTCAGGACTGGCTGCAAAGCTCTCCTCTGTGGCCTAACAGGACTGCTCCTCCCTTGGGGGGTGGGGAGGCCAAAGAGCCAGTCATTGAGTTCCTGTTAGAAATAGTCCTTGTTCCCCTCACTATGGGAAACCAATTGGTTACTGAGCTACCACAGGCTACATCTGAGCAGAGGTTCTAGGTTACATTCATACATGGTCCTTGGTTGCATGTCAGTCTCAGAAAAGACCCTGTGCCCAGATATGTTTGGTCCTTGTGGAACTCCTATCCTTTCCTCATCATACTAACTCCCCTTCTTTCTTATGATTCCCTGTACTCTGCCAAAGGTTTGGTCATGAGTCTTTGCTTTGAAAACACTGCTAGTTAGAGTTTTTCAAATGCGCTCAGTAGATGATGCCCATTTTTAACCTTAGTTGTCAGAACATTCTTTGTAGTTAGTAAAGTTTTTCCAAAAGTCATAGGGAATGTATGAATATAGATTATTTGATCAGTGACTACCTTACTAAGCATTATAAACCCTAGTTATAGTGTATCAAAGACAAATTAAAGTTAAGATTAAATTCTAATTCTGAATAAACAACAGAAGGTAGGCCAAAGAAGCTAAACACCAAAAAAATAAAAAGTACTGGACATCATGTCATGATTGACAAGCTCTGCCAATGCTAATGGTAAAGAATACAGAAGCTCATACAGAAAAGCATCAGTTTGGGAAGTCATACTTAAGTTATGGCGGGAGCAGGATTCATTTTTTTCTAGATTCCAAAAGAAGGAGCAGATGAAAAGCTCTTTTCCAGAAATAACACTCTAGGCTTGTATCACTTTTCCTTGGAAATTCACTAGGGTGTGGTGGATTCTGACAGGGATCTTAAGGCCACGCAGGATCTCGATCCAGGGCCTGTGCACTGTGGCATCTGTGTGTGAGTGTATGCCCACTCCACTAGGCGTTTCCCCCAGCAGCGAGTCAACAGAGAGGCACGTAGTGTGTCGCCTTTCTCTCAGTTTCGAGGCATCGGCATAACTTACTCTTGGAATTCCAGTGGTCAAAGATTTATAGGCTCATATTGATGTTTCTTCTCCCTGCCTACTCAAATACATGTATCAAGTGTGGCTTAGAAGTAAATACTCATAAACCTCCTGAAGACAATATTTATCCAGCTGCTTACCTCCAAACAACTTAAGAGAACCCACTACCATACCATATATTTACATATAAATTGAGAGACTTCTAATGCCCACATACACAAACAGTAGCTGCTAATTGCTCATCACAGCTTGGTAACTACATACCGGGTCAAAAGCAATTTATCATTCTTTGAACACTCAGGATTTTCCACCAGCTACTGTTAATATTAGAATTGTCTGTCTGTAAACTGTTTTTTTTTTCTTTTCTATTATTGTTCTAAACTAGCTACTGCTTCTAGCTATAATAATGAAGTTGACAGATTCCTAGCTGAATAAAAGCAAATGCTGCTATGTCTTGTTCTTATACAAGTGTCCTCTTAAATCTTTGCTAATCTGAGATACTCACAGTTCTTACCTCATTTCCAAAGCCATAGAATTAATACACACACTAACAGGGTGAAGAGAAATATGCCTTTCTGAGTCCCTAGTTCAACCTTTGTGAATCTTGCATGAGAATGGAGATGCCACACTGGTGGCCTAAGCCAGGGCCTGTGACTCATGTGCCTGTAATGAGAACTGGACATCCCCAGGGTTGCACCTACCACAATCTGCAGGGATGGTAGGAAGTCAAGTGCCAGCCAAAGACATTTAAATAGTAGGGACTGAGTTTCCCTGCCTCCAAAAATTGCAATAACTTAAAGTCAGGAAGAACCACAAAAAGAAAAATGCCATATGGTTAACAAAAAAGATGCCTATAAACTTACAAGCACTATTTGAAATTACAGGCACTATTCACTTTTAGAACTAAGGACACATAAGATTTATAAGTGAGGACAGGCTACTGCCTTCTGCTGCAAAGGATTCAGGTTCAACCTATCTGAATTTTAGTGCTGTCTGATCTCCACAGCTCTCGAATTCTATTTCAGAACTGAAGAGCATAGTATATGACGTCCTTTGAGCACACCCTGCCCTCATGATTTTGCTCAAGTCATATAATATTTATTTTGTGGCAACTCCATTTTCACAAGACCAAGGCAGTTTATCTTTTGCAGTATCTATTTGAAGGTTTCCTATCCCTATTAGAAAAAAAAATGCTTCTTTTAGACTTTCACAAGACATAATTTGGAACTCTTTTATAGAGCTGAAGCTTGCTACTTTGCATAATGGTTATCTACATGCATGTCCTTTCTGTCTACTTGAGAGTAAGCCCCTCAGTAGACTCTAAAAAGGCTTCTTCTGTCAGATATTCCTATAAAACCTTTCACAAGAACTTTAAACAACAGCTTCAGTAAATGTGGAGACCATAAGGATACCATAGCAACCGGTGATTTTGTCAATAGCAAAGGTATAAATAACATGTTTGACATTGGTATGAATGACAGCCCCACCCTGAAACTGAGTCTTGTTTTTGATTGAAAATGGAAAGTAGAAGAGTCTACCAAGGTAATCTCTGGATTTGGCTGTTATAATTGATGAGGGGGTGGTGATATTATGAAGGAAGGGGGCAAGGAAGTAATCTAGGATTGAGGTAGCAAAGTTTCAAGTTTGGAGATGTTGAATTTGAACTTTCCTCGAGACATTCACATGGCAAAGGGAACTGAACAGAATGCTCTCATAAACTACAGTTTAAAGTCTCATCTTCTAAGGAAGATGGCAAATGTCCCCAAAGGTGACTAGTCCCCACCACAACCATCAACATCCCTAGAAGATAACTATCACTCTAGAAAACAGAAAGTGAAACGGAACCATGTCTCATTGAAGGAGACCATTTGTTACTTTCTATTGATTTCCCTGCTTTCTTAGCCCACTGTTCTGTTTTGTAAAATTAGAATCCTATTTGTGTCACTTTATACTGCTTAAAGTCCTACACGTAATAATGAGTTGAAAACTTGAACCAGGTACTGTAGCACTAAACGGTCAAGCAAGTTTTTAGTTCTTTCATTTATTAATATTTGGACGGTTGTCTCAACGTTTCCTTATTCTCTGCCTTCAACTGCATCTATGGGTCAAGAGGGACAGATAACATAGTGCCACAAAGACAAGGAGTACTTATGACTAAGCAACAACTCTGTTTATATAACTATAACCAGGGACATAGTCCTGTGTGCTTCTGTGAAATTATGTACAGAATAATAATTTATATACATCAACATTAACCAACACTAGAATATGGAGGTTACCAAGAAAAATACTGAATTTTCATTATTATATAAATATAAAAACATGCTAATTATTAATATCACAAAAGGACCTTTTACTTTAAAAATTGTTATGATTTAAGTGGATGCTGAGCTTTACCCCCTAAGGAATGTAAATCACACTGTAAATAATATTTTAGGTAAAAGTTCAAGGTTCATGAAATATTTTAGGAAACTAAATATTCTATAGACTTCTATAATGTATTATATGTATGAAAGTAGATATAATGGATGTCCATCCACTATGTCCACTGCTCAGAATATCTTTCTGGGAATGAGAGTTTTCAAATGGCTCAGGGTAGGCCTGTGCCTCTCCCTGGACACATGAGGTGCACCACGTGACTTCTGTCATGTACTTTAACTAGAGCACAGGCCTGAGGCCAAGGCATGAAGAGTCAGATGGTCGTGTGAGCTTTCCAGTCTTGGAGGAGTGATGACATGCTCAAAGTCAGTTTGTGAGTGTTGAGAGGCAGCAGTGCTGGGGCAGGTGACGGTGCCTCGGTAGGAACACATTTTTTGAGGAAGATGATGGGTTCCTGATTCTGTTACTACATGCCTAGGCCAGACCTTTCCTCCACCGCAGTTCTTACAAGATACCCACATATTTCACTAAGTTGCTTTTCCATATTAGCTGACATGCGTTGTTTAGAAGAGTGCATGTTACTTATGTCTTTTATCTATGCTCATTAGCTGAGGTAACTGAGTATTTTAAACATTATTTTCAGAAGCAAAATTAAAAATATTATAATTCAGCTTTTTTCCTGACTTAGTAGTCAGATGTTGACTTATGACAGAAACTTCCTGCAGCTACCCCATTTCCCAACATTCCCTTCCCAATCTAAGATGCCTAGTTTTGCATAAAACAGTAAACACATGAAAATCAATATCTATACTAATATATATCATATATTATATATTATTATATATACTATATCGTATATAAATTATATCATATATACTAACGCCATTAATCTGTTATAATTATAATTTTTGTTTTGATAAAGTCATTTTAAAATCACTGCTGGCATTTTCAAGAACATGGGGTACTGGACTGGTGACATTCTTCTTCCACGCAAATATCCTGTTAAATTCATGTCGCACTGAGAACCTGTAAGTTCTTTTCTCTTCTGTGACTATTTCATAGTAAAGCTTCATGGAATCTTGAGATACTCTGTTTTGGAAAGCCGAGGTACTGTGTAATTACCTGGCCTTCTCTGTGCTTCCCAGGCATTGATGAATATCGATGAATTCCATTAGTTGTTTTTGCAGCATCACATCTTTGCCCTCAATCTGAGTGATGAATTTATGTTTCAAAAGATCTGACACTGTTGGACGCTTTTCATAATCTTTGGTCAAGCATCTGTACTGGCAAAAAGAAATGTGTAATTATTAAATAACTTAGAGTTTTGAAATTATTCAAATTTTTAAAAAATCTACTTTGACTTGAGGCTTCTCACAAATGTCAATTCTCACATCTCAAAAATACAAAATGGCAATGTGATGAATGTTTATGAAAGTGCCTTTATCTGTACAGGATGCCACATTTCACCTAACCCAACTTTTGTTTATCTCCCAGCAAGCACTGCTATGCAATGGCAATCAAATTCTGTTTTCACTTCAAAGTCTCATTTTCCAAACCACTCAAAGTTGGAAGTCTTAATCTTTATATAAAATTAACACAAACTCTTTAGTTTCATTTCTATGAACCATGCTTTTAAGACTTTTTAATCAATATATTTTTTCTACATATTTAATCAACCTATTTTCATACATTTCTGATAACTTACTAGAAGGTTAGTCTGCTAAGGAGGCTTAGATTCCATGCCAGCAGGTATTTCATGAGATCATGTGGCAGATATTCTAATGAATAACATACTTGTCTGTGGAGAGGATCAACCATGGCATATTCTGTAGGAAGGGTAAGGCTAGTGAATGAATACATTTGCCTGGGATAGTATCACTGAAAAGCAAGTGAATAAATGCAGGATGTTTATTCAACTATGGCAGCTCTCTTCAAATATTTGTAAGAAGGATTTGACCAGCCTCAGTGGTCAGTAGGTCCCATGATTGATTGGTGGAAGAGGTTGCAGGTCTGTGTGATTTCGTGTGCTTACCGAGTGGAATGCATTGCTCTGGAAGCATGCTTCTTATGAGGGATATAAGCACCAATTGAAGGGCTGCGCATGTTCTAAAACCCCTTTGACCTGGAGATAGTGTCTCCATTATGAAAGTTTGGACTGTTATTTGGGGATATCAAAATAAATCAATAAGAAAAAACAAACAAAAAAGAAGCAGGGCCTGATGACACAGGCCAAAAATCATAGAACTTCAGTCTATACTGCACTACAGAGTGAATTTAAACTGGGTAACTTAGACACTCTTAAAAACAACAACAACAACAACAACAACAACAGAACCCCACAAACATCAAAATGGGCAGGGAGTGTAGTTCAGTGGGGAGTACATTCTTAGGATATATGAGGTCCTAAGTTCAATCCCAGTGCATCAAAACAAGAAAAAAAGGAGATGGAGACACAGAAAGAGTAGGAGGAGGAGCAGGAAGAGGAGAAGGAAGAGGAGCAGGAGGAGGAGCAGCAGGAGGAAGAGCAGCAGCAGCAGCAGGGGGAGGAGCTCAGTCCTTGGCTTAGTCAGTGCCATTAGTAATCATCATAGTTGATCTTTCTGGGATGATAATTTGACAATTTATTTCATTGGCTTAACCAAAACCTTCCCTAACATTCCCTAACATTCCACAGGATATTAAAATATTCTGTGGAATGAAGTTGGTGCTGTCTAGAAACCAGAACAGATCCTCTTCAGTTTCATTCATTTTAAGGGACAGAAACAATTTCTACATGGAAGCACATTTGCATATGCATTAAGAAAAGTGACAAATTATTTTATTCAAGCTAAACTTTGCCAAATAGCCAATGACTGCCTTGGCACTGCTAGACATGGGAGCGACAGTGACAAGGAAGGTGGCAGTGTTCTGGAGCTGCTCATTGTCTGGCTAGACAAAAGGACGTCAGAAACGGTAAGCTCAATAATTAGAAGTGTCAGGAGTGGAAGAGGAACAGGAGAGTGCCACACAGGACAGAATACTGATTGCCTAAGGGAAGATGGGAAGTGAGTGTCAGAAGGAAGCTGAGAAATGAGTCAGACAAACCGAGATCCACTGAGTGCCTGCATTCTGATAAAGCCCAGACAGACACTGGGGAGAATCCCAGCCACATCAGTGATTTCTCGAGACTTGGGCAATGACAGGATGATGTGCACAGAGAATGCGTATGGTACCTTGACCATAAAAAACTTTAAAAGATCATTGATCCCTATTGAGTTCCCACAAGCTCTCAAATCTAAGTCTCTTGTCTTTAGAAGACTACATAGATGCTTTGGTAGGAACCCCAGTCACAGCAATTGCCCTCTCTGCATTTGAAAAGTGATTTGGCACATCAAATTGCCACCGTCCTTCCCTTCCATTTACAACCAGGAGTCATCCCTCACTTTCTCTATTTTAGGTAAAGAGAGTAAAATCTGTGAAAAAGTTCAGCGGGGCTGAATTTTCTAAATGGCTGACCTGCTTCTAATTAATTGTGGGGAGGCAAGTCACTTCTGTTAAATTGCTGTCAAATGAAATTGTTCGCTGAATCTCATATGCATAAGCCTTTGATAAATATGATCTTCAGCTGTACTTACTACAATTGAGAGTCAGTGATGCAGACAAATGAAGGGTTAAATAACTGACTTCACAGGTAATAGATGTGAGCAAGTGGGAAATGCTGAGGGCAGTGCTGCAGGAGCAGCAGGTAGATGAGCATGTTCCCTGAGGACAAGGAGTCCTTGGAAACATGGCTACAGCAGGTGAGTAAAACTGACCCGGAGGTTATCGTTTAAGCAGCAGGAGATTCACTGGACCCCTAGCAGATAATTCAGATTTCCTTTCCTTTGCTTTTTCCTTTCCTTTCCTTTCCTTTCCTTTCCTTTCCTTTCCTTTCCTTTCCTTTCCTTTCCTTTCCTTTCCTTTCCTTTCCTTTCCTTTCCTTTCCTTTCCTTTTCCTTTCCTTT